>NC_134116.1:17295459-17598489 GCF_040939455.1 Microcebus murinus | reverse complement strand
CTCTCTCTCTCTCTCTCTCACACACACACACACACACACACAGACAGATGTGCAGATGTGAACTTGGAGCCCGTGAAAGTGACCGCCCTTTGGGGGAAGCTCTTCCGAGGAAGAGAGTTGCACCAGCTCCGAACCCAGACAGAGGCTCTTCTCTTCCCTTCCTCCCCTGAACAACGTGGTGGCCGAGCAAGGCTGGGGACTGTGGGGAAGGGGCTTCAGGGCTGAGCAGAGCGAGGAGAACGGCCTCAAGGGACAAGGTTAGCTCAGTAGGGTTCCAGCCCAGGTCAACGCACCTTCTAGAACCAACTTGGCCGGTCACAGAGCCACTATCAGGCACCTGTTAGAAAGTTGCTTGTCTGTTTCTCAATTTGTTCAGGACTCACCGGCAAAGGGATGGGATTGGCACCTAAAGCACCCCCAGCCCTTGACAATAGTCCCCCTTCCTGAATTCCAGAACGAATCACCTCCCAGCCTCAGCTCTACCGGGGCCTCGGGAACGCCGAGCTTGGGGCTCGCTCTGCACGTCGCTGGCCTCCTCGGCCCATGGCGCCTGGCAGCCCTGCACTGCCGCACACTGCACCCTCGGGGCCCAGCTAAGGGCCCCGGCCTCTGCAGCAACTGTGAGCCCCTCCCCCTTGGCACTTGCTGAGCGCTTGGGACTGGCAGCACAGTGACGCACATGCCGGTCACACCTCTGTGTCCTCAGCAAACGATGGCCCCCAAGGCCTCTTCCTTGGTCGTTGGCACAAAGCAAATGCTTAGGACATCGTGCCCTGCCGGAAGCCACAAAAAAGTCACATCCATACCTGAAGGGAGTGGCAGGTGCTGTCACAGCGGCTGTGTGTCTAGGGAGGTCAGCGTGGGTTGGACAGCCACAAGGACCCAGACAGGAGCTGCTGGGAGAGGGTCCAGCCCTTGGGCCCTTGAGCTCTCACACCTTGCACCTGGGCCACCCACCCTCCCAGCTGCTATGGCCCACCCCTTTGCTTCTGGAATTTGCTCCCCCGGAGATGACCCCGCGATGCCAGCCCGGTCCTCCCAGGGACTGGAGGATGACTCTTGGCTTTGGTCCTTCTGCCCAGGCAGGAATGGCTGGGGTCCTGGAGGAGCCTGGGGGCTCTCCCCACCCCACAGCAGGAGCAGAGCAGCAGGGCAAGGGCAGCTGCAACCTGAGCTGTCCCCAGGCCCCGAGAGGCTCCCCCAGGGAAGAGGCCTGTGAGCAGCCAGCTGCCTTCCAGCGCCCCAGCGCTGAGCATCAGCTGTCCCCTGCAGAAGCTGGATCGTTCACAGCACTAACGCTCTTCCTCCCTTTACCACCTGCTCAAAACAAACACACCCCGGGGTATCAGCCGAGGTGATCTCCCCGACACAGGCTGCCCATATGTGGCAGCCCCCACGGCCCCCACTGAGGGGAGGAGCGGGAGAGCCACTCCAGGAGGCCAGTTTCCTGCCAGCTCCATTTCTGGGCCCCCCACAGGCCGGGACTCAGACCAGGGATGTGACAGCCAAGCCCCCACCGGAGTAGGACATTCAAAAGTGGCCACCATTCTTTCTCCAGCTGGGTGCGCTGAGCTGGGCGAAGCATGAAGTGCCACCTGGGGACCTAGACGTGCTCAGCTCCCTGCACGGAGGTGGAGGGGAGACTTGCCCTGGCCCTGAGTCTCCCGGGTTGTGTAATCTGCACAAGGTGACTTAACGGAGCCTGAGAGGCGCGTTGCAGCCCAGACAGGCGGCGCTCCTGCTCCGTGCCCGCTCCCGAGGTTAAACCCGGCTGGCCCCCAGCAGAGACGGGCCGGGGGCTGAGGCCACCCCTGGCCACTGCTCTTTTCCTCCTTCACTCCCCAGAGAATGGTTGTCCCTACCGCACCCGCCTGCTGGTAAATGAGGCATCAGACACGTCCTTTGGCTAAGACCATGCCATCCATCGCTAAGTGGCCGTCATTGGAAGGGCAAATGTGCCTGTTTTTCCTGAGACTTTCTCTGAGCCCCACTTCAGTCAGCACCCGCTGTCCAGCCCGGTGGAAACACCCGCCCACAGTGCCCTGTGTCTCTGGCATGTCGTCCCACGGTCATCGGGCTTCCCCAGCCGGAATGTGGTCACCACCCTCGCCCACCTGGGCTCCCGCTGACACGGGCTACGGGACTCAATTTTTCCTGTATGTAAATTGGGCCCCCAAAACTCCAGGTCTGTTGGAGATAACTTAGATAAAAAGCCCTGTCTTACCATGAACTTTACCATGAACTTCCCCTCCTGCCGCCCCCAGAAGGAAGAGCTGACGCCATTCCCAGGAGAGCCTGGTTACCCGCAGACCACAAGCCCCAGAAGAAATGTCCTGCATGTCCTTGAGACATTTAGGATTCTCCTGTTAACAGGGGAGATCTAGAAGGCCTCCAAAGGGCAAGTAATTATAGAGGCTCCTCCCACACCATGCTCATCCCTGAGTCATTCAATACGTACTCGCTGAGCCGGCCATGCACTCCGAGTCCCCAAGTCCCCGTGCGTGCAAGCGACTGGCGTGTGCACAGGTGGATCCCTACCCACGAGATGGCTGGACATCTGCCCTGACCCACAACAAGTCGCCGTCAGTAACTGTGTCACTTAGATGAGGCCGCAGCCCCCACGGGCTGAGCCAACGTCGGCAGAGCAAGCCCCTGCCCCAAGCTCAGAGCTCCCCCGGCCACTCCGTTGTGTCCCTCATCCTGTGCCCGTCGCCTGTTGTCTTGGGTTATTCTCTACTTGTTCTGTGCAGAGACGGTTTGTTTCACCCGGGTGGTGAGTTCTGCAGGGGTAGGAACTGCAGCAGGTTCGTGTAGATGGGGTGGGCTGCAGGGGTGGAAGGGATCGGAGAGAGTCGCCAGACCGTGGGGGTGGGGGGGATGGGAAAACAATGCCACCTTTCTTTCCACTGGGCTCCAACCAAAACGCGACATCTCAATTACGGAAGGGCGAGGGCAGCCGGCCACAGTGGTGCGGAGAGTCCCCGTGACTTTGACGCTGTTGGAAACCACAAACCTCTTCACAGCCCATCGCAGGTGACACAGGTGCGCGTGTTACTCACGCTGGTCGCCACTTTGAAATTATGGTCATTAGACATGTGACATCTAGTCAGTGACATATAGTTGTTAGAAATTATAGTTATTAGACATGTCAGCAGTGGATAAAGAAGCAAATAGAATGTTATGGCAAAAATCTGCTTTTTGACATTTTAATAACCGCAATAGGAGAGGTTTTCTGGTTGTCTTTTGTGTTTTACTTTGTGCATTTAAAAGCCATTACTCTGGGAGGGGGTCCACAGGTTTCAGCTGAGGTGTCTGTGGCACAAGAGAATGTGAAGGATCATTGACCTAGTTTAAAATTTTTGTCTTACAAATGGGGAAACTGAGGCACAAGATGTTTCCCAAAGGCTCCCAGCTTATCCATCAGACAGAACGGGAGGCTTGGCTGCCTGAAACTCTCCTGCACTTCAGGGCTCCCCGGGCATCGGCGGCCCCCAGTGCCCCTCCCCACAGGACTGGCCTCACGGTGACAAGGCAAATACTGTTCCCCAAACACTGGGATTTGGCCAGCGTGTGACTTCCTGACCCACTGACAGTGCTGACTCCTCTCCTGGTGGCTTCAGAAGCCTCCATCGTCTCGGTCCTTCTGCCATCTTCCCCTTGGCCCTGAAAAAGTGTCAGCAGCGCCCAAAGGTTCCCTCGTCACTCAGGCCCAAGAAACCGGTAGCAATGACAGTAACAATAATGCCGCCGTAACTGAGGACCTGCTCTGTGTCACACACTCCTACCTATACTTACTTGCACTCACTTCCTCCACAAGGAGGCATTAATGTCCCCATTTTATAGATGAGTAAAATGAGGCTCAGAGAAGTTAAGTGATTCATCCAAGACCACCAAGACCATCAAAGATCCAGGTTCTTCTGATGGGTTCAATTACAACGAGGTAGCAGCTGGGGCTACAGGTAGGCAGGTGGCCAAGAAATAGTCTCTCTCCCAGATCTGAAAGGCACGAAGGCTCTGTGCCGCTGGTCCTGGGGCCAGGTGGAGCCCCCACTTGTGCTGACGGTGTACGCAGCTGGCAATGTCTGAGCCCGGCCCACCCCAGGCTGTTGCACCTGCAGCAGCTTCACAAGGCACTGATTTCTGACCGGATCTCTGCCAGCCCCAGAAAAGCAGAGACGGCAGCTCTATCTCATCTGTGTGGCTTGCTCGTCTGTGTTCCGTGAGCTTCTCTGGCCCCGCGCGGGAGCAGAGCAGCACGGGGACATGGTGGGGTCAGGGCAGAGCCGCTGTCCTGCAAGGCTAGGAAAGGTTTTCCTAGCTTTTGTGTTTTCTTTCTTTCTTTTTTAATGATGAGGGGGAAGGGGATGGGATGTGGGCACTGATGTATTTGTTTCTCTTTTTTCCCCATTTAATCATTGATAGGACTTCTGAGCACATGACTAGCATCCTTATTCGCTCACCCATTGAACACTCTCCAAGTGTCTGTGCTGTGCTGAGCTTTCAGAACCAGCCAGCGACAAGCCCTTCCTTGTGGTGAGCAGGCAGGTGAGACCTCTGTGGAGAGACAGGCACGCAGCACAGACAGTGACTTTGGGGTGCTCAGGGACACACAGGAGGAGACTCTTCCAGGGCCTGGGCAGTCAGGGAGGCTCCCCAGAGATCAAGCATGAGGATGAGACAATTTGCCAAACATTTCCAGCGACCGAAGCAGATGGAGAGAGACAGTGGTGAACTAGATCTTTATCTGCCCTCCAGAAGTGTCCACGACACTTTCTCTCATATTTCATTGACCAACACAAGCCACGTGGCCACACCCAACTGCAAGAGGTGGAATCCTGCCACGTGCTGGGCAGACACTGGAACACCAGCCAGTGGCCACACTACCAATGGTGTCTCTCTCCAGCCCAGGACACGGGTCTCGCTGGACATGCTGGGATCAGATCAGCACGTTCAACCCCGGCTGTGGCATCCTCCCTCCCTCTCCCAGAGCCCTCTGCACCTCCTGGACTAACCTGTCCTATCCCCACCTCCCTCTTCCCCCTCAGTGCTTCATTCCCCCTGCCCCTTCGTCACCTCGGTTTTGTGTTCCCATCCATCTCCCTGCTGCAGTCTGTGCCTGTGGCCTTAGTCCAGAGGGATAGCCCTGGCTTCTGGCTTCCCAGTGTCCCCAATCTTGACTCTCCCACCAAGCTTTCATTCTACATTGCACCAAGCATTGCAAACTGAGTCTGCTCAATGCACATCTGCTCGTGTTATTTGCTACCTAAAATCCTTCAATAGCCCTAAGTCTTCTTTAGGACGAGACCCTAATTCCATGACCCGGCGCTTGCCGCTCTCTCTGCCTGGAATGCATCTTCCTGTGAAGCCCGATCAGCTCTGCTTACCTCCCCCTTACTCTGGACTCAGCCCTCCTCCAGGCAGTCTTCCTGGCCGCCCCCCCCCCCCCACCTAATTTAGATTCCTTACACTTCTCTGTGGTAGTGTGCACTGTACGTGACCAGGGTCTGTCAGCGTAGGAGCCATTTGGGGAAGTGACAGGGTCTCACTCATCTCCGTCTCCCAGGGCCGGCGCAGGGCGCGGTCTGGGAGGTGCCTGGGGACTGAGCACGGAAAGCAGGAGCAGGGATGGCTGCTGCCCCACACCCGCCTTCCACCCCTCCTACCGGCCTGTCTGCCCACCTCATCCGGAGCCACCCTCCTGCCAGGTCCATCAACGTCTGCTTCGTGACCTGTGCTAGCCCAGCAGGAGGGACATGATATGATGAGGTCTAAGACACACCCACGGCCTACAAGGAGGAAGTCGGGAGACCCCCAAGTCACCAGCACCCCGCGGTGCCTCCATGCTGACGACAGCTGGGCGTGAGGATCCGAGCCTCTCGTCTGCCCCTGGTCTCCCGGAGTCACCGCAGAGAGGAAGTGGCCCAAGGCGCCTGTCCAGCCCTCCCGTGTTGCAGATGAGGAAGCTGAGGCCCAGCGGGGGAAAGGAGTCACCGCCGTCACCCACGTGGCTCCCAACATCACCGAAACCCGGAGCAGCCCAAGACCTCGCGAATGCTCTTCAAGAAAAAGAAGACGTGGACGCCTCCCCCGTCCGCACGGCACGCGGAGAGCGTGGGGCAGCCTCTGAATAGCTACGGCCAACCGTTTTCTTTCTTCCTTCAAGAGAGAGTTGCGGTTTAACTGAGTCGTGTCTTCTCCCTCTCTTTCAGTCGTAACTGGGACTTAAGCACCGCTCATGTTCAAGGCACCTGCCGGGCGCCGGCTGACGATCCCAGAGAAAAACCCACCCTGGCTTTGGGCTGTGGGGACAAGACGACATACCCATCATTAAGCAAGAATTCGAGGGAAATGCCAGAGGTGGGGTTCAGGCCATGAGGACAGCTGGCGAAAATTTCACAAGAAAAGGCCCCAAGGAGAGACTTAGTCAGAACAGCAGCTGGGGAGCGCCCAGGGCCCGGCCCAGCCCTGGTCCCGCCTGGCCCGCCATCCCGCTGCGAGGTGCCACTGCAGATGCTGCGCCCACAGCCCTGAAAGGTGCAGAATTGGTGAAATCAGATGCAATGGTCACCGCCGGGCCAGACTCTCCGTGAGGCCCACGCTCCTCCAGCAGGAAGGGGACACTGTCCTTCCCCAGGGCTCACTCGGCACCCGACTCAGTCACCAGGCATATGGGATGAACACACCCACCCTTCTCTGTAAAGTTTTCCCACTGCCAGGGGTCAAGCCCAGAGGAGCGTATGACGGGGTTCAGGCCACGCTACCCCAAAATACAGCGCCTTGGCATTTGGAAAACAGCCGAAGCAGGAAGGTCACTCTCACCTTCTCCTCGTCCCTTCACCCCTGAAGCAGATCATAAAACCCCCATTTGAGAGGTGCCCTCCCTGTACCCAGAGGAAAGGAACAGCCTTGTCTCTGAAGACACAGGGACACAGAGAGGAACGTGAGCGAACAGGCCTTGCTAAGTTCCCCCCGTTTATTGCTCTCAGATCAGACCCTTTATGCTCCAATCATGTTGCTCCAGACCATCCACTCCGCATCAAACCAAGCACAAAAATACACAGGTTTCCTTGTTTCTCTGGGTCTTCATTTCCTTATGAAGATTCCTGTGTCACACAAACTTATATTAACCGCATTTGCACGCTTTTCCCTTGTTAATCGTCTTTTGTTACAGGAGCCTCAGCCATGAGCCCAGGAAAGGATGAGGAAAGATGCTCTTTTCCCCTGCGAGTGTCTCCTTAACCCGTAGTTGCTCTTTTGGCAAGTTTTTTTTATTGAAGTGTAACATACTGCGGGGGAGAAAAAGAAACATCTTTCCCTCACCCATTAAAAAGTTCACACAGACACCCTCATAACTAAAGACAGATTAACAAGAGAAAAGCACAACAAACTTATTTAATGTTGAGTTTTACATGATACTGGAGCCTTCGGAAACAAAGCCCCAGAGAGACAGGGACAACCATGTATTTTCAAGCTCCGTTTCGATGCAGAGGAGCAGTCTGTCTGTCCAGGTTCTTCTTGGCCTCCAGGCACAGGGCAGGCTGGCTCCGGAACGAGGGTCTCACCACCTACTTCCGGGGGAGGCAAGTCGGAGAATTCCTTTCTGGACACGCTTTAGGGGAGAAACGAGGGAGAAGACCCGAAAGTGACCTTGCTTCTGCTTTTCTCAGTTTCCTTCAGCATAAATTACTCAATATGCCAAGGGGTGTATTCTGGAGAATCGTGTTCTGAGCCCCAACAATATTTATGGAAAGAGCACTAACGTGGTTTGACTGTTCCCTCCAAACCTCACGTTGACACTTCATCTCCAGTGTGGCAGTATGGAGAGGTGGGGCCTTAAAGAGCTGGTTGGATTGAATGCATTAATCCATTCATGGATTAATGGGTTGTCTTGGGAATGAAACTGGTGGCTTTATAAGAAGAGGAAGAGCCACCCAAGCAGGCGTGTTAGCACACTCACCCCTCACCATGTGATGCTCGGTGCCACCTCGGGACTCTGCAGAGAATCCCCACCAGCAAGAAGACTCTCACTAGATGTGGCCCCTCGATGTTGGACTTTCCAGCCTTCATAAGAATTAAATTCCTTTTCTTCATAGGTGACCCAGTTTCGGCCAGGCGGTGGCTCATGCCTGTAATCCTAGCACTCTGGGAGGCCGAGGTGGGTGGATCGCTCAAGGTCAGGAGTTTGAGATCAGCCTGAGCAAGAGCAAGACCCTGTCTCTACTAAAACTAGAAAGAAATTAATTGGCCAACTAAAAATATATAGAAAAAATTAGCCGGGCATGGTGGCACATGCCTGTAGTCCCAGCTACTCGGGAGGCTGAGGCAGGAGGATTGCTCGAGCCCAGGAGTTTGAGGTTGCTGTGAGCTAGGCTGATGCCATTGGCACTCTAGCCCAGGCAACAGAGTGAGACTCTGTCTCAAAATAAAATAAAATAAAATAAAATAAAATAAAATAAAATAAAATAAATTACCCAGCTTCAAGTATTGTTATAAGCAACTGAAAACAGACTAAGACAGGCACAAATTATGAACATGATGAATTTTCAGAAAGTAGACCTACCCATGTAACTAGCACACTAATCAAAAAGCAGAACATTTTGTGCACCTAGAAGTCCTTTCCGTCTCTATCCCAAGGCCAACACAGATGAGTCTTGCCTGGGTTTGAACTTTAAATAAATGGAGTCACTCAGGGCATGTTCTTCCAACTCTGGCTTCTTCTGCTCGACATCATTGCGCAACATTATTGCTTAACATTATTACTGAGGAGAGAAAAAGTAACACCTTTTCCTCAGCTGTAGAAAGGATCACAGCTGACATCTCTATAATGAAAGACAGGTTAACAACAGAAAAACATGACAAATGTATTTAATCAAAGTTTTATGTGACCCGAAACTATAGGGAAAACTGTATTGTTTTGCTTAGGTTTGATGAAGAATAGACGGTGCGTAGAAGTGCGATTGTACAGAAAACGTGTGATGATCTCGTGGTGATAAACTGGGTGAGTATGGGGAAACCCAGCAAGGCATGTCCAGATTCTTCTTGGCCTTTGGGTATAGGGCAGGACCCCTCTGGAATGAGGGTTTTATGACTACTTTCAGGGGAGGTAGGCCAGAGGATTCCTTTATGGCCACTGTCACACAGAAAGGCAGGGGGAAGATGAGAGTGACCTTCTTGCTTCTGTGGTTTTCTCCACTGCCAAGGTGCTATATTTTGGGGATATGGGGCCCTGAGGCCCGACGGGTGCAACTGGTCCATATTGTTAACAATTATGGTCCATTTGCTCTCACCGCTATATAACAGACACCTGTTTGGATGCAGCAGCACTTATTTATCCATTCTCCTCTTGATGAGCATCTGAGCTGTATCTCACCCAGGTTATTACAAATAGTGCTGCTAGGAACAGCTCTGAAGACACAAGACACAGAGAACTTCGCATTTGGTGAACCTACATACTCATTTTCACTGGGACGTGCCCAGAGCGGGGATTGCTGGGCCACAGGGTAAGCTCAGGTTCATCTTTGGTTGATACTGCCCTTGGTTCATTTTTAAACGACAAAGGAAGAGAAAGAGAGAAAACATTTTTTCAAAAACTGAAAATAAAATGTAAACTTAATGATTTGTCAAAGAGGTACTTTTCCTCCGTGATTGAACAATTTTTTAAAATTAATTGGAGGAGAGCTTAAGTATGTGTAAGTCCAGCATTTTTTTTCCACCTTTGTGTTGAAACCCACAATGAGTTGGTTTTATTAAAACAATTTTTATTGTGGTAAAATATACATAACGAAATGTACCATTTTAACCATTTATGGCGGGTTGTGAGATCATTTTAGTGGGTTATGATCAGAATTTTTTAATGAAATAGAATGGACAGTGAGACAGAATGGCAACACGCACAAATACTGTTTTATGGAACTTTTGTTTCAGCTGTGTGTGCTCTGGGTTAAAAACGCTTGCAAAGCACCGGTCTAGTCCAGCTCTTAACTCACAGAGTGGGACACACTCAGAGACAGGTGGAGTTCCCACACACAGCCCGAGCTAGAACGTGGCATCCGGCTTCGAATTCAGGGCAGGGCAGTTCCCATCTCCCGTCCCACTGCCTTTGCTGTTGACCTCGTCACGCGGACAGGCTGCGGTTGCAAGTCTTCATGGGTGACCGAGGGTCTCCTCTCCCGGCCGAGTTGGTCCCCACGGGCGGCAGAGGGGACTCGGAACCGGCAGCTCTTTCCCCCCCGCGCTGCGACACGACACCGAGGGCACCGGTTGACCTTGCATGCCTTGGGGTCAACCAGGAACTGCACTAACCTAGAGACTGAAAAGCAGAGCGGGGAAAGGACCTGTGGTTTGACATCTCGGAAGCCGCTCTCCGCGTGCGTCTCGGGGCTGGCGCGGGGAGGCAGCGCCGTAAATAGCAGCGGGTGGGGGCGGGGCGGGGCGGGGCGGGCGACACCTGCGGGGCTGGAGGGCCCAGTTCCCGCGCGATCCCGCCGCAGCCCGGCCCCAGCTTTCCCAGGCTCTGCTCGGACCCCGGGCCTCGGGCCGGTCCCACGTCCGCCCACGGGCACCGCAGGCGACCTCGCCTGCCCACGCGCCCCGGGCCGCGCCCCGCCGCCAACGCCGGGGACTGCCCGAGCCGGGTCAGCGCCCGAGAGTGACAGCCCGGCCGCCCCGCCCACCGTCACCTGCCCACTCGGAGCCCACCGGTCCCACCGGGAGCGCACGTTCCACTGGGTCCGGCTTCCGTGGGACCAGGAGCAACGGCCGTGGACGCTGCGGGGAAGGGGCCAGGGCCCCCGCCCCGTTCCCCTCGCCCCCCACCCTCCTCACGGAGCGCTGAGCACCCCTCGTGGGGGGCCCTTCGTGGCTCCGCTGCCGTCTCCCTGCCCCTGTCTCTTCTCCTCACTTGGTGGCTCCTCACACCTCCAAGGATCCACCTCACTATCACCTTGGCCGAGAGGGGTCCAAGGACCCCACCCAAATTAGAACCCCCGTTACATGTCACACCTCCTGTGCCTCCAGTTAGGTTTTGCTTGTGTGTTTACTAAGATAATAGCTGTCTCCCCCAACCCGATGCGAACTCTGAAGGCAGGTCCAAGTTGGTTCTGCTCCCTGCGGTCCACCCACCTTCCAAAATCCCTGTCTGCTGGGAGGGTGCACAGCCCGTCACCAGCAGGGAGGGAAGGGAGGAGAGAAGGGGCATGCAGGGGAGAAGGGAGAAGAGGAGGGTGGGGGAGCCAGTTAGCAGGGATGGAGCTGCTCCCTCCCTTCCCATCACTCTCGGGAGCTGGTTTCAGAGCTTTCCCCTGTTCTATCCCTTCAAGTAGTTGCTTTAGTGAGATCTGAGATCCCGGGCTTCCTTCTAGTGCTCGCCCCTTCTTCTCCTAGGCAGCAGGGAGCCAGCGAGTGGTGTGCCTCAGGCTCCCTGCAGCGAGTGTCACAGGCTCCACAGCCAGCCCTCGCCTGCGCAGCCGTGGGGGAGGTGGACGCCTCAGGCAGCATCCTGTCCAGGTGAGGAGCCCCTGCCGAGGTGATGGGTGCAGAGGAACACCCAGCCCGAATGTAAATACATGAGGGGTGGGGATCCTACTGACCCTGGGCTTTGGTTCTGCTGAGCGGAATGTGCAGTTTGGGGACCAAAGCTGAGTTGTTTGAGACCATCAACTGCACCCTTCGCCTTCACCCAAGCAGCATTCAACCCCACTTTTCTAACATTCTCAAAGAATATCTGACAGAGGGCCCAGTCCTAGCCTGCCTGGTGCGCTTTATGGTGGTATAATTTACATACTGGTGCGCTTTATGGAAGTATAATTTACATACATAGCAGTCACCCTTTCCAAGTATGATTCAAGGATTTCTAGTCAATGTAGAGTTGTGCACCATCACCACAATCCAATTCTAGAACATTTCCAGTCACCCCAGAAAGATCCCTTGTGTCCACTTGAGTTACTCCCTGTTCCATCCCAGCCCCAGCCAACCTCTGATCCACCTTCTCTATACATTTGCCCTTTGGGGCATTTCATGTGCATGGAATCATCCAGTATGTAGTCCTTGGTGTCTGGCTTCTTTCACTGAGCATAATGTTTTCAAGGTTCATTTTGTAGCATGCGTGTGTCAGTAGTTCATTTCTTCTTATTGCCCAATAGTATTCCCAGGCCTTTTCGTCAACAGAAGGGGAAAGTAGTTTTAGTCATACAGAAACCATCTCTTCCTTCAAGGACAGGGCAGAATGGGAGGTTGGCCCCAGGCGAGGCTTCTGTGACTGGAGGCAGAGAGATGGTGCCTCGAAGCAGATGGGGAACTACATCAGAAAGCGTTCTGTGCGAGCCCGAACACACTGGATGGCAAAAGTTCAAAAAGATCTCAACAGGATAGAATGATGAGCAGAAACGGTCAAATATGTAAAAAAATCCTCTTAATTGGTTTCAAATATCATTCGCATGAGTTGGGAGTGGCTAGACTGGACAGCAGTTTGGGATGTGCGATGAAGCAACAGAAGAGCCTGAATTCAGGAGACATGTCCTTAGGGCTATGCGACAGCATCACCCAGGGAACTTTTAAGAATTCCAATGCCAGGGCCACCCCTGGAACAAATAAATGAGAATCTCCCCAAGCAGATTAAACATTAACAGTTTTCAATCCTAGCAGGTGAGATTCCAGTGTGCAGCCAAGGTCAAAGTCTGGGACGACTGCCCCAAATGTTTACAAGACACCCACAGTAACTGACTGGGCTGTACCAAGAGAGAGATCCTGTGCCTTCATTTTTGAGGAGTGGAATCTCTGGTCCTCCCCCAACAGCCCCATGCATACTTCTGTTCCAGAAGGTCACCTGGGAGGTCACAGCTATTGTCCCTCGCCCCAACACGGATCCCATGGAGAAGGGCTGGAGCAAACACCATGGTGCTGCCCCACCCAAGGCCCTGAGCCACCAACCACACCTTCCCTGATGGAGACATAGACAAAGCCCGCTTGTCACAGCACTAAGAAGCCTGGGTCTTTTTATTTCATTTAAAAAGAAAATAATTGACAACCACTGTAACCTCACCAGACTGATCTGACCCAACGTTTATGTAACAAAATTGTGAGCTGCTTTTCAGTTGCCATGGACCCCCAGATTGGCATGTAACCTGGTGTGCCCAGATGAACCAAGTGTGCAACCACAGGCGGAACCTAAGTGCTTAGACTGAGGAGTGGGGACTAAATTAAGAAGCGGACATTGCATGGCAGGATCCGGGACCCGGTCATATTGAGCCCTTGTGTCACCTCGTCCCAGGATCCAGTCAGACTATGGTCCCTAGCATCAACCCAACTAAAGACCCTGTCAGATCACACCTTGTTATCCTGTGACTGGAAAACTAGCCGGACCCCCTTGTTCTGGGACACGCTGCTTTGGGAACTATCTCCAGGATGCTCCCTACTTGTACCAAGTAGTAAAACCCCCTTTTTATACCCAACTTGGCTGATACCTGCCAAGTGAACGAACCCTTGCATTTGGGGGGTAACAGTACTACAAGAAAACATTCTCACAGGAAATCATGTTTTAAAATGTCCCTCAGAGCTAATCACAATAACGGTTTGATGTGTACACTTCTAGATATTTTTCTATGCATTTACCTCTATATGTATATATACCGACATACAGTTTTGTTTTGTTTATAAATAAATGCTTGAGGAAGTCTGTCAGAACTTGCTTTTCTATGTATAACCAAGATCACTCCATGTCAGAACTCACAGCTCTGCTTCCTTCCTTAGACAACTGCAAAATGTGCTGTAACGTTATTCATTTAACCGTTCACCTACTGATGAAAACGTTGATCTCACATTTTTTGTTCTTGTAAATATTTCTATGAGCCTCCTTGTATATACACATTGGTGCACATGTCCATTTTTTTTTTTCAATAGAGTTGATTCTTAGAAGTGGATGGCTGAGATTTCTGGACCCTGCATTCAGCTTTGTTGATTTATTTGCTTGCTCCTGGGTCTGTTATAATCACTAAAATGCTATAGTCTGGTTTCATTCTTGGTTATATTATTGACTTTATTACTCTTGTGAATAGCTTCCTTTTCCCCTTATATTTTCTAAGTAGTAGATTTAAAAAAAAAAAAACATTGATTTCTTTTTTTATTGTGGTAAAATACTCATGACATAAATTTTACCATTTTAAAATGATTAAATATCACTAAGTACATTTACACAATTGTGTAACCATCACCACCAGCCATCTCCAGAACTTTTTCATCTTCCTAAACGGAAACTGTACTCATCAAACAACTCCTCATTTCCCTTCTCCCCTGGTCCCTGGCAACCACCATTCTACTTTCTCTATGAATTTGACAGCTCTAGTTATTTCATGTAAGTGGAATCATACAGTATTTGTCCTTTCATAATGGCTTATTTCACTTAGTATAATGTCCTGAAAGTTCATCCCATTGTAGCATATGACACGATTTCCTCCCCACCACCTTGTCTTTTTAAAGATAGAGTCTTGCTCTGTTGCCCAGACTAGAGTGCAGTGGCATCATCATAGCTCACTGCAACCTCAAACTCCTGGGCTCCAGTGATCCTCTGGCCTTGGCCTCCCAAAGTGCTAGGATTACAGGTGTAAGCCACATGCCCAGCCAGATTTCTTTCTTTTTAAATGCTTGCTGAATAATATATATATATATTTTTTTGAGACAGAGTCTCGCTTTCTTGCCTAGGCTAGAGTGAGTGCGGTGGCGTCAGCCTAGCTCACAGCAACCTCAAACTCCTGGCCTCAAGCGATCCTCCTGCCTCAGCCTCCCGAGTAGCTGGGACTACAGGCACAAGCCACCATGCCCGGCTGATTTTTATATATATATATATTAGTTGGCCAATTAATTTCTTTCTATTTTTATGGTAGAGACGGGGTCTCGCTCAGGCTGGTTTTGAACTCCTGACCTTGAGCAATCCGCCCGCCTCGGCCTCCCAGAGTGCTAGGATTACAGGCGTGAGCCACCGCGCCCGGCCTTGAATAATATTTTGTTCTATGTATATGCCACACTTTGCTTATCCATTTATCTGTCAATGAACACTTGGGTTGCTTCCACCTTTGGCTGTTATGAATAATGCCACTACAAACATGTATACAAATATCTCTTCAAGTCCTTGCTTTCAGTTCTTTTGATGTGGGATTGCTGGATCATATGGTAATTCTCTGTTTAAGTTTCTGAGGAGCCACCATACTGTTTTCCACAGTGGCTGTACCATTTTGCATTCCCACCGACAATGTTCAAGGGTTCCAATTTCTCCACATCTTTTCTGGTTTTTGTTTTGTTTTGTAATAGCAATCCTAAAGGGTGTGAAAGCCATTGATTTTTATGTTAATCTTGTATCCAGCCACCTAACAAACTCTCACATTAGGTTTTCATTTGATGTCTTGGATTTTCTAGGTATATCATCACATCATCTGCCATAGTGACAATTTTGTCTTTTCTCACTTTAGTATCCATGCCATTTTTTTTTTTCTTATTTTACTATATTGGCCAGGACTCACCTTACAAGGTGGGTGAGCAGCAGTGATGTCAGGTATCCCTGCTCTTATGTTTTACAATTATACCCATGGTTTGGGTAAGTCTTTGTGGTCCCTCTTACCAGGTTAGAAATGTGGCTTTCTGTGCCTGCATTGCTAGGAGTTTTATCAACAAGATTCAACTCTGTCAAATGCTTTTTTTAGGTGTCTATTGCTATGACTACAGCTCCATACAGTGAATTACATTGATAGATTCTGTAATGATAACTTGTTCTTGCATTTGCTGGATAAACCTACTTGTCACGAAGTACTTGTGTCCAGCCCAGAGTCCAGATGAGATAAGGACCCCACAGGGACTCTGGGCTGCACCGGATTGCCCCAAATAAACAGGTAGCCAATGATTGAGGAACAAGAGTAGATAGTGACAGATATGGATCCTGTTCCTTGCCCCCAAAGAGGGCACATCAGTGGGGAAAAGTTGCAAAGGAGCAAGATTCTTCAAAGAACCATTGACCTGTTGTAATAAGATGGAGAAAATTGTATTCATCACAATTAACCTTGAGGAGAGTTCTGGGTGTGTCTGGAAGAAATGCTTTGAAAAATAGCTTGAAATGACTGAGCTGGCTGCCCAAGGCTGTGAACGGGAGGAGCTGGCAGGGCCCGGTTGTCTGTGCAGCGAGCAGGAGAGGGAGGGAAGGAGGAAGGCGGAAAGCCAGAGAGGCTGGCAGTGTTTGGGAGAAGGGAGAAAGAAGAAAAAGAAGAGAAACAAACACGGGTATCGGGCTGCCAAGGAGGGCCCCTGGGGACAATGGGAAGACTCCGCAGGCTGTGGGTCACTTGCTCTGGTCTGTGCCACCAACTCCCTGCTTGCTGTTGCTTGTGCACAGGGTCCCTGGGGGAACAGTAGAAAGTTCCCAGTTCTGTCTCAGGAGGGAGGACTCTGGGCAGGCAGAGGGGAGGAGCTGAGGGCACCTGACTTGAGGTTACACCAAGGCTAAGGTGTAACCTGAAGCCCCTTACACCTGAGTCACCCGGGGTTGAAAGATGACAGGCTAAACTGGGAGAGGACCAGTCTAGTTCAGAGGCTCTAAATGGAGCTTGAGTGGACCCTCCAGAGAACAGTGAATAGAACTCCAGGGGTTCGTGAACTTAAAGAGGAAAATATTACATCTACTTTGAATACCCTCTAATTGAAATCGAGCAGTTCCTTGCGTTATGAACAGAGGCTACATCACTTAGGATTAGCCAGCAAAAGTAACAAATTCTCATTCCACACTTTAATCGTTGCCAATATCTCAAAGTATTGTTTATGATCGTTGCTGCTTCGAAGTGCTGTGATCAGAGACCCCTCCTGCCGCGTGTGTGGGGGGGAGCGTGGCCGTGCTGGACCCTTATGACAGGCTGAAGGCGGGGTGCAGATGTCCCACGGGCCTTTAGTTTTGTCATTCAATCCAACAAACATTTGCCGAGCACTGTCTCTGTGCTGGACATCGGTGGCCCTAGGGCAGGTCCAGGGACAAACAGGGCAGAGACCGCAGCTGGGGGGTCCGCAGGGAATGGGGAGCAGCTGGGCGAGACAAGGCAATGCCGTGTGATTCATGCCGGGAGCACACCCAGGCCTGGAGGGCCCGACAGGGTTTCTCACGGGAAGTGACATTTGAAGTGGCTTTTTCACACTTTCGAAAGTGTGCCGAAGGACACAGGACTTTCCTTTAACCAGAAAATCCCTCGTCAAGAGTGTGCGCATCTCGGCTTAGAGTTCAGAGCAGCAACGGCAGAAACTTCCCCTGGCTGTGGGGCCGAAACAGGAAACCACCCGGGAGCCCCTGCAGGGCCCCGCGGGGATTCCCGGCTCCAGGACACTACACTGTGGTCCCTGTCGCAGGGAGGCTCTGCGCCCCCTCCCCATTGGAATGGAAGCTCCAGGAGCTCGTGGCTTATTGTCTGTTCTGTTTGCTAACCAATCCCAAGCACCTGTGCCTGGCACGAATTTGCCTCCTGCAAATATGTGTTAAGTGGATGAACAAACGCAACCGGATCCTTCCGATATTGATAGGGACAGCGGGATAGGACAGGCCGTGGCTCTGTCTCTCTGCTCGTGGCATTTTTATCTCCAAATTGCCATGGTGTCCTGCATTCTAGGCGACCTGGAAAGATCCCCGCCCCCAACGCCCTCAATTCCAGTAGACACAGAACTGCTTCACAGCACCAAGCAGGTGTCGTGGCCAACACCTGGGCTATTCAGGTGTGAGTGATTCTGCTCCCTCCCAAGATCGCAAGCTGTCGTCATACGGATCTGGAGGATCCTAGCAGGTGTCTGTGCTGCCTGGAATTAGGGGTCCCTTTCCTCAGAGTGTGATCTGAGCAGGAAGGATGAGTCCCAGGTGACTGGGGGTGGAGGGCGGGGACCATCCCCCTTGGGAACCTCCAGCTCCCGGTGGGTGGGGATGGTCCCTGCTCAGTGAGGAGTAAGGGAGAATATTTCTACAGCATCACCTCTGTTATTGCCAGCAAAGTTATGGGCTGAACTGTGTCTCCCCAAAATTTATATGTTGAAACCTAACCCCCAGTACCTCAGAAGGTGGTTGTATTCAGAGTTAGGACCTTTAAAGAGGTGATTAAAGGTAAACAAAGTTGGCCGGGTGTGGTGGTTCATGCCTGTAATCTAGCACCCTGGGCGACTGAGGCAGGTGGATCGTTTGAGCTCACAAGTTCAAGACCAGCCTGAGCAGGAGAAAGACCCCTCCCCCCTGTCTCTACCAAAAAAAAAAAAAAAGAAAGAAAGAAATTAGCTGGACAACTAAAATATATAGAAAAAATCAGCCGGGGATGGTGGCGCATGCCTGTAGTCCCAGCTACTTGGGAGGCTGAGGCAGGAGGATCGCTTGAGCCCAGGAGTTTGAGGTTGCTGTGAGCTAGGCTGATGCCATGGCACTCTAGCCTGGGCAACAGAGTGAGACTCTGTCTCAAAAAAAAAAAAAAAAGGTAAACAAAGTCATATGTGTGGCCCTAATCCACTATGACTAGTGTCCCTCTAAGCAGAGGAGAGGAAGACACAGACACCCACAGAGGGGAGGCCAGGGAGCCTCAGAAGAAACCAACCCCTCTGACACTTTGACCGGGGACTCCCAGCCTCCAGGACTGAGAGGGAGCCACGCGTCTGTTGTCCAAGCCCCCTCTGTCTGCTTACTTTGTCACGGCAGCCCCAGCAGCTCCTACAAGCCATTTGCACTCAATGAACTTTTTCAGTGGGCTCCCTGAGGTATTAATGACACCCACATTCTCTCACCACAAAGAAGAAATAAACAGAGACGACCTCCAAACACTCATAGGTCAGAAAGGCCTCGTGACTCAAGGACGGCTGGTTGGTTACTCGTTTGGCCCTTCTGCTTACTCAATTAAAAAAAACAAAACAGGTCTCCGAGCTTGACTTTCCCAGCAGCACGACCTCTGCTCACTGACGTCGTCGGAGGCCCGGTTGCAAGAAGCAGATGTTTGCTAACGTAGATTTGACCTACGGAGAACCACAGGCCCCGAGTCAGGTGAAATGGCTGGTGTCTGCAGGAAGGTTCGTGAGGTTTTGATGTTTAAAAAAAACCCTCTCATGCCATGCCTTCGTCTTTCACCAGGCTTATTAGAAATGACCTTATGGCACAAAGAGAATAATAAAAGTCAGTCCAACTTTGAAGTTTCATAAGGTCCTTGGCAGCCAGTCTTTAAATTTTAAATGCATTTTACTTATTAACTGGGAATGCCTCAGAGGACTCCGGCCACACTTGCAGAGAGACCCCCAACTCCCTCTGTCCCCTCCCTCTGCTGGCTCTGCCTTCATTGCTGTGAAGAACTGCTCCCCGCTGGGCCCCACTTCCCTAAGTCCCACCTCCCTCAGCCTCTGGAGAAAGACCTGGCAATTTGTTGATTTCCAAAAGAAGAATGACTGATGGAGGCCGGGCGGTGGCTCACGCCTGTAATCCTAGCACTCTGGGAGGCCGAGGCAGGCGGATTGCTTGAGGTCAGGACTTCAAAACCAGCCTGAGTGAGACCCTGTCTCTACTAAAAATAGAAAGAAATTAATTGACCAACTAAAAATATATATATAGAGAAAAAATTAGCTGGACATGGTGGCGCATGCCTGTAGTCCCAGGTCCTTGGGAGGCTGAGGCAGGAGGATCGCTTGAGCCCAGGAGTTTGAGGTTGCTGTGAGCTAGGCTGATGCCACGGCACTCACTCTAGCCTGGGCAACAAAGTGAGACTCTGTCTCAAAAAAAACAAAAAAAGAAAGAAGAATGACTGATGGCCAGAACGCCTTATGAACTTATGCTGGTTAGAACCCGAATCCTTGCTGTTGGGGTACACCACCCACGGCTGTCCACACCACCTGCCTTGTTCATTAACTCTTCGTGGGCCTGAGCCGGGCAGGGCAGGGCAGAGATATCAGGAGGTACAGGCTTTGCTGTCACCCAGCCAAGCTTCTTCTGTTTCTGGGCTTCAGTTTCCTCCTCTGTGAGATGAGGGTAATAGTAACAGTCCCCTCGCTGGACCTCTGTGGGAATTAGGAGAGTAACGTAGGTATGGACTGTGCCTGGGGCACAGTAAATACTAAAGGTTCCCTCCCTTTCTTCCCTTCCCCCCTCTTGTCCCCAACACCGAGATCCTGCTGCGCGCACGCTGAGATCTGGATGGAAACGTGCTGATAGACTGATTCCCTGGGCTCACCTGGTCCCCGTCACTCATCTGGAGCTGTCTCAGCTGGGACTTTATGAAAGCATAAAGCGGGACATAAATATTATAGCCAATCCCAACATCCAGAGATAATCATTGGTTAATATGTGGACCCAACTCTGTTTTACTCAACTGCCTGAGCATTCCTTGCCCCAGAGCAGCTGGATCATTCAGCTTCTGAGGCCTCCAGGAAAAAAAAGATCTTCGTTATAACAGAGCTACGTGTAATAGCCTTTTCTCTCAGTAGGTGAAGTACCTGTCTAGGCCAGGTCCTGTCTCTGCTCCCGCCTTGCAGATAGTGAAAATCTCCTCCTGTATTAAAAACACAATTGACAAAGCTGCCTGCATACTTCAGGCTTCTCAGTTGGTAATGAGTAGCTGTTTCACCCAGGTAAATAATTCAGAGAAAAAAATTTCTCTGGATTTCTTGACATCTTGTTCTATACTCTGCTATTTGGATGAAGAAATATAGTAATACTGGCTTTAGGAAAATAATGCCACATGTTCTCATTTGTAAGTGGGAGCTAAACTATGGGTACACATGGGCACGCTTGTTATAATGGACATGGGAGACTCAAACGGGGGAAGTCTTGGGGAGGGTGGATGAAAAATTTCCGGAGGGGTACAATGTACAGACTTCACCACTATACAATGCACACACATAATGGAATTCAACTTGTACCCTCTAAATCTATCGACATTTTTTTAAAAGGGAAAAAAAGAAATGTAGTAATATAAGCTGGGTCTGTTCCATGCATCAAGGTTCCACAGAGGAAATCTAAGGGCAGCCCGTCTGTGCCAGACACCCAGGCGCCTTGCAGTCCGGTGGCTCCCCATTCCCTCTTTTGCCCCGTTGGCGCCCAGCCAGGGGGTTAAGTGGGTTGCAAGGCTGGGCAAATCAACCTGGCCCCAAGCATTTTTAGAAAATAGCAATGCAAAGATTGTTTTGATCAAGTATAAGACGGGTATGGAGCCCAGCAGGGCTAGAGGGCACCTTTTCTGATTTGGGGGCGTGTCTACAATTTTCACACCAGAAGTGTCAACGAAGCCACAGCTCTGGTGGGCGGTTCCCCTACCTACGGCTGCAGCTTCGTGTCACACGGTGGGTGCCTTTTGAGTCCCGAAATCTCCCCGTGACAATTGTGCCCCTCCACCTCTGTGCCGATGAGCTCCACTGCCTTGCAGAAATATTCAGAGGGTGTGTAGGTGTGTGTCTGTATATGGGTGTAATATGTGTGAGTGTGTGTGCGCGTGTGTATAAAGGAAGGGAGAGGGAAGCACTCCAATCTGAGACTTACACAATTTCTTTTGCCTCCGTCTAACTTTTAAAAATATTTTGGTCCTAAGAAAATCTGCTTCTCTATGCAAATTTTCTTCTCAGTTTTTATACTCTGCCCTTCACCCTGAAATATACTAAATACCTAGAATATATTTATATGGGTGTGTGTACATATGTGTGTATGTATGTACACACACACACAGAGCTTCGCTCAGGGCCCAGCAGGTATGCAGTTAAGTTACAGCTATTTTTAATATTGTTGCTTCAGATGAGAGTCTGGCCTTTCTAATCCAGTGTGAACAAAACTGGGGGCTCCAGGAGGGTAGACCCTGCGACACCCAGGAGAGCAGCTGCCTTTGTGTGCAAACGCTGCACCCCCAAAGAGGAAAACGCCTTCTCGTAAATCTGCTTCGGCTCATGAGCGCCCCCTCGTGGTGAAAGAGCAGCACGACAGGGTGACTGGCTCGTGGCGCCGTATTTCCTTGGTGCGCGAGTCAGTTATCCCTAGTGTTGTTGATGTGGTTACCACCGCACTTTCTAGTGGCTGGCTATTTCTCACGAAGTTAATATACTATTAGCCATATATCCTGGCACTGTGCTAAGGAAGTCCTTTACAACCTTATCTCATGAAATATTTATGACAACCCTATTGGGTAATTACCGTCAACATTGCCATTTTTAGAGCAGGAAGCTACAGCTCAGAGGGGTTGAGTAACCTACCCAGAGTCACACAATTCTGAGGAAATGGGTCTAGGACTTCACCCCAGACCCCCACCCCCGTGCTCTTAACCGCTTACCCACTGTCCCGCGGGGGCATGGTTAGAGTAGTGTGGGTCTTAATCACTCCGTGCAGGCCTCTTTAAAAGAAAATCATTTCTTGTGGATCAAAAAAAAAGGAGATTTGAGTTTGAGAAACTGCATTAAAAGTAAAATACTGTAAGGGCAGGAGATCCCCAGGTATGTCACACCATCAAAAAGGAGGCCCTGCAAGGAGGCCGGGGCTTCACTAGAGAGCACCCCTCAGTTGGCCCATAATAAAACTATTCATTTTTGGGGATTATTGCCGAAATGAAAACCTAACTAAATTTAATTCTCAAGGGGCATGTGACAAGGCATCACCTTCTTCCATGAACTCTGCCAGGCATTTTTAATTGATCCCAGTCTGATAAGTACTAGTCTAGATTGTCAGTAAAGAATGAAGCTATTGAGCCCAGGAGTTTGAAGCTGTAGTAAGCTATGATCACACCACTGCACTCTTGCCTGGATGACAGAGTGAGGCCCCATCTCTAATAAAATTAAATAATTTTTTTAAAATAACAAAGCTATTGGTATCACTTTATCCAGTTAATAATGATCATAATTGTGTTTCTAGTTGGCTGGCCCTTTCATATTCTATTTTTTAAAGTTCCCCAAATATCTACATGCAGAAGAATGAAATCAGACCCTTATCTCACACCATATACAAAAATCAACTCAAAATGGATTAAACACTTAAACGTAAGACATGGAAACTATAAGAGTACTAGGAAAAAAAATAGGGGAAAAGCTCCATGACAGTGGTCAGGCAATGATTTCTTGGACATGATGCCAAAAGCACAGGCAACAAAAGTAAAAATAGACAAATGAAATTTCATCAAACTAAAAAGCTTCTGCACAGAGAACACAATCAACTGAGTAAAAAGACACCCTACAGAATGGGAAAAAATATGTGCAAACCATATATCTGATAGGGGCTAATATCCAATATATATAAGAGACTCAAACAAGTTAATAGGAAGAAAACAAATAACCTGATTTGAAAATGGACAAAGGACCTGAACAGACATTTCTCAAAAGAATACATAAAAATGGCCAACAGGCATATGGAAGATGTTTGGTGTCACTCATCATAAGGGAAATGCAAATCAAAAGCACAATGAGCTATCACCTCACACCTGTTAGAATGGCTATTACTGAAAAGATAAGTGTTAGTAAGGTTGTGGAATAAAAAGGAACCCTTGCATACTCTTGGTGGGAGGTGGGAATGTAAATTAGCCCAGCCATTATGGAAAACAATATGGAGGTTCCTCAAAACATTAAAAATAAAACTGATATAATCCAGCAATCTTGTAAGGGCCTGATTGCACCCCAAAGCTGCTGGCTCACTTGTGCGAGCCCGGATAACAGAAAATGGGCCCAGGGGAGGAGTAATCGGCTCCTGGAAACTGCTAGCTTGGGGCCCAAAGGTAGAGCTATCGGCTAAACGCATATTTCTGCTTCTGAGAATCGCTTGCTTGCAGCTGGACGCATAGGTACGGTGCCAGATAAGGGAGAAAGCCCCCTTTGCCGCTGGCGGGATACCAGTCCACCAATCATTTTAAAGACTAACACGCACAATCAGCTTGTGCAGCGCGGGTGTTCAAGAGGGAGGGGGGATAAAAGGGGAGCCCCAGCTTTGGTCAGGGTCCTTGCCTGTAAGAGCGGCCACTGCGCTGGCACTCTAGGGCCTGGACCCTGGCTAGCCAGAAAATAAAGCTCCTCTTGAGTGATTGCATCCTTTGTGTCTTTGTTCGTCTGCCTGGCGGGGTGCAGGAAGCCGGTCCCTAACAATCTCACTACTGGATATAAATCCAAAGGAAGTGAAATCAGTATCTTGAAGAGATGTCGGCATTCCCATGTTCATTGCAGCACTATTCACAACAGCCCAGACACGAATCAACCTAAGTCCCTCAATGGATGAATGGATAAAGAAAATGTGGTACATACACACAATGGAATGTTATTAATATTTAACCTTAAAAAAAAAAAAGAAATCCTGGCATTTGTGACATCATGGATGAACCTGGAGGACATTATGTTAAGTGAAATAAGCCAGACACAGAAAGACAAGTACCATATGACCTCACTTCTACGTGGAATCTGAAAAGAACTCACAGAAACAGGAAGTAGAATGGGGGTCCCAGGCGCTGGGTTTGGGGAAATGTTGGTCAAACGATACAAAATTTCAGTTAGAGAAGAGGAAAAGATCAAGAGATCTATTTACAACATGGTGACTATAGTTCATAACTATGTGTTGTATTCTTGAAAACTGTATTCTTGAAAATTGCTGAGAGTAGATTTTGTGTCCTCACCACAAATACAGATAAGGATGTGAGGTGACGCATATGTTAATTAGCTCAATTGAGCCATTCCACAAAGTATACATATTTCAAAGCATCATGTCCTACATGATAAATATATACAACTTTTGTCAATTTTAAAATAATTTTTTAAAAATTTCCTAAGTCTTCTCTTGCATGGCACTTGGCTCTGAGCCTTGGAGAGGCAGAGAGGGCTCGGGAAGAGGCCCACGGGGGCCGTACATGGGGACTGGGAGAGAGACACTAAGAAAGGAGAGAGAGCTCTTTGAGAGTCAGTCAGGGTGACCGCCAGGGCCTTCTGCATCGAGTGCACAATGACCTCAGGGCCACCTGCCTGCCCTGGGGGAACAGGAAAGCCTCCCCTCTTGGCCCATTAACCCCCCACACACACTGGCTTCGGGCTCTGAGAAGCCGTGGGGCACACTGCTCCTTCTCCTGCAGCCATGCAGCAAATTGTCACAAACCAGGTGTCTTGAACAGCGGCAATGTGTTCTCTCATACTTCTGGAGGCCAGAAGCCAACACCAGTTTCCCTGGGGCTCTGCTTCTGCCCGGGGTTCCAGGGGAGAATCCTTCGTGGCCTACTCCCAATGCCTGGGCTGTGGCCGCGCCACTCTGACCTCAGCCTCGTCTTCACCTGGCTGCTCCTCTGAGTCTATTGAATCTCTCTCTGCCTCTCTCTTAAAAGGACACTGTGATGACAGTTAGGGCCCATCTCCTCATCTGAAGAGCCTTAATCACATCTGCAAAGGCCTTCCTCCCAAATAAGGTCACTTTCACCGCGCCTGGTCAAGGGTGTCTTTCGTATCCTTCACACCACTTAAGGTTCTCCTGGGAGCAAAGTATGAACATGACACATACTCATGAACTTGAAATCATCTCCAGAGGTTCTGAATCTATGTTCCATGGATAGAATTCGGGGTGTCCTGAATTATTTTATATGTGTTGTATTATAGTTTATATTATATTGTTATATTATCTGATTGCTAGTGTCCTTATAAAAAGAGACATGCAGACACAGAGAGAAGCTGATCGTGGGAAGACAAGAGATTGGAATGATGCAGCCTCAAGCCAAGGAATGCCTGGAGCCACCACTAGCCAGAAGGCTAGCTTCTAGCCTCCTCTGGAAGCTTCTGAGGAAAAATGGCACTGCTGACACCTTGAGTTCAGACTTCAGCTTCCAGAACTGTGATAAAATAAATTTCTGTTATTTTAAGCCACCCCGTTACAGTAGCCTTAGGAAACTCATAGGCCCACTGTCTATAACTGTGTCGCCAATAGAAATCTCAGGTATTTTCATGCAAGATTATGGTTACTACAGATATCTGAAAACATTGTTCAAGCTCATCACTATTTGAAAATTATAATAGACCCAAAGCTAGATCTTTTTATTTAATGAGGTAATAAATAACTTATAAATTTGTTTTTAAAATGTTTTGATGTTGCCATAATTATACTTCAATATAACTATTTTCCTTATTATTCTCTTTATTTTATTCTGTGCATGTAAAAACATTATTCTGGGAGGGAATCCACAGGCTTCCCCGGAATGCCAAGGGAGTCCAACGTTCATCCTGAGCTGCAGTACAACAATATGTCCAGAAGAGGGCACTAGAGCACCTAGGCAAAGTTTCATAGACATTAATACTGTACATTTTACGAAATCGCCCTCTGTTGCAGATACAGAAATGTCCTTTAAATTCATATTATTTTTAGAATATTAATATTGTATGCACTGTGATAAGAATGTGTAAATACTTTCAGGCCTGCTTTCCTATGTATTTGTTGACTTAAAATTTCCTTACCATTTTTTAAATGCTTATAAAACCAGTAGGTGCCGAAGTTATATATCAAGCTGTGTCTTATAGCTGGAATTACTTTGTCATTTCTATGTCCTAATATGAGAGCATGAAATGAGCATAAAGTGGAAAATAATATAAAGAGAATAGCCTGACCATGTTACAAATATACACAAAATACCAGATGGTGTAGTGATAATGGCAGTTTGAGAAGGGCCACCCCAAATACAGCACTACCCAGCGGCTTCTTTAGCGTATAATGTACCGCAGGCCTTTTTTTCTTTGCAAGAGAAACACTTTCAAATTGCATTTTCTGAGAGAGTCTGATCACTCTGATATTTGTCAAGTTATCTGAAAGAACCAGGTGGTAGGCTGTTCAACGGCCTGTTGTACACAACTATTTTAACCTGGAGGCCAGTTTGAAGGCAGAATATTCTTTATCCTTCTCTTTCTCCCTTCTACTCAACAGCCCATGGCCCTCCACAGAAGCAAACTCACAGCCTTCTGCCTGACTTTTCTGGAAGAACAGGATCAGAGAAGGAGGAAAATGCAGTAATAGGTGAGTCCTGCCTAATTCTTTTGAGATTGGGAACTTGCCTTTATCTTGATAGGCAGCACCTCTGAATTAACAACTTAGCAAAGTCTCCTAAGAGTCCCAGGCCTGTGACTCGGTCCTTATGTACCCCCTGTGGCTCAGGACACAGGGGGGCAATAGTCCCCAAACCTCAACGCTCTACATAGAGCAGGGCCACCTCCTCGCCAAACGGCATGGCACCTGTATAGCATACTTTGAGCTTAGATGGATTTGACTGCAAATGCCAACTGCAAACCCTAAAGGAAGTTGGTGCCGGGGCCCAGAGAACGACATGCCGAAGTCTGGCGCTTTGGTGTGCTGAGCGCTTTGAGATGGAGGAGATCCAAAGGCCTCAGAAACAGAGTCTCTCTGTGTCCTTCTCCTGCCCTCTTGTCTCCTGCCCTCTCCTTCTACCCCAAAGCAAGTCACAGAAACCAGAATTCCTCTTCCCCAAGGCAGGCCAGAGAAACTAGAGACCTCCCCCCTAAAGGAAGCCATAAAATCTAGAAAGGTCACTCTCTCCCTTCTCTCCTCTCCCTTCTCCCTTGAAGACCCTCATTCCAGAAGTGTCCTGCCCCAGCCCCGGGAGGAAGGAATGCCACATGGAGAGGAGAGGCCTCCAAGAAGGATCTGGACACCCGGGCCTCGCTGGTCCCCCCATCCCAGTGTGTTGCGTCAGCGCACGCCCTTGTGTCCAGCCACATTTCTACATGGCTGTCCACTCTTCATCAAACCTAAGCATAAAAACAGTTTCCCCTGGGTCTTAGGTCTGCATTTCTGAAGGTGCCATGTCACGTAAACCTGATTAAATAAATCTGTTATGTTTTCCTCCCATTAACCTGTCTTGTCATAGCCACAGGAGCGGCTGTGACCTTCCTGATGGGAAGGAGAGGGTCCCACTTTCCCAGCCCCACAGTTTCTGGCACCCAACGTGGGGCAGCTGAGACCCCTGACTTGCTCCGGGGCCTGCAGGTGAGACCCTGGGATGACTGAAAAGAGGCCAGAAAAGAAAATGTAAAAGAACTTTTTACCAGGGTCAGCTCTCCCAGATCACTGTCTGTAGTATCCGGTCAAGAATGGAGGGTAGGCCAGGCGTGGTGGCTCAAGCCTGTAATCCTAGCACTCTGGGAGGCTGAGGCGAACGGATTGCTCGAGGTTAGGAGTTCAAAACCAGCCTGAGCGAGACCCTGTCTCTACTATAAAAATAGAAAGAAATTAATTGACTAACTAATATATATAGGAAAAATTAACCAGGCATGGTGGCGCATGCCTGTAGTCCCAGCTACTCAGGAGGCTGAGGCAGGAGGATTGCTGGAGCCCAGGAGTCTGAGGTTGCTGTGAGCTAGGCTTATGCCACAGCACTCACTCTAGCCTGGGCACAAAGTGAGACTCTGTCTCAAAAAAAAAAAAAGAATGGAAGGTAAAAATTGCTCCTTATTCCTTCCTTCTGAGATTCAGCTGAGCAGCAGTAGATCATTTGTATGGACTGGTTCTTGGGTGGAACAATGCTGGTGATTTTTATTAGTATTATTATTTTTGGTATGAGTGTTCTTGTTTTCTGATGCCTTCCCTCCCAGAGATGGTCTCTGTTTTCTTTCATCTCTGTGTCCTGTTTCTTTGTCATCAGGAGGAATTGTGGGGCAAGAATACTGTCATAGGTCCTCATGAGGACCTGCCATAAGTCCCCATTGTCTGAGCCAACCTCACACACTGGTGAGTACCAGTTCTCACCACACCCCATCTGTTTAGGTAAACTCCGCTGTAGGTCCCTAAGACAAAACCTAGATGAAGTCTCCTTTCATCTTGTTCTGTGTCCTGAAAGTTTGGCTTTGTGACAGTGAGAACATCCTCTCTGGTCTCTGCCAGCCGGGCTGGGGGCGGGAGGAGGGGCGAGTGTTGGCAGCCGGCTGAGAGCTGGGAGCCTGACATTCCTTGCGTCCCACAATGCCAGCTCCCACAGGAGGGTGTCTTATAAGACGTCCCAGTCCATGGGCTTTTGTTGCTTGGATTAGGGTTGGGAAACGCCTGTCCCAGTATTGCTGGCGCAGTGCCACAGATTAGCAGATCTGTGGCTGGAAGCGTCCCACGTTTCATGGGAGACTAGAGACACCCTTTACACAAACACTGTCCTTAACTGCCTGCAGCAATGAAGGTCTTTGCCTTCTTAGTCTATTCCTGGGAGTGAACGTTTTGGATCGGGGGGCCGAGTCTCTTGTGACCACTTTGAGAATGCCACTTGCATCCATGGTATCAAACCTGGGAAGTTACCTCTGGGTCTTTCCATGAAAAGGCCTTATTCCTTTGAATCTCCTTTTGGAATAAATAAAAAATTTTTAGAGAGCTCTCATCCTAAACAACTGTCTTAACATTTGTAAGAATAGGTTTGCACTGTGACTCTTGGTCTTGGGGCATCCGTTTGTTATGGTCCTTTTGTCCCTGTGGATAGCTACTGCTTTCCTGTTTGTCTCCTTTTGTGTCCTGATAACTTGGTGTGGCTTTCTACCTGTTGGGGACACACAGGTTGTCAGGCCTGAGAATGTAGGCAGCCAAACAAAAGGTTGGGGACGCTGAAGAAAATGGTCAGACAGAAATGTAGGTTAGACCCCCTTTGCAGCTAGTGCACCGACCATTGCAGCTCCCAGGGAGCTTCTTTCTTTCTATTTTCAGTAGAGACGGGGTCTCGCTCTTGCTCAGGCTGGTTTTGAACTCCTGACCTTGAGCCATCCTCTTGCCTCGGCCTCCCAGAAAGAAGAAAGCTCTTCTTTCAGCTGCCTTTGGCAGTGGCTCTCGATCTTGAGAGGGCTGCATCTTTTTGCACCTCTTTGGAAACAATTTGTGTATCTTTGGTTAAGTCATAAAAGGCTTATTAGCTGGGCATAGTGACTCACACCTGTAATCTCAACATTTTGGGAGGCTAAGGCTGGAGGATTGCTTGAAGCCAGAAGTTCGAGTCCAGTCCAGGCAACGTAGCGAGACCTTGTCTCTATAAAAAATCTAAAAAAACAATTAGCCAGTCATGGTGGCATGTGCCTGTAGTCCCAGCTACTCGGGAGGCTGAGGTGGGAGGATCACTTGAGCCCAGGAGGTCCTCACCACACACAGAGGTTGGCACCACACTCCTTGTACATTCTGCAGAACCGTGAGCCAAATAAACTTCTTGTCCTTATGAACTACCCAGCCTTGGGTATTTCCTTTGTAGCAATGCAAAACGGACTAACACACTGCCCAAAGCAATTTACAGATTCAATGCAATTTCTGTCAAAATGCCAATGACATTCTTCACAGAAATAGAAAAAAAAATCATCCTAAAATTTATACAGAACCACAAAGGACCCAAAATAGCCAAAACAAGCATGAGCAAAAAGAACAAAGCTGTAGGCATCACTTTACCTGACTTCAAATTATACTACAAATCTATAGTAACCAAAACAGCATGACACTGGCCTAAAAACAGACTCATAGACACATGAAACAGAATAGAGAATCCAGAAATAAATCCACACATTTACAGTCAACTCATTTTTGACAAAGATGCCAAGAACATACATTGGGGAAAGGGCAGTCTCTTTGAGAAATGGTTCTGGGAAAACTGGACAACCATATGCAGAAGAATGAAACTAGACCCCTACCTCTCATCATCCACAAAAATGAAATCAAAATGGACTATAAGCTTAAATCTCAGACCTGAATCTATGATACTAGTACAGGAAAACATCAAGGAAACACTCCAGGACATTGATCTGGGCAGATTTCATGAGTAAGACCTCAAAAGCACAGACACCCAACGCAAAAATGGACAAATGGAATCACATCAAGCTAAAAGCTTCTGCAGCAAAGAAACAATCAACGAGGGGAAGAAACAACCTACAGAATGGAAGGAAATATTTGCAACTATCCATCTGACAAGGAACTAATAACCAGAATTTATAAGGAGCTCAAACAACTCAATAGGAAAAAAAAATCCAATCTGATTAAAAGCATTAGCAAAAGATCTGAATAGATATTTCTCAAAAGAAGACATACAAATGGACAACAAGTATATGGAAAAATGCTCAACATCACTAATCATTACAGAAATTCAAATCAAAACCACACACAAGGCCGGGCGCTGTGGCTCACGCCTGTAATCCTAGCTCTTGGGAGGCCGAGGCGGGCGGATTGCTCAAGGTCAGGAGTTCAAAACCAGCCTGAGCAAGAGCGAGACCCCGTCTCTACTATAAATAGAAAGAAATTAATTGGCCAACTGATATATATATATAAAAAAAAAAAAAATTAGCCGGGCATGGTGGCGCATGCCTGTAGTCCCAGCTACTCGGGAGGCTGAGGCAGAAGGATCACTCAAGCCCAGGAGATTGAGGTTGCTGTGAGCTAGGCTGACGCCACGGCACTCACTCTAGCCTGGACAACAAAGTGAGACTCTGTCTCAAAAAAAAAAAAAAAAAAAAAAAAAAAACCACACACAATATCATCTCACCCCAGTTATATTAAAATGGCTTTTTTCCCAAAAGCCAGGCAATAACAAATGCCGGCGAGGATGTGGAGAAAGGAACTGTCACATGCCATTGGTGGGAATGTAAATTAGTACAGTCACTATGAAGAACTGTATGGAGGCTCCTCAGAAAACTAAAAATAGAACTACCATATGACCCAGCAATCCCACTACTGGGTATATATCCAAAAGAAAGGAAATCAATATATTGAAGAGATACCTGTAATCTCATGTTTACTGCAGCACTATTCACAACAGCCAGAATATGGAATCAACCTACGTGTCCATCAACAGGTGAATGAGTAAAGAAAATGTGGTATGTATACACAATGGAATATTATTCAGCCATAAAAAAGAATGAAATCCTATCACTTGCAACCATGTGGATGGAACTGGAGGACATCACGTTAAGTGAAATAAGCCAAGCACAGAAAGATAAATATATCATGTTCTCACTCATATGTAGGCGCTAAGAAGAAATTGAACTCTTGAGGACAGAGAGTAGCATAGTGGTTACCAGGAGCTGGAAAGGGTAGTGGGGAGCAGGGGACAAAGAGGGGATGAGTAATGGGTACAAAAATATATTCAGATAGAAGAAGTAAGATGGAGTGTTCAGTAGCACAATAGGACGACTATAGTTAACTATAGTGTATTGTGTAATTACAAAATAGCTAAAAGAGTGGAATTAGAATGTTCCAAACACAAGGAAATGATAAATGCTTGAGGGGATGGATACCCCAATTAACCTGATTTGATCATTAAAAATGTTTGATGTATGCCTGAATCAAACTATCACCTGAGTCCGTAAATCAAATTAATGTATTTAATAAATTTAATAAATAATGTATCCATAATAATTAAAAACAAAAAAATTAAAAGATTACATGAATATTTTATTTAGCTCATTTGTTGAGGAAATCAGGAAGGTTTTTATACTGCTTTGATACGGTTTGGATGTTTGTCCCCTCCAAATCTCACGTTGAAATCTGATCCCCAGTGTTGGAGGTGGGGCCTGGTGGGAGGTGTTTGGGTCAGGGCGGTGGATCCCTCTGGAATGGTCTGGCGTCACTCTAAAAGTCCCCGATGAGAGCTGGATGTCTAGAGGAGCCTGGCATCTCCTCCTCCCTCTCATGCTCCTGCTCTGGGCTGCGCCAGCCTCTTCCCCCTCGCCCTGGGCCTTGACTGGAAGCTCCCTGAGGCCCTGGGCTGGAGCTCGTGCTGGCGCCACGTTGCACGGTCTGCAGAGCCCTGACCAAATAAGCCTCTTGTCACCCACCCTCAGGGATGCCTTTATAGCAAGGCAAAAAGGACTAACACGTGGTTCAGGAAAGAAGCCAAGGCCGGGCAGGGTGGCACAGGCCTGTAATACTAGCACTCTGGGAGGCCGAGGCAAGAGGATGGCTCAAGGTCAGGAGTTCAAAACCAGCCTGAGCAAGAGCGAGACCCCGTCTCTACTGAAAATAGAAAGAAATTAATTGACCTACTAAAAATATATATAGAAAAAATTATCCAGGCATGGTGGCACGTGCCTGTGGTCCCAGCTACTCAGGAGGCTGAGGCAGGAGGATTGCTGGAGCCCAGGAGTTTGAGGTTGCTGTGAGCTAGGCTGACGCCACAGCACTCTAGCCCAGGCAACAGAGTGACACTCTGTCAGAAAGAAAGAAAGAAAGGAAGGAAGGAAGGAAGGAAGGAAGGAAGGAAGGAAGGAAGGAAGGAAGGAAGGAAGGAAGGAAGGAAGGAAGGAAGGAAGGAAGGAAGGAAGGAAGGAAAGAAAGAAAGAAAGAAAGAAAGAAAGAAAGAAAGAAAGAAAGAAAGAAAGAAAGAAAGAAAGGAAGGAAAGAAAAGAAGCCAAGAAGCATAAATGTATTGGAGTCATAAAACTGTAGCTATGAATCCTAAACGAGGAAAAACTGGTTTCTTCCACACGTTGGGACGTTGGGGAGGGGCGTCTGCAGGACTTCTATCAGACAGGACGGGATTTCACATGGCTGTTCTGTTATCTACAGTTTGCTGAGTTATAAATAGCTCAGAATCTGACTCAGAATCAGAAGGGGAAAAACCCACTGTGATAAGGCAGCCACGAACCAGTTCTCCACTGGAATACTTTTTTTTCCCTACTCCTGAAGGCATGTGCTCTCCACTGGAATACTTTTTTTTCCCTACTCCTGAAGGCATGTGCGGCAGTAATTTTCTGCTTTTTTATTTCCTACTTCCTAGAGTAAGATCACGCGGACACCACCCTGCTGCAGCCCAGGCCTGTTGTGAGTTCACTAAGAATTAAGGTCCTGGGTCCTGCAAAAAAAAAAAAAAAAAAACTCATGGCTTCAGGGACAAGCAAAGCTGTTTGCTACCAGTCGATGTATCTCATGTATCTCGTATCAAAGAAAGCCCCAGCTAGGTAGCCCGAGCTCCTCCTCCTGCCTCTGGAGCTCATTATCCCGAACCCAGGTTCAGTGTCCCTGGCTTGGGCTGGCTTTAGGTGTGCAGCCCCGGACCTGCTGGGAGAGAAATGGGCCAGTGCAGTGGATCCGACTCAATTTCACTCCCAGCAGGCTGCTCAGGTGACTCCCTGACCGGCAGAGCTGCGCCACCAGCTCCCAGTATCCAGCCCTGGTGCTCTGCTCGGGAACAAAAACCAAAATCTTGCCACAACATCTTCTCCAATTCTTGAGACTCGCCAGAAGGCCATGCGCTCTAATTTGGGACCCCTCACCCTCACTCACTCCTGAGCTCATGAAGATGTTGGTGCTAATGTAGCACCTCCCTGTGGACAGGGGTTGGGCATTTTGCCTGGGACGGTGATTGCCAGATCACGTCTTGCTTCTCACTGAGGGTTAGTAATCCAGCACACAAGGAAAGTAATCTGGAATCGTGATTTTTATTGCCTGAACTGCCTGGCTTCCGTGGATTAGCGAGTGGGTTCAGCTTCTCTTGTTGCAGCCTTCCAGCCTTTTGGATGGGATCAGAATATGCCACCCCCAAAATATGCGATTATGGCATAAGGGTTATTTTGTTCTGAAGGCAATTAAGAAAGAGCAGACACTGGAGGAACTCTCTCTCTTCCCCCTGTCTCTAAGTAGGGCATAAATTCCCCTTTGTACCGGTGGCCTCCTCTCCAGCTGTCTCCTATTCCAGGAGACCAACTCCAGATGACTTTTGTCCGCATAGCAAAACTTATCTACCATACATTCCTCGTCACCTCCCCACAATTTACCACCCCTGGAAGCCCAAAGCCTGCTCCCCTTCTCCTTTCTCTAGTTACCTCTCCACAACTTATTTTCCTCTGTTAAAATGATATGTAAACCCGCGGATTAAACTACTTCTTTGGGTTTTCACTTCATTTCTGGGTGGCCCCTGTGCATATAAAGTTAAAAACATCACACTTGTATGCCTTTTTCTCCTGTTAATCTGTCTTTTGTCAGTTTAATTCACAGGCTCCAGCCACAGAACCTAAGAGAGTACAGAAGTTGTTTTCTTCCCCTACACTTTACCTGCTCCAAATTGGTCCCCACCTTAGACTTCCAACTTTGCAGGGCTGAGGCAAGTAAAGATTTCTCACCCCTGTTACAAAATGTAAGTGTTACCAGGAAGCCAAAAAAAAAAAAATTCCATAATTAAAATAAATAATATTTTAATATATTTTTAAGAATAAAAATCAATGCAAAAATTCATGATGAACAAAATATTAAAAATTTAAATAAAAAGAGGACCTGTCCCTGCTCATGCAGGACCCTGACAGTGAGTCCCTCCCCTACCTCACCCTGGTCCTGGCCCAGCCACGAAGCTCTAGTGAAAGCAGATCAGGCAGGTAGCACCTCTACCTTCGCCCCGTTAGTGCTGTGAGATGAGGTTTATGGGAGCCACTGTTTTGGATTAGCCTCCTGTACTAGACCCCAGCAGACCAGACCAAACCAGAATGGAGTCACTCATGCTATGTGCCACCTATTCAAGCTAAACTTTGAGATGGGCCTGTCTTCCAAAAAACCCCAGGAGTCAGTGTAATAACGAAGTCCCCTCTGTTTTATCCATGCGTTTGTTGATAGACATTTGGGTTATTTCCACTTTTTGGCTGCTATGAATAATGCTGCTAGGAACATACATCTATGAGTTTTTGTGCGGATGTGTGTTCTCAGTTCTCTTGGGTACATACTTTGCCGTGGATTGGCTGGGCCATATGGGAACACTGTGTTTGACCTTTTCAGAATCAGCCAGACTGTTCTTGGGAACTGCTGGGATTGTAAATGGCTGCACCGTTTTACAGTTCCACCAGTGAGGGGTGAGGGTTCCAATTTCTCTACGTCCTCACCAACTGTCTTTTTTTATTATAGCCACCCTACTGCTTTTATGTGTCGGGGATGAATTGGTGAAAGTGGCAAGTTGAGGAGGTCGGAGGTGGGACCGACAGCTGCATTAGGTCCACCGAGTATTGAGCACCATGGTGGGGGTGACTTCATTTAGGTTCCCTCAGGTTCAGACCCCAAGACAAGGATTGTGGTGTAAGTAGTTTATCTTAGAGACTGAAATAAACTACAAATGAGCACGAGGGATCTTTCGAGATGATGGAACTGTACTGAAATGTGGTCGTGGCTACACAGCCAATTGTACATTTAAAATGAATGAATTTTATGGCATGTAAATTATAGCCGAATAAAGCTGTTTTTAAAAAATGGCACAGAGAGACCTAAAACTGCCCCCGGGCAGAGATTCAGAGCCAGCCTGCCCCTTTGTCTATCTGCATAACAGGCATTGGTTGCCCCTAAATCAGAATCCATTCTGGTGCTGGGGTGAAACACCCCACACACATACCAGCCATGTGGCCCAGGCTGGCCCCAGGCTCCTGGGCTCAAGAGATCCTCCCACCTCAGCCTCCCAAGTAGCTGGAGTTCTAGGCAGGGGCCGCCACGCTCAACTGAGAAACAGCCTTTGCTGTTGGAAATCCATCAGACATTGAGGGCTGTGAGCTGGACAAGTTACCTAACTGCCTTGGGCTTCTTTTCTGCATGTGGACAGCACTGGGTGTTTTCTGAAGGTCACGGGAGAGCCTGGCACCTCTAAATCTGATGGCATTAGATTTGTTACATGGCACCGTTGGGGAACATTTCTTGGCATTATGAAGCACAAATACTGTAATGAGACAGTCATCCAAACAGCGGTGGATTGAAAAAGCCTCCTAGTCCCAGGACACTTTATAAAATGAATGTGACTTCTAAAATGAATAATATAGCAGAGCTAATAAAGAAGAGTGCTGCAGAGGGTGCGTGTAAGGAAAAGTGCATCAGGGAAGAAAGTGGCTTTCTAGGGGTGAGGCTTTTAACAATTCATGTGATTGGTAGAAATTCTGGCTTCGGGGAAACTTCTAACTCAGTTTGATGAAGAATGAAAGGAATTTCCATTAGTTACTCCAGCTCTTATACAGTCTTTCTGATGACAAAAGAAAATTGAAACCATCGAAGCATGCTTTATATAACCAAGAATATTGATTTGACTTGAGCAGGTAATAAACTGCTGGAATGCCCCACGTGATTGGTTGAGTTGGGCTATACAGAGTCATCAGCTTTAGTCAAACTCTCTTTTAAACACCAGTCTAGAAATTTATCTTGCATCAGACTCTTTTAGTAGCTCAGTTTTCTATCATAATACTTTTGAAATCAGTTGCATTTACTATCAGAGTTTTGAGATGGTACTTTATTAGCTGCTAACTAATGTTAACTTATTAAAGCTATTTAGTGATGAGTTTCATCAAATGCCATCTTATGAGTGCCTAATTTTCAGAATGAATCTTATCAAAACAAGAGAATCCTGCCCACGATCAATCTTTCAAATAATTTTGCTCAAAGAATGTAATGACTCTATTGGAGAATTTTATGATCTTCTTTATTTTCTTTCTGAATTTTACAAATATTCTAAAATACATTGGTATTATTTTAGTTTAATTATGGCAAATAATACCTGAATATATTCTAATCACAAAAGATTCAAACAACCTGGAAGTATCTGGAGTAAAAAGTGAAGTCCTGCACCACTGTTGCCACCAACCCCAACTTCCTTTGTGCTGAAGTTGTAGCAACTCTAACAGTTGAATGTGTATCCTATTAATATTTTATTTACATTCATACATAGTTTTCACTCTCAGAATGTTAGGATTATAGGCATGAGCCACCACGCCCGGCCCCCCATGACTTTCATTGCAGTTTATGATATCATTTCTCAGACAGAAATTTTTCACTCTCAACAGACAAAACTGGCCAGGCGTAGTGGCCCACACCTGTAATCCTAGCCCTCTGGGAGGCCAAGGGGGGAGGATACCTTGAGGTCAGGAGTTTGAGACAAGCCTAAGCAAGAGTGAGACCATGTCTCTACTAAATGCAGAAAAAATTAGGTAGGCAACTAAAAACACAAACAAAAAGTTAGACAGGCATGGTGGTGTGTACCTGTAGTCCCAGCTACTCAGGAGGCTGAGGCAGGAGGATCACATGAGCCCAGGAATTTGAGGTTGCTGTGAACTAGGCTAACACCACGGCACTCTCTCTAGTCAGGGCAACAAAGTGAGACTCTGTCTCAAAAAAAAAAAAAAAAAAGACAAATCTGTCAACTTTTTCTTTATGACCTTTAAGTTTTGATTCATGTTTAGAAAGTTCTTTCTGGCCAGGCGCAGTGGCTCACACCTGTAATCCTAGCACTCTGGGAGGCCGAGGCAGGCGGATCATTTGAGCTCAGGAGTTTGAGACCAGCCTGAGCAAGAGCAAGACCCACCTCTACTAGAAAAATAGAAAGAAATTAGCTGGACAACTAAAAATATATAGAGAAAAATTAGCTGGGCAAGGTGGTACATGCCTATAGTCCCAGCTACTCGGGAGGCTGAGGCAGTAGGATCGCTTGAGCCCAGGAGTTTGAGGTTGCTGTGAGCTAGGCTGATGCCATGGCACTCTAGCCCAGGCAACAGAGTGAGACTCTGTCTCAAGAAAAAAAAAAAAGAAAGAAAGTTCTTTCCCATACAATATCCTAATACTATTCTCTTGAATTGATTTCTAATTCGTTTATACTTCTATAAAATTAAAACTTTATTTCACTTGAGAATTTTTGTTCTATGTGTAGTGCAAGGTAGAGCTCTAACTTTACTTTTTTCCAAATAGATAGCCGCCTGCTCCAATCCCATTGTGGAAATAATAAATCATCTCCCCATTGATTTGATGTACCACTTTTTATCAAATCAGGACCCTTTTCCATTGCATTTTCGACTTGATTATTGTTGATGTATAGGAAATATAATATTTGTTTAATTTATAATTTTAAAATATTTGCTATGGTCTGCATATTTGTCCACAATTCCTGTGGAAATTTAATCGTCAATGTGGCAGAATTGAGAGGTTAAGCCTTTAAAAGGAGATTGGGTAATGAGGGTTCTATTTAATAAATGGATTAATATAGTAATGGATTAATGGGTTGATGGATTAATGGAGTATTACAGGAGTGGGACTGGTAGCTTTGTAAGAAAAGGAAGAGAGACCTGAGGTCACATGCTCACCTCACCCCTTCGCCACATGATGCTCTGTGCCACCTTGAGACTCCACAGAGAGTCCCCACCAGCAGCAAGGCTCTCACCAGATGCAGCCTCTTGTCCTTGGACTTCTCAGCCTGCATAACTATAACAAATAACTTCCTTTGCTTTATATATTACCCAGTTTCAGATATTCTGTTATAAGCAACAAAAAGTGAACTAAGACAACATTTTAAGAAAAAAGTCACTCCATATTTTTGTGGGTATGAGATAAAAGAAAACTCTTTTCACTGTGTTGTCTTGGAATGATAGAAATTGTTTTCAGCAAAGTGCACACCATCTGAATGTACCCAGAAAAAGAATGAGGTATGAGATAGTTGAAAGGCATTTTTCTTAAAGGAAAATGACATAGTGCCTTTCTACTCAGAGTGTGGTAGCACTTCTGAGAAAACAATGACTTTCTGGAAAGAGAAATGGGTTTTCAGGAGAACAGACAGGAGATAAGAAAGTTTGTGATAATGTTTTTCTCCATAGTTATAAGTGGCCTTTATGTCTCCTTCAGGGCCATAAAACTTCCCCGGGGAAAGGATTTCAGGTACGTTTATCCAAGTTCTTCCTTCTTGAAGTAGATCTGCCTGAAGAGGAATTTATGCAGCCTGTATTCCAGAAATTGCTGCTTTTAGTCAGGTAAGAGAGGCTCTGAGAAGAGTTCAGCTTATAGTAATCTTTATACCGTCTCCAGGATTCTGAGTGGTTATCCACATCCCCAAATCTCAGTAGCTTATAACAATAAAAATGTATTTCTCAATTATGTTACCCATCAGCTGTATGCTGGTGACAGCTCTGCTCCCTGTGTCATCTTCATTCCAGGATCCAGTCTGAAAGAGCAGCTCCTATCTGGGACATGCCGTATTGTTGTGGCAGAAGACAGAGAAGTGGCCAGGCCATGCACTGTTTCCAGGAGTGTCCATTTGGATGTGGAATTTGTCACTTCTACTCCCATCCCAATGGCCAAAGCAAGTCACATGGACACGCTTGATGTTAATGGTGACAGAGAAGTATACTCCTCCTACAGAGAGGTCACTGCAAGTCTCAGGGCAACTGGAGTCTTACTGGTAAGGGCAACAAATAATTGGGAACAATTTTATTAATCATATTTATCAGTTTCCAAAGATTTGCTCTTTCCACTCCACTCTGCTTAGAAAAGTTTCAAAGAGAAAGTAAGATTTGAGGTGGCTTTTCAAGGATGATTCTAGGCAGGGGTGAAAGACATGCTAATGCAGGAATATTTAGAAAATGAGGAGAAATCCCAAGAATCCAAGTCAAATGGAGTGTGCCTTTCTTCTCCTCCCCTTTTCCTGCCAACATGGTATATAAACCCCAAATTCTATCCATTCGTTTGATTTAATCATCACTGATTTCTGCATGTATGTGCACTGCATGCATAAATAAACTCTTGGTTTTCTTTTCTTTTCTTTTTTTTTTTTTTTTTTTTTTTTGAGGCAGAATCTCACTCTGTTGCCCAAGCTAGAGTGCCATGGCATCAACCTAGCTCACAGCAACCTCAAACTCCTGGGCTCAAGCCATCCTTCTGCCTCAGCCTCCCGAGTAGCTGGGACTACATACAGGCATGTGCCACTATGCTCAGCTAATTTTTTCTACTTTTGGTAGAGACAGGGTCTCACTCTTGCCCAGGCTGGTCTCAAACTCCTGAGCTTGAACAATCCACCTGCCTTAGCCTCCTAGAGTGCTAGGATTACAGGCATGAACCACCGTGCCCGGCCTTTTTCCTCTTTTTAATCTACCTTTGTCAGTTTAATTCACAGGCCTCAGCTACAGAACATAAGAGGATAGAGGAAAAGTTTTTCCTCCCTTACCAGGGCCACTTGTTACTACAGCAAAGCTGACTAATACAAAGACAAGTGGGCCTGAATTTCCGATTGCACCTGCACCATCTGCTTGCTGAGAACAAGTTTATGTTCTGGAAGACGTTTGGTCAAACATTCCTTTATAGCTTATAAATTAAATATGGTTAATGATCTTCCCTTTCTGACCCATAAGAGGGAAAGGCCCAAAGGCTGTCTCGGCAGCACAGCCCACGGGCATCTGCATTGCTGCATTGAAACTGCTGAGGGCCACTGTTCAATGCACTGTTCCTTTGCTGACCAGAGCAGGGCGGACACAGGTTCCTTGAGGACTTTCCATCCCTCTGCACTGCCACCATGCAGACAGATGTTTGCTATGATAATTAGTAGCTGTAACCTTTAACTGCCGCCTTCAGCTAGGGATGAATTCTTCCCATTCTTTCCCACTGGGTCTTGGAAGGACAAAAAGCAATTTAAAGGGAAAAGAACCTGTTTCTAATCACACTTTGGAACTAGAAATGCATTTCTCAACCCAGACCAATGCAGATAAATTGGGAAAGAACCTGATGTTCTCAATCAACAATATTAGTTTTATTTCTCACTAAGTTCCCCTGAGATCTTTTGTTTAAGCATTGAGAATATGTAATATATCATTTATTTTCCCTATTAGACAGTGAATTCTTCTGACATATGGTAGATGCTCAATAAATAAACATTTATTGGATGGATGGATAGAAGGATGGGTATGTGGCTGAGTGAATGACCATATGAATCAATGGAAAGAGGGTGGATTGATGGATAAGTGGTTAGAATCCACTTGTTCTGTGTAGCTATCCCTCTATGATTTCTGCATAAGATCTATGTTATGAGATGAATGTTTGTGTTCCCCTCAAATGCTTGTGTTGATCCCCTAACCCCCAATGTGATGGTACGTGGAGGTGGGGCTTTGGGAGGTGATTAGATTTAGATTAGGTCATGAGGATGAGAGCCACATGATGGGATTAATGCCCTTGTAAGAAGAGGAGGAGGCACCACAGCTTTCTCTCCCTCCATTTGCCTGCACTGTGGACAGACTCTCTGAGCCCCCAGCAGAAGGCAGCTGTCTACAAGCCAGGAAAGAGTCCTCATAAAGAACCAAATCTGCTGGCACCTTGATCTTGGACTTCCCAGCCTGCAGAACTGTGAGCAGTAAATGTCTGTTGTTAAGCCACCCAGTCTATGTTGTTACAGCAGCCCAAACTGACTGAGGCAACCTGCTTCTTCCTATATTTCTGCGTCCAGCTGTAAACGCATGTGTGTTTGTTTCTGTTCGTTGTGCACGAGTATCTACTTGTATTGCTCCTTCTTCTGGATGTGGTCTCATTGAAAGATCTAGTAATGCCTCAGGCATTTCTATAAAGCAGAGATGATACTGGCATGTATGTTTTAAGATTATTATAAGTGTTTGGTATCATTACTATTATTTTATGTTTATCACTATCAATCCCTAGATTTGAATTAAAGAAGTTTGAATTTGTCTTGTTTTACGTTATTATTCATAAAGGTGGTTAAGACTGGATTTGGATCTCAGCTTTACCCACCATCCATCCATCCATTCATCCACCGATAGCCTCAGTTTCCTCATCTGCAAAATGGACATAGTGAGAATGAAGTCATCCGAGTAATCAGCTTAGTACAATGTCTAGCACATAGTAACACACACTGCATGTCAGCTGATAGAAAGAGCACGGAGATCTGTTGGAAATTACAGTCCTTGTAGGGAGGAATCTATAGATGCAGGTCATGATGAGGCTGCAATTGTGACACCTCTGCAGGTATCTTCACAAGGCTCCTTTCTGTGGGAAAAGGGAAGACAGATCCCACTAAGTCTGTAATGGAAGACGTCCCCGCCCTCCACCGGATTCACGAGATCAATGGTCACGGATGACAAGTGTGGCTGTCTTTGCCGAGGAGAAACGTTGGCTTGTAGCTGGGTCTGGGTTGCGTCCCTGTGTTGAACATTTCCCTCCAGAACCGGTTTGAACGCTAATTCATTCTGTGATGACAGACCTCCGTGGATCCTTTTTGTGCTTTTCAACTGCGTTTCTTAATGCATTCTTAACCAAGCTGCAGGCAGGTGTCTGTGTTCCTAAAGTAAGACAAACTAGACACAGAAAACGTATTTATAAGAAAAGCTAACATCAAGTTGAGGAAGGTACTTGTTCAATAAGAGCTGAAGATTGACTGTTTATAAAAGGAGAAGGTTAGATCCAGTGTGGCACTGTGTATGGTTTTCTGGGGTGTACTTGGCACTCACACTGGGGCTCCCTGATTCCTGTACCCCTATAATACACTGAAATTTAAAAAAATTTTAAAACATCCCACTTTGATGGGATCTGATCCCATAAATGTCCCCAGCAGGTGTCTGATAGCTAGACAAAGTTCTCCTAATGGGCTGAACTCACAGCCCTGAAGAAGAAATTCCTGTACAACTTCACAAACAGCTGTAATGAAAACATTGCCAAGATACCTGGTGCTTTGGTTCTACATTCCTTATTTTAGTGCCCTTTTCTTAGGGGATTTCACTACCCATGATACCTTGAAGCTCTGTGTAGAAGTACTAAGACTACAATCAAAGTAGAGCAACTAGAACAAATGTTTAGTGTTGAAAACACAGCCTGTCCATTAGGTTCTAGAATAAGATTGCTAATTTTTCAAAATCATTTAATGATCTCAAAGTGACTACTTTGCTTATTGATGAGAACTTTTTTAAAAAACTGCATCACTCTTTCCCATGTCCTAAATCGTCTCTGTATTTTGCCATGTTTTCTTTCAAGTTGGAAAAGTAATAAAGAAAACACTAGGAAATCAGCACACTTTCCTGTTGCTAAGGTTTTAAGTTTTTCTTTCCCACACCCCCCCCCCCCAGTAGAACACAGTATTACCCCTTGCTTGGGTTGCTGGAGGCAATTTAGCAACAGGATTTACCTAACAGAGCAGTTTGGGCTTGATCTAATTTTAGGTAATTACCTCTCTTTTCAGTGCTTGTTTCTGTCCTGCTTCTGGGGATCCTGGTTTGTCACACACAGCCACATTTGCCCCCAGGATCTGCTGCTCTTAAGGCAATAGAAAGAATGGCTCAGTTTCCTTCATCAAATATCAAGCATGAAATATAAGTCAATGTGTAAAATAAGGAATTCGACACCAGTCATAAAAATCTACCCACGAACAGATGGAGAATGGAAAAAAAAAAAAAAAAACACCGAACCAGAATGCCCACGTCAATAAAAGATTTCATAAACTCAAGAAGCACTAACATTACTGACAGCTGGGTGTCTAATCTGAGTCATTACCCAAATAGGGCGACCCATGCTACATTCACCCAGTCCTGGGTATTTTCATTCGAAAGGCTATGCTTTCCTGGAACTGGGTTTGCTAATGCCCTAATAAAGTTAGTCACTGCAAGGGCAGAAGTCTCCCAGCCCCTCAGGAGCCTCAATCATTTTTTGGATAAACACTTTTTTTTTTCTAATAGAGCCTTCGATCTTTTTGCTTGAGCACATTTTAAAATGCTTTCCTTCAAATAAGGGGGTATATTTTCAAATATCCATTGCAGGGAGAAAGGGAAAAATACCGATTTTTTTTTTCAGGACTTCCTTTGTGCCAGGGGCTGAGATGGTATCTCTGGGGTGTTGTCTCCTAGAAACTGACCAAACCACACCCCAGAACTGTTCCCAGAGGCTCCACCGCACTTACCCAGGATGCCCTTGTATTCTCTTGGGCCAGGAGTTGGCACACGGCCTTACGTGGGCCAATCACATCTTCTCTCCATGCAATTTGACTCTTGAGTAGAGCATCAAAAAGATTGGAAATGATGGCAATGCCCTGAAGGGATTCTCCACTAGATCCCTGAAGTAGCTCTGGTTCCTCTTAAGTGTTTTCTTATCCTTTAATTCTCCAGAGTTACCCCCCAGCCTTCTAATACATTTCTTTTTTCCTCCTCGAGTTAATCAGAGTCAGTTTCTGTGGCTTGCAGTCAAAGAACCCCACCTGCTCCCTCTAGCACGTGGCCTCTGATATCTCCGCTCTCAGGGCCTGGCCCCTGCACAGTCCAGGAGGCACCACTCGCATTGCATTCTGTCAAGCTGTGGACGGTGCCCTTGGCGTTGTGCAAGCTACGGCTCTGTCACAACAGTCTGTTCTTCACACTGCGGCTCCAATTCTAAGAACACATACGAATGTGTCACTTCTTTCCTTGCAAACCTTCGGTGGCTCTCCATTACCACAAATAATAAAATCCAAATGGGCTTTAGGACACTCCGTCATCTGCCTCCAGCTAGTCTTGTCAACATTCCCACCCCCTACACTCCACCCCTCCCTTTCACACCATCTTGCAGGGAGTCTGGGCCCATTAGACTAGCCATGTTTCAACACACGCTGCATTCTTCAGCTTCCACGCCTGAGCCAGTGTGGAAATCTGTTTCCCTTTTCTCCCAATACTCCCTCAGTCAACATCCAACCACCTCTAAAGGCCCGGCTGCCTCTCAACTGCCATTGACTTCTTTGGCCTTCCCAGTCGAAATGCACTGTAGTTCTTAATCTTTGATGGATAAGTCATGCTTTGTTTGGGCCTCTGATAACCACACTACCCACAAAAGTCTCTTTTCCACTGTTGCTGTCTCCCATGACTCCTCCCCCCCCCCCCAAGAGCAACCACACTCAACGCACGTTTTCCATTCAGCAGAGTGGAAACCTTTAAACTGCACAGAAAGCAGCGCAGGGGGCTGGAGAAAGTCAATCTAGGGAATCCTAGGAGAGCAATTTTTGTGAGCTGGCTTTGTCCTCTCACGTCCCCCCAACACACAAGTATCTCTCGAACGCTGTGCCCACAGCTCCACTGCAGGCTCTGGGTCCCTGTTTGGTTTTGTCACGACCATGCCACTAGCAAGAAGCATCTTAACCTTCAGCTACATTTCCTTCACTTTGTTACTAGAGAGAACCATTCAAAAAACCTGAAATAATGAGTGAATTCAATCAATAAATGCATTCAGGGAAGAAAATTTTTTTTCTTTCTTTTTTTTTGAGACCGTCTCACTTAGTTGCCCAGGCTAGAGTGCCGTGGCATCAGCCTAGCTCACAGAAACCTCCAACTCCTGGGCAATCCTTCTGCCTCAGCCTCTCAAGTAGTTGGGACTACAGGCATATGCCACTGTGCTCAGCTAATTTTTTCTGTATATTTTTAGTTGGCCAATTAATTTCTTTCTATTTTTAAAAGAGATGGGAGTCTCACTCTTGCTCAGGCTGGTTTCAAACTCCTGACCTTGAACAATCTGCCCGCCTCGGCCTCCCAGAGTGCTAGGATTATGATCGTGAGCCACAGTGCCCGGCCTAAGAAAACTTTCTTAAAAACAGATAAAACAGATGTGGTTTTTCAAAAATAGAATGACTCATCATCATTCTTGGAACTCTATTTTCTTAGAGACATGGAGTATGTATGTCACTTTAATAATGTCTTTGACAATAATATCTTGCATTTTAATAAAGAAGAAATACAATTATTTATACAAAAGAGGGTCACATGAATTATTTCATTACTTTTTTTCTTATTAAAATATGTCAGATTGCACCTAGATAAAAATAATAATAGAATTTAAGGGCATCATTGAGGGATCTACATGTCTTATTTGGTAATTCTGCATAGTTAAAAGTGGGCTATATTTAAGAACAGTGGTGTTTTATTTTAGTGACTTGTTCCCTTTCTGGTGGAACATTCATCCCTGTGACTTTTGCGAACTTCTATTAGCCTAACGTGGTGACTCATTTTCCTGTACTGACTCACTGACTGCAATTTCCTAATAAAAGGTCATTACACTACCTGTCACGGCCTCTTTGAAACTTCCTCATTCTTGATTCTCCAGAAAAAGAATTCCTTAATGATGAAAAAACAAAGGAAAGAAAGAACAAAGGAAGGGAGGGAAGGAAGGAAGGGAAGAAGGAAGGAAGGGAGGGAAGAAAGGAAGGAGGGAGGGAAGAAAGTAGGAAGGGAGGGAAAGAAGAAGGAAGGAAGGAAGGAAGGAAGGAAGGAAGGAAGGAAGGAAGGAAGGAAGGAAGGAAGGAAGGGAGGGAGGGAGGGAGGGAGGGAGGGAGAAAGGAAGGAAGGAAGGAAGAAAGGAAGGAAGGAAGGAAGGGGGAAAGGAAGGAAGGAGGGGGAAAGGAAGGAAGGAAGGGGAAAAGGAAAGAAGGAAGGAAGGAAGGAAGGAAGGAAGGAAGGAAGGAAGGAAGGAAGGAAGGAAGGAAGGAAGGAAGGGAGGGAGGGAGGGAGGGAGGGAGGGAGGGAGGGAGGGAGGGAGGAAGGGAGGGAGGAAGGAAGGAAAGAAGGGAGGGAGGGAGGGAAGGAGGGACGGAAGGAAGAAGGAAGGAAGGAAGGGAGGAAGGAGATAGAAAGCCTTTGGCTGCCTATTTACTGTTACTATCACCAAACCAAGGTCAGAAGCCAGCTTCTCAAAAAAAAAAATTAAAGAACCCATGAGCTTTTTATTGTGATGGACTTTTTAATTCATTCTACTCTTTCCTGTGGTTATTATTAGCATCATATGCAACATTTCTTAAGATGTTCCTCTTGGAGTAACACAGACTATTCTTTGCCTTAAAGTTCTTTACAGTTCTGATTGCTTTTATCCTGCTGGGCCCCCGACACCTTCTCTGCTACCAGACCGAGTTTCTGGTCCCCTGTAGTCCTGGCTCTCCTGCTCCAGCTGCATCTTCGCTGCCCACAGCCACTCTCATCCTGCAGGTACAGCCCAGTTAGCCAGTCCGCTAAGGGACTTCCCAGACACACCCAGATCATTGTCACACCTCTGCTCTGCTCACTTTGAACTTCTTTATGGACTTTGTCACTTGCATCATTTGTCATTCTTTATCTGGCTTCCTCACCAAACAGTGAGCTCCTCAAAGACAGGAGCCATGGCTTCACTTTGTGAGTCCCCACTCAGTGCGGAGTGAGCGCAAGCCTGACTGTGTCCTTGTTTTCTACTTTCTAACCAGGAAAATGCTGCCACCTTCTTTTAGAGCTGATGCACGAATTGAGCCCTGTTCTTTCCCAAGAGGCCTCTCATGGTCCTTTGCATGAAATCTCGACTGTGGCTGGGGAAGGTTCTGAACCTACCTGCTACCGTGGTGATGTGCTTGCCTTCCTGTCCCCATCAACTGTCCCTCCCGTGCTCCTCCTAGGTCTCCTCTCTTTCCTTTCCCCTGTGCTCATGCTTTGTTTCTGGACATTCTTCCTCCCTGTGTTCACTCAGCTGGAAGAACAGAGATAATCCCACCTGAGAACTGTTTTAGTACTGCTAGACCATCAGCTGCGATTGTATCATTTCTCCAAGGTTCTTTCCCCAACTATCAAGCTACCTTCCCTGTTCAGTGCTATTGAAACTCCAATTTCTTCTTTAGCTGCTGTGTACCCCTCAAGACTGCCATAGTTAAGGAAAGAATGGAAGACACTTACTCTTCTCAAATTCATCTGTCTTTAACTGCTTCAGAACACTTATAAAATAACAAAATGGTGGATTTAGCCATCTTTTCTTTCAAAAAAAAAATCTTAAGATTTAAATTAATTTCAAATTACATAAATCATACAAATTATTTTGAAAAAGGAGTTTATAGTCAAATTTAAAATCTTTTCACTTCCAATCTTAAAACTATTTTTACCAAACTGGTATGTATCCTTCCAGAGCATTTTCTATGTGTGGATATATACGGTTGGGTAGCTCTGGAAATATATAGAATTATTTGGTTTTGTTTTGAGTTCCAGAACTATTAATGGGCATCAAGGCCAAACCTTCAAGAAATTATCAATGCCTGTCATAGCCTTTTGTGATATCCTTGTCCTGTATCGTATAGTTATCAAAGGCAGACAAATTGCTCTACCAAACGGCCAAACTGAAGCATGTCTGATAATAGTTGTGGCTTTTTGAGAAATAGCATCAGCGTGTAGGATGCCTGTGGGCTCACTTCCTGCTGTAGTCGAGGCAGGAATAGATGAGGTAGGCTGAGATACCCCCCCAAAAAAACCAGGGGTTGGAAGTGTTGACTGCATGTGCTAGTATGGGTCTGCTTCTCAGGGCCCACCTTGCTATCAGAATCTCAGACTTCTGTCATGGATGCTGTGAATAATGGCCAAGGAGGCCAAATGCACTTGGTTTCAGTCCTTCTCTCTGGATCTTTGGATAAAACAGTTTTAAAAGTTCACCTAACATAACTTTGGTTACTTTTGTAAAAGAAAATCAAATAAGCCAAATGCCATTGGAGCCCCTGGCAGCTTCCTGATACTTGATCCTTGAAGAGAGTCCTGGTCTGTTTGTAAAACAAGCTAGAATTGATGAGAAAGGGACGCAGATACTTAGTCTACGACTGCACCATCATTCCTGTGCTTTTTCGCTTCAGAAGGAATTCTGGCTGCATATCAAGAAAGGAAAGTTGTTCGTTAATGGATGCTAATGGCAACCCTAATGGTGCAGCAGAAGGCCAGGACACTTTGCACTACAGTCCCTGACAGAGCACAAGATTTATGGAGAGGTGATAGCACCGCCAGTTCTTTCCTAAGCAAAAGAAGCATCTTATCTGAAAGATGTTTTTCCAGTAATTCAGTGAAGCCTCTTTAACCCCAGGAGGCTAACCCAATATGACATAATGCCAGGTGTCATTCAAGTTTTCCTATAGCTAAATATATCTACATATGTAAATAAATATGTACATTACCTATCTATACAAAATCTCTTCACAAAGGGAACATGTTTATTATTTTTGAATAGGAATATTATATAATCAAAAGTGGAGAATCACCTTTATTCAACCAAACAGAAATAATATACAGTTAGTATTTTCATGTGTATCCTTCCATTCTTTTTTCTGTTTATACATATATATCAATTTTTAAAAACTTCTTTCTGTGAAATGTAACATATGTATAGATCCATGTTACCCCCACCAAAATCAAGATACACAACAGTGCTATCACACCCTTAAAATTTCTTCTTGTATCCCTTGTAATCACACCTTTCCTTACCTCTGATCCCTGACACCTATCAATCTGTTCCCAGTCACTATCATTTTGAGTTTTTGAAATGTCATATAAATGAATTATAGAGTATGTAACCTCCTGAGACTAGCTTCTTTCACTCAGTGTGCATGACATGCATGTAAGATATGGATATCAATAGCTCATTCCTTTTTATTGCTGAGTAGTCTTCCATTGTATGGATGTTCCATACTTTGCTTATCCGTTTACCAGTTGAAAGGCATTTGAGTTGTTTCCAATTTTGGCGATTATAAATAAAGTTGCTATAAATATTTGTGTACAAATTTTTGTGTGAACATAAGTTTTCATTTCTCCAGGGTTTAAATACCTAGGGATGGGATTACTAGGTCATATGGTAAGTGTATGTTTAACTTTGGAAGAAACTGCCCAACTCTTTTCCAGAGTGGTTGTACTGTTCTATTAATACATTTCCAACAGCAGTATATGAGAGTTCCAGCTATTGCACATTCTCGCCAGCACTTGGTATTTTCAGTATATTTAATTTTAGCCATTCTAATAGATACAGAGAAGTACCTTATTGTGGTTTTAGTTTGCATTGCCCAAATGGCTAAACATTGGACATCTCCTGTACTTATTTGCCATCCATATAGACTCCTCGGTAATGTGTCTGAGTCTTTGACCATTTTTTAAATTGAGTTCTTTGTTTTCTTACTATGGAGTTTCGAGAGTTCTTTATATGTTGGAATCAAGTCGTATGTTGCCTACGTAATTTACAAATATTTTCTCCAAGATAGTAGTTTGTCTTTTTATTCTCTTAACAGTGTGTATACATTTTTAAAAAACAAAAGTGGAATCAGAATGTGCCTGCTATTTTATAATGTGATTTTTTTTCATTTAGCAACATTATCTTAAAAATCTTTTTATGTTATTAGTTCTTCTCAATATACTTTTTTTTTTTTTGAGGGAGAGACAGAGTCTCACCTTGTCACCCAGGCTAGAGTGTTGTGGTGCTAACATAGCTCACTGTAACCCCTAATTCCTGGGCTCAAGCAATCCTCCTGCCTCAGCCTCCCAAGTAACTGGAACTGCAGGCACATGCCACCATGCCCAGTTAATTTTTTAATTTTATGTAGAGATGGGGTCTTGCTATGTTGCCTAGACTGGTCTCAAACTCCTAGCTTCAAGCAATTCTCCCACCTTGGCCTCCCAAAGTGCTGGGATTATAGGAGTGAGCTACTGCATCCCACCTCAACATATTTTTAATGGCTGCAGAGTACTCTATTGCATGGAAGTAGTGCCATAACTTATTTAATAAATTCTTTGAACATTTAGGTTGTTTTCTATTTTGTAATGTTAAAAATATTATATTGGTAAGCATACTCACAGCTAAGTTTTTTCACATATTCTAAAAATTTCCCTAGGACAGATCCTGAGAAGTATAATTATTCTTTCAGATTACACATTTTTAAGGCTTTTTAAAACTACATAATGCCAAATTCTCCTTCAGAAAGGATTTCAAATACTCATCATCAGAATATGAAATAAATTGGGTATTATCGGCCGGGCACAGTGGCTCACGCCTGTAATCCTAGCACTTTGGGAGGCCGAGGCGGGTGGATTGCTCAAGGTCAGGAGTTCGAAACCAGCCTGAGCAAGAGCGAGACCCCGTCTCTACTATAAATAGAAAGAAATTAATTGGCCAACTAATATACATAGAAAAAATTGGCCGGGCATAGTGGCGCATGCCTGTAGTCCCAGCTACTCTGGAGGCTGAGGCAGGAGGATCGCTTGAGCCCAGGAGTTTGAGGTTGCTGTGAGCTAGGCTGATGCCACGGCACTCACTCTAGCTTGGGCAACAAAGCGAGACTCTGTCTCAAAAAAAAAAAAAAACAAACAAAAAAAAAAAAAAAAAACAAAAAATAAATTGGGTATTATCTTTGCTTTTTAACTTTGTTTCCTTGATAGCTTAAAAAAATATTCTATTGGGTCATTTTAAAAAATATGCCATTCTTTTAATACACTAAGGCTAAATATTTATTTAAATGCTTTTTATCATTTGTATATCATTTTTGTGTTCGTGAATTGTCTCTTTATGTCCTTTGTGCATTTTTATAGAGGCATAGTTCATCTTTTCCTTATTGTCCTATAACTAACTATTTTATTGCAAATGTTTTCCTGCTGGAGTTTTCAGTACACCTAAATTGTGCAGGCCCCTTTTGAATCTTTGCTTGAATCCTTATAAACCAAGGATCCACATTTAGCAAATAAAAGTAAACAGTAAATAATTGTTTAATAATTATGCCCACTGGCCGGGCGCAGTGGCTCACGCCTGTAATCCTAGCACTCTGGGAGGCAGAGGTGGGAGGATTGCTCGAGGTCAGGAGTTCAAAACCAGCCTGAGCAAGAGCGAGACCCCCGTCTCTACTATAAATAGAAGGAAATTAATTGGCTAACTAATATATATAGAAAAAATTAGCCGGGCATAGTAGTGCATGCCTGTAGTCCCAGCTACTCGGGAGGCTGAGGCAGCAGGATTGCTTGAGCCCAGGAGTTTGAGGTTGCTGTGAGCTAGGCTGATGCCACGGTACTCACTCTATCTAGCCTGGGCAACAAAGTGAGACTCTGTCTCAAAAAATAAAAAAATTATGCCCCCAGTATACATGGAACATACTTTTACTAAAAAATTGTTTGCTCTTTATTTGAAATTTAGAAAAAAAAATTTCTTTTTGTAGAGACAGGGATCTCGATATATTGCCCAGACTGGTCTCAAAGTCTTGGCCTCAAGCAGTTCCCCCACCTTGGCCTCCCAAAGCTCTGGGATTACAGGTGTGGGCCACTGCACCCAGCCTGAAATTTAAATGTAACTGAGAATGCTGTGTTTTATCTGGCAAGCCCAGCTAGGGGCCACAACTACAGTGTGCATGAATTGGGTATTAGGTTCTAAAGTCAGCACATTTGGCAAAAATTGTAAAGACCAAACATGCCCTTAGTTTTTAGTATCCATTCAGTATGCATGGAGATCTGTCTTCCATTCTATATGGTTATTCTCATGCACAACGAAGTTAAGAACCTCTCAAGGAATAAACGTTCACTGAAACCATCTCATTCTTGTGACCACAGATATGAGGAGGGGAAAAAATGAGGAAGTCAACGTGTTCCTGCTTACCTGCAGCCTTTATTCTGTTTTATATCAGGTGTCTAAAGTGTTTCAACAAGTATGTATTGGCAGATGTAGTGGTTAAACGAGTTACAATAGTGAAATTCATCTGACATTGGTATTATGTTCTACATTCAGCTCTCAATAAAAACATGACCACATTGTGACTCCACTGAATTATTTTTATATGGTTCCCCTCAATCCATGCTCCCCAAATCTCTCAGTCTAAATTTTACTTTCGATAAACATCCTACCCCAAAATTACTCTTAAATGTTTTGCTTTTGAAAGAACCTGTGTATTTTGGATCATTCAGCAGCTACTTAGGAGCAATCATGGTGAAAGGCCTCATATCTCTCATTGTGCAACAGTGTCCTGTTTCATGCACCCTTTGTTTCTTTTCATGGATGCTTTTCCAAAAACTTTGACCAACATTTGTTTTTCTTTTTCTCCCTTCCCCCATGCTCAACATTTTATTTCGGTGAAATATATCTACCAATACTCAGAAGTTTCAAAGCAATCATTAGCCAGGGATCCAAAACAAAATGTACAGAATGATGTATTCATTTCTCTCACAGTTCATGAATGGTATTTGAACCCCATTTATTTCTAGCATAGTCAAAATATTCCCATGAAATAAAAAAATTGTAATCCTAGCCAAAGTTCATTATAATAGGATTTAGACTGTAGAAAAAGATACTTTTTCTTAATATATTTATATCTACAGTATACATATAATAGAAATTCAATATATTTGTATTAATACATACATGAAAATGCTCAGATTGTCATTTTACATATTAGATATATTGCTTTTGTTGCTTAATACTATCTAAGCACACTGACTTTACATGTTTATTTCCAAATCAACATGGTATAAAAGAAACATATGGCTCTATGCATATTGCTATGGTTTCTGAGAAATCTTGTTCACTTTTGAATAGATTGGCAGGGCAGGAGCAACTCAAAGATTTACAAATAAATATACATATATATTCATACCTACATATGTACTCATATATGCATACAGATATACACAAACACATGAGTGTATATATGTTTTTATTTATCATAGAAAATTTCAAATGCATAAAAGTAGAGATAATGGTATAAGCAACTTCCACATATCCAACACCTAATTTCAATCATCATCAGCTTGTACGCTATGATATATATTTTAAGAAATTTTTTTGAAGTATAACATACACATGGAAAAGTATATGGATTATAAGTGCACAGCTCTATGAATTGTTACAAAGTGACTGCACCCAGATAAGCACCACCTAGATCAAGACGCAAACATGCTAGCACTGCAGAAGCCACACCCCACTTCCTCCTAACTCCCACAAGGTAACTACTCTCTTGACTTCTCACATCCCAGGTTAGTTTTTCCTGTTTTTGAACTTCATATAAACGGAGTCATAGGAGTGTTCTTGTTCTGCAACTTCTTTTACTTAATATCATATTTGTGAGATTGACACATGTTGTATTTCATAGTAATTTGTTTCCTTACTGTGTAGTGTTCTATTATAGTACTACACTCCAACTTCTTTATCCATTCTACTGTAGATGGACATTGGAGTGCTGTTTGGTGAACACATTTTTTGGCGAATGTATGTTGGCATTTAGAGCTAAAAGTTAATTTCTAGGTTACAGAATATGTGTGCCAAACAATTTTCCACAAATTTACACTCTCTGGTTTCACATCCTTGTCAGCACTTGGTATTCTCAGTTTTTAAAATTTTAGCTCTTCTGCTGCTTCTACAGCTGTATCTCATTGAGGTTTTAATTTGGAATTTCTTTATGAGTAATGACATTAGACATATTTTCAATTTTTTTGACTACTGTCTATGTGCAGAGGGAGAATACTATACTTGCCCACTGGATTTAAGTAGCTGGTCTCCACTGTGATTATCATTGCTGTTTTACCACGCAATTCACTCATTTTAAATGTTCATATCAGTGATTTTTAGTATTTTTACTGAGTTGTGCCCTTTAACTTTTAATTCCCTTTTCCGCGCCCATACTCCAGGAAACCACTGATCTATTTTCTGATTATCTACATTTGCCTTTTCTGACTCTTTTGGGATTTTCTTTCTTTTTATAAATTAATAAATTGGCAATTTTGCTTATCCATCAGTTTCTGTGTCTGTGGCTAATATAAATTCACCCCAGAGAAACAGGTCTAATTTAAGTGTCCTGACAAGTGAGTTGTCTCTAGCTATTGGTTTGTCCTGGATTCTCCAATGTCAATGCCCTCTAGCCAAAGACCACCAGGAACACACTTGTGATTGGGCTTATTACTGGTTACAGCAACGGAGAATGCATACCATGGGGAACCATGGGGCGTCTCAGTAAAAGGGTATTAGAAAGGGATTTGTAGGATATGAGCTTGTGTTTGGTGGTTTGGGGGAGTGTTTTAAGGAAGGAGAGCTGTGCTCTGGATTGGATGCTGTCAGGAAGCAGGGGTAATTCTTAAAGTTAGATATCTTAATAAGTCTTATTTAGAAGGAGGGCAGAGTAGTCTGAGGCTAGAGCTGTAATTAGTAAAGAAGCAGCAGTCACTGTTCTTAGCCGAAATGGGGGATGTTTAGTTGTTTTGTGGTTTGGACAATGTTCAGGTTTTTCTCAGCCAAGATAGGGGATCTTTGGTCATTTTGTGGTTTGGACAATGTTCAGGTTTTTGTGTTGTTTAGATGTGTTGTGTTTTTGTCTTGATCCATCAAGATTACGGTGGCCTTGTCTGATGTCCAAGTTCTGTGAAACTGTTTCTATTCAACAGGAGAATGCTAAGTCCTACCTGTAAGGATCAGGCCAGCTCCTAAAGTGAGGAGCTGCTTTTCTCATTCTCACTAAGATAATGCCATCCAGTGGGTACCTTGTCTAAGTAACTAGTCAGCCATTCACTCCTCTGAACCACTGTATAATTTTGCCTTTTGGGGACACTTTTACAAAAATATTAGACCACTGGGTAAATTCTAACATTCAACCTCAGATTGTAGGTTTTTATAGATTTTTAAATGGTACTTCCTTCATCTTATAAGTCAGGTAGTGAATGACAATATTAGCACTCTGTTTGCTTTCCTTCATGATCCTAGGAATCTTTTAAATGCAGCTGAGCAATATTTGCAGTACATATAGCTAACAAAGAATTCCTATCCAGGATATAAGAACTCTTACAAATAAAAACTTTAAAAAATGGTAACTAGAAAAATGTGCAAGAAAGTTAAAGTCATGCAAAAAGTGAATGGTGGGCATAAATTCAGAGCAAGAACTAGTTTTATGTATCCAGCTACATCATAGAGCTACACCATTGTCTTCCCTGAATATACTTTGGTGTTTGCCTCTGTGACTTTCATTTTTCCAGCTCTGGCAAAAAAAAAAAAAAAAAAAAAAATCCTTCTCTGGTTGCAACTTATATTAGCTTATAAATAGCTTCTATGTTAGGTAAGTTATGTCCTGGGAACCATTCTTTATCTTAAAACTTAATACGATTCCTCAGCTCTGATCTACCATGAGATGCATTTGTAGCATATTGTTCAGGATGAGTTTTATTTCCAAGTTGCAGTATCTAGACTAGAAAAGGGGATGTGGGAGAGGAAAAAGTTTTCCTCTACTCTCTTATCTATGTACCTGGAGCCTGAAAATTAAACTGGCAAAAGACATACAATTAAAGGAGAAAAGACATATAAATTTTAATATTAATACTTGTATAGGGGCTTCACAGAAAAGATGAGAAAACTCAAAGAAGCAGATAGACTTGGGGCTTATATATGATTTTAACAAAGGATGATAAATTGTGGAGAAGTGATTAGACAAGGAAAGGGACTTGGGCTCCTAAGAGCAGTAAATTACGGGAAGGTGATTATGAAATGTATGGTAGATAAGAGTTGTTTAGTAAGGGTTGTTATGTACATTTACCTGGGTTTCATCTCAGGTCTTCCTGGAACAGGAGAGGGGAACACCTTTATAAAGGGAAATTTATTCTTTGCTTTTAGGCAGAAAGGGGGAAGGCAGAGAGCTGTTCCTGTGTCTGCTGTTTCTCAATTGCTTTCACCTCAAAATTATCCTTATGCCAAAGTGGTAACCCATCCAGGGGTTATCAGTGACTCACTTTTTGTCTCTTGGGCTGTCACAGTTTTATATCAGAAAATGAAAGACAAAGTGACTTTTTTCTTCTGTATATCTGCAAAACTCATTCACTTACAGGCATACAACTAGTACAGTATGCACTTTCCGCAAATTTCAACTTGGCACAAAAGTAGAGTGGCCAGATAAAATACACATATGTCCCATGGAATATTTGGAACATACTTATACTAAAAAATTGATCATATGAAGTTAAAATTTACCTGGGCATCCTGTATTTTTTATATGCTCTATCTGACAATCTTATACAGAAGTTGTAGGAAACTTAGAAAAACAAGTTGTCCAAATTATTTTGGCACACAGGAGTAGAAGAAACAAATGCCAATTGTTCTTAATGGTGGTAAAATATACATAATATAAAATTTACCCCTTAACTGTTTTTAAGTGTGCAGTTCTGTGACATTAGTACATTCACTTTGTTGTTGCAACCATTACCACCATCCACCTCCAGAACTTTTTTGCCATCCCATACTGAACCTCTGTACCCATCAGACGCTGACTCCCCATTCCTCCCCTAGCCTCTCTCTTTACCACTGTTTTTCCATCTCCATGAATATGATAACGCCATATCATCAGCCATAAACTGGAGTTGGCAAATGCAATCTGTAGCAGAGGAAAGGAGAAAATCATATCCCTCAAGTTTTACAGTCCCGTCAGAGTATTAGTACTTCGAGAAAAGGAGCGTCACCCTCATGGGGAGAATGGAGGAAGAACTTCATCTCTTCCCAGTTAGGAACATGGATCCCCATTCTTCTCTTTGCCTTTCTGCACAGCAGCACGAAGGGTATGATGGCCCACCAGGCAGGGACTCCATTTTGTGGCCGGCGTGAAGGGCGGGGCGATCTCTCTCCGTCACGCCCGGGTACCCCTCAGACACCCCCGCCAGGTAAGCAAACGAACCCCGGACCCAGAGCCGCCCAGAAGAGACCGGATGCGGAAGTAAGAGGTGAGCCCCGCCCCGCGGCCGAGCCCCGGCCCGGCCCCTCCCACCGGGCCCCGGCCCAGCCAGATGACGTGTCCGAATGAGAGTTGGCAAGGTGCGGCCGACTGGCGCTACGCATGCGCGTCCCGCGCCCCTGTGATCCGGTTGTGTTTGGAGTCCGGAGGTCGTTTTGATTGAGAAAAACTCCACTTCTCCGGGTTTTTGTTGATGCTGAGCTCGGGTTATAGAGGAGACAGCTGGGTTTGGCGGGAAGAAGGTTACGGACCTCTTAGACACACCCCTGCCCCTCACCTCGGATCGCTGCGGGCTCGGCCTCTAGGAGTAGCCAGGTCACTGCAGGAAGGTTGTTCCCCTTTCTTAGGCTTCTCTTCGTCTGTGCTCTGGAAAACCTCAGGTTTCGTTCGGAGCTGAAAGTCTGCGATTCTAAATTCAGAGCTAGAACTTGTGTGGTCTGTGCAGTACCGGTCATGTAGTGCTTTCCAGTTATTCGCTCCTCAAGTCTCTAGGCTGTGGTGGATGTAGAAGTGTAGGATGTCGAGACCAGACACTTACTCTAGTGGAATTTACATATAAGAAGGTGAATGAGTAAACAAATAAACGTGATCTGTCCAGACAGTAGTAAATACTGTGCCGGAATTTAAGCAGAGGAGTGGTAGTAAGGGATTTCAAGATTTTATAACATCGCTGTTGGCAAGAGTGGAAGCTGAAAGATTATTGCGGTAAAGAGTCCAGGGAAACTAAGATTTTATGAAAGCTTAGGATAGCTGTGGACATGGAAAGTACTGAAAGGATTTAGTCCATAGTTCCGAGGCCCAGCCAACAGGACTTGCTGACGGACTGGAGGTGGGGAGTGAGGGAAGGAGACATTTAGGTTATCTCCCAGATTGAGGCCTGAGAAGCAGGGGGGCAGCGATGTCGCTTCCTGGAAAACTAGGGAAGGTAAAGATTGGGGTGACGGTAGTGAGATAATGAAGGTCAAGTTTTAGTGGTGCCAGAAAAAGAAGATTGTGAACAAAAGTGTTAATTTTCCTCATTCCTTTTTATTTGGACAGACTGCTTCCTCTAGTTACATTAGAAGTCTCCATGACTTCCAAGTGCAGAATGTTATAACAATTTTCCCTAGCCCAAAGTTCAACAAATACGTTGATTTATTTGTTGAGAGAGAGGGTGTGAGGGGAAAGCCACCTAAGACAGTTTTCTGTTCAGGCCCTACTAGATTGGCTTTTGATATAAAAATGGCTGCCATTCCTCTGGGCCAAGCAGATGTGCTCAGCGCTTTCCATACGTTTTTTAATCTTCACAACAACCTTAAGAAGATGAAACTGTTCTTTTCTACTTCCCAGTTCTCTCTTGATTAATTAACTTGCTTGAGGTCCATAACTAGATAGGTGTTCCAAAGCAGGAGCTCTTAATCAGTGTAAAGTACCTTTGTAAACAAGAATTTTATCTTTCATTGTTCTGGTTACCCCACAACATAGATCAGTTGGTAGGGTCCTATGTCCCGTTGAAAATTTGATGAAAGTTGTAAATTTTACTGGGGAAAATGTGCAAACGCCCACAAGAATGTAGATAGTTCATGGGGTTCCAAACTTTTCTGGACTTGCCAATTTTCCGAACTTGCCCATACTTGAACTCTGAGCAGGAGGTATTCCGGATTATGATTCCTTGTTGTGTATTCTTAAGATGATGCACTCTACCGAAGAATTCGATTGAAGTGTAAAGCTCCGTAGAATGGACTTTTTCATGTCACTAAAAAGTAAGTTTCTCCTTGAAAAATACTCAGAAAACGCAAAACACACACACACAAATGTGCACACCATATCACATTATCAATGGGAAAAGTGACAGGAAATTGCTCAAGGATAATCATACTATACTAATCCACTTCGTCAGAACTTTCTTTACTGAGCTTTCAGGTATGCTCGTGTCTTCCTTTGCAAAGAAATGTCAATACCACCTTCTATTCAACTACTCCCATTTTTCTCGGGGCTTCATTGCCATTGCCACTCGTTTAAAGCGGTCTTCAGTGTACACAATCACTGCCCAACCCAAGAATGCACCAGCGCATGCAAAGCTTGGAAACTGTCCGTGCATATGCCTTGGAAGAGCTATTTGAGAATTTATAGCTAGTTCCTCCCCATTTTTTTCCTTATCCTGCTCCCAATTAGACGTCTCCTGAACTTTTCCTCTCGTCACCAACTCCGCCTCCAACAGCAAGTGCTTTCTGGGGCACCAGCTCTGTAATAGGGGTTGGCGTGCAGCTGGCAGCGTGGCGAGGAAACCGTATGATGTTTATCATAAATTAACAAGGCACAGCAGCAAACGAGGATCCTCGCTCCTGGTAGGGGGCTCTGGATTGGAATTTGGAATCGGAACCTGAGCACTGGTCCAGCCCTCCCGGCAATCACCCCAGCCCGCGCGCCCAAAACCCGGAAAGTGGATTTCCCCCGCGCTCCCTCCCGGAAACTCCTCGGTGCGCTTGCGGCCGCTCTCACTGAGCATGTGCAGACGGAGTCGCGCATGCTCTGTCGCGGTCTGGTTCGGTTTCTGTTGCGGGACTGGCGGTGTCTCCTAGCGTAACCGGAACTAGCCGTCGCGGGGCCGGCCTCCCTCATCTCCGGCGGCCTTGTCGTCGTCTCCGAGCCTCCCCGTCCCGCCTTCCCTCTTCACCCCCTAGGCTCGGTAGCCCTTTTCCTGAAACAGCCGTCATGAACGCGAGGTTGCCGGCGTCGTCTCCACTTCGGTGGCAGCGGCTGTTGCTGCTGTCGCTACTCCTGCTGGGGGCGGCCCCCGGCCCGCGCCGGGGCGGCGCTTTCTACCTGCCCGGCCTTGCGCCCGTCAACTTCTGCGACGAAGAAAAAAAGAGCAACGAGTGCAAGGTGGGTGAGGCCTGGCGGGCCCCCTGGTGCACTGTCTGAAGGGGAAGTCGCCCCTGTTGGGGGGAGCTGGGGTCTCTGGGTCAGAGCGAGGGGAAGGGGGCGTAGCAGTAGGTGGGGCGGAGTTTCCCCCGAAGCGCCCGGGGTTGGCTCGGCTTTGCGTTGTAGGCTGTGGAACGGCCCTTCCTGGGATAGATTCTGGAGGACTCAGTGGGCCCCAGACTGGCCTCCCGTCCTGCGGGCCGAGTAGCACGAGCAGCTGTACTCAGTATTCCTGGAACAGGGATCATGTGTGGAGCGCCCTTGGAGTTGGATGTATGCAGGTCCGTGAGCGTTCCACGAGTGAATTTATGTTCGCTCACAGCCCTGCATCACGCACGCTAAGGAAGTGGGCGACCAGGTCCCTGCTTGTGAGCAACTCCCAGCGTAGTTACAACTTACAGCAGCGTTTAACTATATTGCTGCTGTTTTTATTGCATTTTGCCGGAACTGCAGGTTGGTTATGAGCGCTTGTTCTTTCTAGGACTTTGATATCTAACTTCATGGTTAGTAATTGGTTCCTTATTTGTGGACTATAACACCCAGAGTCGCATAAACTATGCTAATAGAGTTGCTGTAATGTTTGGAATGCTTAATTTATGACTTTTAAGTATAAACAACATTTTTATATGCTAAAAATATACAAGATCCTGCTATTTAGTTTCTCTGAGATTGTTTTAAACACTTAAAGGGAGCAAACGGTAGGAGAAAGTGGGCAAGTCTTGAAAACTTTGATCTCTTTCGTCATTCATACGCAAGGTTTTCAATTTAACTGCTAGTAAAAGGTGTAGGTGAAGTAACCTCCTTTTAGGTTGTTCAGTGTAGGGCTTGACAATATTCATACACAATTATTTTCTTAAGTTTACTTAAAACTTACTTTTTGAGGGATGAGGATCTCTTTGAAACTTAGTAATTTTAACAATTCAAATAATTTTTCAACAATCTTTTACAATCTGTAGTTTTCCTTACTGAGTTAGATTTTTTTAAGCTAGTGTTTTTTACTATTAGCTTTACTGTTGCTGTGAATTTTGAGGTTATTTTAGGACATTAGAGAAGCTATTAAATTTTTCATAACATTTTGCTGTTTCTGTTTGTCAGCTGTCCTGAATGACATGTGGATGTATCTGTTCAAAAATTGTATCTATCTAAGAATCTTTAAGGTTTAATGGAGTCAACAGAACTTCAGTACTTAACTCTCCTACTTTGCAGTACAAGCAGCTTTCACTTCTTTTTGAATGAAAGAACATAGTGCTTCCAAGGGAAAGGGAGAGCTAGTCTTACAAGTACACTGGTTTTTCCAGTAAATATTTTAGTAACCAGCCTTTAAAACTTAGTATTTGATCTTTAATTTAAACAGCAATTGTGTATTGTATTCCTAGTGCCTCAAAGATGAAAAATATATTCTTTGCCATCCAGAAGGGACAAGCTTATGAATAGATTATCGAAATCTGATATGTTATACAAAATGTATATCCAAAGTACTCTAAAACACAAATGAGGAAATATCTGTGGATTGGAGTCTTCAAAGCTACAGAAAGGAAGCAACATTTGATATGAACTTCAGAAAATGAATATGAGTGAAATTTACAGGTGATCTGCCAGCTAGATTTTTTTCTCAACAAGTCTTTCAAGTAGCTGTGTTTTAGTTATTTTCTAGTTGATCTTGGGGGGCCTTTTGGATTTTTAATTTTCACAGGTATAGGGATAAAACAAGGCAGATTATTTTTCTGAAATGTTTGGATTTTCATCTTTGTTGCCACCTACTCTCACATCTTGGTCAGTGGAAACAACTCTTCTGAAGAGCAGCATGTACTTTCAGCATTTTCTCATACTATTTGGCTAGCTGGTGTAGAGAATTTGAATTAAACTCTTAATCTCTTTGCTTTTCAAAGGAAATGCTGTAAATAACAGTAAACAATTTAAGTTTTTATTTCAGTCAGCATATTACCAATAATTTATTCTCATCCATTCCATATTTGTTAAGGAGGACAGTCTTGTATACATTATTCAGAAAAGTAGAAGGGATTTCTTTTTGAGACAGAGTCTCACTCTGTTGCCCAGGCTAGAGTACCGTGGCATCAGCCTAGCTCACAGCAACCTCAAACTCCTGGGCTCCAGCGATCCTCCTGCCTCAGCCTCCTGAGTAGCTGGGACTACCAGCGCTTACCACACATCTGGCTAATTTTTTCTATTTTTAGTAGAGATGGGGTCTCACTCTTGCTCAATCTGGTTTGCAACTCCTGACCTCAAGCTATCCTCTCACCTTGGCCTCCCAGAGTGCTAGGATTACAGGCGTGAGCCACCACACCCTGCCTTACGTAGTATAGTCTTTCCTCGTAATATAAAGTTCATGTCCTTCATTTAACTCAGTATGTATATTGAGAGAGAATCAGAAGAACCCTGACACTTTGGTCATTTTCTCCCTTTAAAAGTGTTTTATGTTTAACTTACTGGCAGAGAAACGGTTCAGTAAACAAAAAATTCTATTTACATTGCTCTAACTTCTTATATATGATCTTAGCCTTCATAAATACTGTGACCATGTTTGTGTGGCTTACTTTTAAAGGCTTACTATCATTACATGTGCATACATCTGAATACATAGTGTACATTCTTACTGTTTTTTATAGACTATATAGTATTTCATTCTGTTACTATGCTACCTATGGTTTGTGTAAACATTTCTTTCTTGTAGAGTATTTAGATTGGGCCCAATTTTTCTCTATTATGAGTAGCTTTTCTAGAATGTATTTCATAGGAATTTGCATATTCCCAAATATAAAATTACTAGGTCAAAGACAAGAAGCCGTTTTATAGTTCTATTTAATGTTGCCAGATTTCTTCCAAGAAAGAAGTTTGATTTACAGTGCCCTTAGTGAAACAATTCCTTGTGTCTCTACAATATTTTAATTATGATTTAATAGCTATGTGATGGTCCATAAAACATTTTTTAATGCATTACTTTTCATTGCTATTGAGGTTTCTGTGTCTTTTTATTTTTTATTTGGCTTGTTTTGTTAGGTTTTAAAACCATAGTAATAAAGGATTGCGCTATGATATTCCTTTCCTGTAGAATCTGCTTTGCTTTCTTAATATCAAGGGATGTCTGCAATAAGTAGAATAAAGCCTTGCTTATAAGTGAGTAGATCTTGCAGGGTAAAATGTGCAGTTTTAATTTAGTTTGTCAAAATTTTGACTATTTCAGTTAGCTGCTACATGCTGTTTAGCTTTAGATCTATGGTCCCCAGCCCCTGGGCCACGGACCAGACTGGTACCAATCTGTGGCCTGGTAGGAACCGAGCCCCACAACAGGAGGTGAACAAGCAAAGCTTCATCTGTATTTACAGCCACTCCCTATCACTCACATCACTGCATAAGCTCCACCTCTAGTCAGATCAGCAGTGGCATTAGATTCTTACAGGAGTGTGAACCCTACTATAAACTGCACAAGTGAGAGACCTACGTTGTGCACTCCTTATGAAATTGTAATGCCTGATGATGTGAGGTGGAGCTGAGGCAGTGATGCTAGCACTGGGGAGCAGCTGCAAATACAGATTATCATTAGCAAGGAGGTTTGACTGCACAATAAATGTGATGTGCTTGATTCATCCCAAAACCATCCCTACCCAATATCCGTGGAAAACTTTTCTTCCATGAAACCAGTCCCTTGTGCCAAAAAAGGTTGGGACTGCTGCTTTAAATCAAGTCATAAGTGTGCTAAGTGGCATTCTGATGGCTAAGAGTTGAGGATTAGTAAGCAGTTCACCTCTGCTGCTTTTAACTTTCAAGTAATTATTGGCTTGTCAACATGAATTCAGATCTAAGGACTAAAAGTAGTATTAACTCTCCAAAGCATCTGCCACTTTTTTGGCGTTTGATGTATAGATCAGTTTGTTAGATGAGTGATTAACATTTTCTTTCCTGTGCTGTGTGAAAAAATGGCGAAACCTCCTGGTGGTTAAAAAAAAGAATATTTAGATGAATTAGTTTTAACAATTTTTTCACAGTAGGGAAACTTAGAGTTATACTCTTAACTTTCCTTATTCAGTAGTTATTTATAGAAGCTTTTTATAAATTTTGTGTTTGTTATTTTGGGAGCAGTTGCCTATAAATATGGAATGAGTCAGATTTAAGAAAATAACCCTGAATATTGCTCTGAAAAGGCACAGAGTGAATGTATACATACCTGTTTTAATTTAACATAGAAATAGTTTGAAGATTTTGAAGTATTTAAAGAAAAAATATAATTTATGTGTACTTACTGGTATAAGTGATGACTGTTGATATTTAGTTTCACTTTCCCATAGTTTTCTTTGGAATAAGAGCATTCATTCTTATTATAGCTTTTGGGAATTAGTGTGTGGGTGTTACTGATACTGTTTCAAATCTAAAATCTGGCATTGGAAACAATCACTTTGAGTGTGATAAATGCACATTCAAGCAATTGTTCTTTCTTCCTGTGAAAAAGTACATGAAACTGAGAAAGTTTGTCTTTTGATTAAAATTATTTAAAACCTATGTTATTTCTCATTACAGTGGATCCAAGAGCTAGAATCAGGAAAGCAAGAAAAGTTGATATAAATAAAATAGTGCCCTGCCTTTGGCCCCTCACAAAAGGAAGCCCCTTCCAAAGGTGTAAACTTGAACATCTGAAACAAAAATCACAGACATGCTCCACACCTCATACCCTCAGCACAGATACACATAAGTGCTGCAGAGACTGGTCTGTGCTCTGTCAGCCTTAGAACCCAGTTCTCCAAATTTCTGCTTCCCTAGTCTTTCCTGCAGTTTTCTGTCACCGTGGTCTCTCAAGTTTTGTAATTAACTATAGCTATTTTATATGTGCTAAATAAGTTAATTTTCTGTTGCCATTAGAATGAAGTATTTGGAGGAGATTTGTGATTTTTTTCTCTTATTCCTACCTTTCAAACCTATTTCTTATCCTTTACTAATCGTAATGATAAAAACTACAATTTGTATGTTTTGTTTGTGTGCCAGGTATATAGTACCTTAGCTAAACTTCTTAACCATGTGTGTTTTAGCTGGGGAAATGGAAGCTCGGTAAGGTTTAGTTAACTGTCTCAAGCATACATATTTAGCTAGTAAATAGTGAAGCCAGGATGCAAACAAACCAACTGTCTGATTCCAAAGCCTGAGCTCTTCACCACATTGGGGTGCTGCTATGTGTTCTGCTCTGAGCACTCTTCTTCTTCTCTGCCTTCCCCCAGGGGAACTCAGACCGCATATAACCCTGGACTTGCACAGTTAATGCAGTGATCAACAAAAAAATTCTGTATCTATGTAATTAATTTTTAAGTAGTTATGTTTTATGTGTATTCCTTTCTTTGATCCAGTCTAAAATTGAAGTTTTATTTTTCAGAGCTGTGGGGAAAGAATCCTGGTTACCTGGGAGATCAACTTCTGGGCATTGCCTGTCAGATAACTCATAGCTCATAAACATCCGTTTGTGAGTCCTGCATTCCTACTGGGACTTTTTATTGTGTCTAAGTTAAGAATTCCCATCTTCAGAATTTTCCCACTGTGGACTTCTCTAATAGTAAGCAGTTGGAGCTTCCATGGCTTTCCTTTTTTATGGCTGTGCTTCTGTATCTCAGACTCTTTTGTTACTTGTCATTTGCTTTGATCCTGCACACACTTCTTCATGGAGATCTCCTTCTCCCTTGAAAATCCTGTTGCAGATGTAGGATGGGACAGATGTGACAGCAGCCTGATGAGGTAGAATAACGGCAGAAACAAAGGAACTGGGAAACGGGGGAAAATGTAGTCCTGTGGCATGGCCCGTGTGCCTTAAAGCAGTAAAATAGACTATGGTTGGGACCACAGCTGGGATCAGGCAAATTTGGATTAGAAATATAATTATACATTTCGGAGAAAGATTTAGAAGGGAGACCATAGAACTCTAAGTTAAATAAAACCATTTCCATTGTTAACTTAAAAATCATTAGATCTACAAATTTGGAAAGGAAACTTTATTTCCTATGAAATGTTACAGCCTGCAAGGTGGCCATTCATTCTCACCTGCTAGGAAGCATAGCCTCAGCGAAGGCCAGCAACTGGCACTTTGAGGGAGGGAGGAGTTAGACAGGAATTGAAGCTGAGCGAGTTTGGCTAAGTACACATATTCAACAGGTTACAGGAGGAGCTATGAATATTCCTGAAGGGGTTCCTGTTGCATGCATATTGAACAAACATGCATGTTACATGCATGCCATGTTCACCTTGGAGTGGAGACTTAACATTTAAATGTATTACGATTAGGCTTTATACATCAAAAAGTAGAGCAGGAATCTGAAGGCACTCAAGTGCTCAGCCTCTGTAAACTGGCCAGAACCAGTACATGGTCGCTGGTCATCTTATCAGGAGAAAGTGATTGGAATCAGTCTCTTTGATTGAAATCAGTCAAAGCTTTATTTGTGGCTTGTGAAACAGGGAGTTGGTTAGTCAGCTCTTGGTGGTAAACTGCAATTCTTTTAATATTGCTTATCTTGAGGCCAGTGCTTGTCTGGCTGCTAGAGAAAAAGAAAATCCTCGTGGCAGTTAGAACATAGTTTATTCTTTAATTGTAGGGGTACATGACTTAACTCTGGCCTGGCATGGCCTTAGGTCCTGTTTATAATTTGGTATCTTACTGCCATAAAGAGTCTATTCTGCCAGTCTTATCTCTATTTTAACACTAATGCTGGTCAGTTGTGTCTAGACCGCAAAAGGGTGGTGATACAATGAGGTGTGTCTGACCTCCCGACCCATCGCAGCCAGGAACTTGGTTTTTAAGGTTTCTCTGGGGTCCCTTGGCCAACAGGGGATCCATTCAGTTAGTTGAGGGGCTTAGGATTTTATTTTTATTTTATACTATGAAAACTTTCTTAGTGTAAGATTCTAGTCAGTTTTGCTTTGTCTAAGTGATTAAGGATTCTGTAACTTCTTTAAAATCCTTAATGTTTTCAAAACTTTTCATGTTTGTGCTAACCTGGGTAGGAATAGTTTGAAAGTGCGAATGTGAATGATCTTTAAGGATCTTCTTAGTCACATCAATGATAACTTAGAGTTGACTATCTCTATTTAAGACAAATTTCCAGAAGGAGAGGGACTTGATTAACTTTTGGATGGAGAATAAAGAAGATGTTTAAAGTAGAAAATGACCTTAAATAAATCAAACATTGCCCTCTTATAGCACATGCTATTTTACTTATGAGAAAACTAAATCCCGTAGTGATTCAGTTGCTACTCTAAGAACGTACAAATAGTGCTGTCACTTTTTTCTTCTACATTCTTGAATCTCTCCCTCTCAATTATAAATTCTTTTTTTTTAAAACTGAGTCTCGCTCTGTTACCCAGGCTAGAGTGCAGTGGTGTGATCATAGCTCCCTGCAGCCTTGAACCCTGGGCTTAAGTGATCCTCCTGTCTCAGCCTCCCAAGCAGCAGGGACTACAGGCGAGTGCCACTGTGCCTGGCTAATTTTTCTATTTTTTGTAGAGATGGAGTCTCACTCTTGCTCAGGCTGGTTTTGAACTTCTGGGGAGCTGGGACCATAGGCATGTGCTACCATGCCCGGCTAATTTATTCTTTTTTTTTTGGTAGATACGGGCTCTCGCTCTTGCTCAGGCTGGTCTCAAACTCCTGAGCTCAAACGATCCACCCACCTCAGCCTCCCAAAGTGCTAGGATTACAGGTGTGAACCACCACACCCATCCTCCTTCCAGTTTTTAACATTTGTTCTACTGCCATATTGTAAGGATCTCATTCTTCTAATACTTTTGAAATTTCTTTGTCTTGCTGCAAGGGTCAATATTTAGAGTTACTGCTGATGTAGCATATTTATAAATATACTGTAAATGGCTCTATTCCATGTTTAAAGTGTCTTTAATTTACATTCATTAGCATGTTTTAAGTGAGGCAATAATTCTTAAATTTTCAGATTCTCACAATTTAAAAAAAGAAGAATGAATGAAAGTGCTATAATAATAACCACAATGAACTGAGTACCCAAGGTGTGTTTGATTACTGCACTGAACATCAGAAATAGGTCCATAATAGTGGTCTTATCTGTGATAGACTAACCTTCCTATAGAAGTGTCAGAAGAGACAAGGAAGAAAAGTGGACGAAGGAAAGCAGCAGAAATCAAAAGCTGTGGTAGCAACAGTTGAGTTTACTCACTTTTTTTTGTTTCTGCAGTCTAGTTTTTTAATTTGTTTCCTTGTCTTAAAGTGGAGTGAGTAATCCTTGACCCATAAGGCTCTTAGGAGAATCGTGCTTGGTAATTGCTGTTTCCCTTCCTTAGACTAGTAGCTGAGATGAGAGTAATGGTGAAGCATAAACAGTGGCTCAGAAGGCTTACCATGTTAGTGACCTTTGAAAACACTGGTATAGCATACTTGCACTACTTTGATGGGAGGGGAGTGGAAAGGTCTTTCACAGAAGCCTTCAAGGTTATCTTTATATATAAATCTTTATTCAGATTCAGGAATGTCCAATTTCTTTAGGATAATAGATTATAACAGCTATGCTTATTTATTCATTTAACTTGTAGTTATTATGTGCCAATTATGGACCAGCTTCTGCATGTAGTGTTTCCTATTTTATTATTACCTCATTGGATCTTCACATTCATAATTATTACTTGCCCAAGAGCACATATTTACTGAGAGTAGACCTAGGATTTGAAATGAACCCGGCAGTCTGATGCAGTCTGATGCAATCCTGTCTCCAAACTGAAGTCGTGTTCCCTGTTTATATTCTGTGTGTTAGAATTCACTTTGTGTTTAGGTGAAAGATTTATGGGTAGTATTGGTTTTTTTTGGATTTTTCTATTTTGGAAAAATTTGTGGACAGCCCTTGATAATTGTAGACATCCTTATAAACTACAAAGCAAGGCTAAAACATATGCCTGTTAAGTGGCATTGTTAACACCTTTATTATTAGGAGAATTCAAAGCTGTTTGACCAGATCAGGAAAAGTTGACAGATAAGGTAAATTTAATGGGGATTTGATATTAGATGAAATGCCAAATGTAAGATAGATAAAAGCTAATAAGAAAATTGGGAAAGGAAAGGGTGTGAAAACCCCCGTTAGACCATAGACTAAAATGGAATAAGTGTGGTAAAAGTTGGTTTAAATGACACTAGGTCATATAAAGAGAAGAGTAACATGGTTTCTGGAACAGAAATATTCTTCTGGCTTCTAGAGTTAGTCAAAGACTCACTGGAGCTTTAGAGGGAACCAGTGAATTTGATTTCTAAGGTTTTGACAAGATTGTTTTTTTAAAAGGCTAAACTGGAATTTAAAGGAAGTGGTGTGGGTCAGCTTAAGGCTGAGTGGGGTGGGATAAAGCCATGGGGAGTGGTAACAGTGAAGACTTCCAGGAATGGTGCTTGAAGCTAATTTGGGTTTTAAATTTAGCAAAGAGAATGCACACAAAATGTTTTAATTTGCCAGTGGTATCAATCTCTGTATATAACACAGTAAAACTCATGGGAATATATTTTCAGAAGCTCTCTTGCTCATGGGCAAGTTAAGAAAATATATTTGAGGAGAAGCAATGTTGTATTTTTGAGATGATGAGCTCTAAGCTATCAGTTACAGAACATAGGAAAGAGGTGAAGAGTGTCCTTGAAGAATTTATGCTTATGGATAGAAAGGCTGGTGAAAAGCAGCAGTATCATTTTATAGTTACATGAGACAAACATCTAACTAAGCCTTGAATTCTGCCATCATTCTCAATGGCATACCTTTTAAGAAAGAAATGAGAAATAGGGCAAGGCCCTGAGCAAAGCAGCTGGCATGATCTAGGAGATGGGCAATTCAAAAGATTAAGACTCACAGGAGATATGAGGGAGGGTAGAAAACAAGAATAGGGTTTTCCCTCAGTCTTTGAATTCTAGAGCCAAAAGGTGTACCATGAAACTTCAGGGAAGGACATCATAAACTAAGCAAAAACTCTTGCCTCATCAATTGGGTAGAAATGAAAGAAACTTCTACCCTAAATTAAATGCCCTTGAACAGTGTCCTGAAATTTTCACACGGCCCCAGACTCTTCAACCTTGTACCTTGTGTCGGGCCCTCTGAGATTTGAATTTAAATAACTTTTTAAAATACCTAGAAAACAGTGCTCAAGGATGGACAAGGAGTCCAGTGCAGCTCACTGCCTGTTTTTGTAGAGCCCTTAAGCTAAGAATCGTTTTTATACTGTCAAGTGGTTGGGGGAAAAAATGAAGAATAATATTTACTGATGAGCGAAAATAAGATTTCAGTGCCCATGAGAAGTTTTATTGGGCTACAGCCACACTCATTCATTTACGTATTGTCTGTTGCTGCTTTCACACTACCGCAGAAGAGACTAAATATCCTGAAAAGCCTAAAATATTTATTCTGGCCCTTCACAGAAAAACATTTACCAACCCCTGGTATACACTAACAAAATTAGTTTTTCAAGGAAAAGAAAAGATTATAGTGACTAGAGTACAAATGTTGATATAGAAGAGATTATTTTATAGACATGTGCTACATAATGATACTTAGATCAACAAGATCCCACAAGGTTATAATGGAGCTGAAAGAAAATTTTATATCACCTAGTGACATCATAGCCATCATAACATCATAGTGCCATTACCTTATTTTTTTTTTTTATAAATGTAGTGTAGCCTGAGTGTACAGTATTTATAAAGTCTACAGTGGTATACAGTAATGTCTTGGCCTTTACATTCACTCACCAGTCACTCACTAACCCACTCATAGCAATTTCCAGTCCTGCAAAGCTCCATTCATGATAAGTGCTCTATGCAGGTATACCATTTTTTATCTTTCATACTGTATTTTTACTGTACCTTTTCAATGTTTAGATATGTTCAGATACACAATACTTACCACTGTGTTTATAGTTTAGTGACATGCTTTACAGGTTTATAGCCCAGGAGCAATAGGCTATACCATGTAAGTTTGTGTAAATTCCCTCTGTGATGTTCACTTAGTGACAAATTCACCTAACAATGTATTTCTCACAACATATCTGTGTTATTGAAGCATGACTATAAATGGTGCTAAGCAGCTTGCTGTTTGTTCTGTTGCTATTCTTTCTATTGCTGTGCTAATACAAAAGTCATTAACCTCATGTGACTAAATTTAATTAAAATTAAATAAATTAAAAATTCAGTTCTTCAGCCACACTAAGCACATTCTAAGTGCCCAGTAGCCACGTGTGGCTAGTGGTTACCATATTTGACAGTGTAGATAAAGAATATTTCCATCATTGCTTAAAGTTCTGTTGGACATGGCTACATAGTAGTAAACACTAACAGTACTTTGTGCAAGGCACTGCTCTTAAATTTTCTCAAAAACCTCCTAAGGCAGATATTGTTATTACATCCATTCTATAGATGAGAAAGCTGAGGCACAGGGAAGTCATAAAACTTGCCTACAATCATACAGCTAGTAAAGGTCAGAGTCAGGATTTGAGTAAGCCCAGGAAGCCTAGCTTCAGAGTCCTGGTTCTTTTTTTTTTTTTTGAGACAGAGTCTCACTTTGTTGCCCAGGCTAGAGTGAGTGCCATGGCGTCAGCCTGGCTCACAGCAACCTCAATCTCCTGTGCTCAAGCGATCCTCCTGCCTCAGCCTCCCCAGTAGCTGGGACTACAGGCATGCACCACCATGCCCGGCAATTTTTTTTTTTGTATATATATTTTTAGTTGGTCAATTAATTTCTTTCTATTTTTGGTAGAGACGGGGTCTCGCTCAGGCTGGTTTCGAACTCCTGACCTTGAGCAATCCGCCCGCCTCGGCCTCCCAAAGTGCTAGGATTACAGGCGTGAGCCACCGCGCCCGGCCTAGAGTCCTGGTTCTTAATCACTTTGTGCTGAAAGAAGTTGAGAGTGAGGAATATGCTTAATTGTAGGCAGAGGGACTTAGCTTATGTGCTGACAATGTGACTATACAGATTTTGAAACTCAGAATTTGTTGAGTAGAATATAGTCGCTACATTCCTTCCTAGAAAGAAATCTAGAGATGTGAACTGGATTTGCTTTTTAGGGACCTTGCAGTCTTCATTAAGATATTTTAAGTAGATTGTTTGGATTCTGATGGATCCTCATAGCAATGTTGACCCCTACTAATTAGTGAATTTTGGCAGAGTAAGCCATCAAGTAGGAATTTTGCCTTCACAACACTTATATATATTGGCACCAGTTATTCAAGTATGTTGTAATGCTGCAGTGTCATGTCCCATTATCTTTTTAGCTAAAATGACCAGTGATACAATCTTGACTATTTTATGCAAGGAGACACAGTTAAATTTTTTGTGTGTCAAAAGCAGGGTTGCCATTGAGTTAACACTTCACTTGAATAGTGGTTGCATATGATACTGTTTTCAGCACCATTGAATATTATTCTGAATATTATTAAATTTATTTGGTTTCATTTTAACAAATACATAGTATTTCATGTGTCAGATACTGTTTGAAGTACTCTATAAATAAATGTTAGCTCATTTAATATTCATACCCCTATGAGATAAATACTATCATCCCCATTTTGTAGATAAGGAAACTGAAGCACCCATGAGAAAAGTGACATTTAAATAATTTGACCAAAGTCACACAATTAGTAAGTGATAGCACTGGGATTTGAACCGAGGCAGTCTGGCCCCAGCATCTATATTCTTGCCTGCTGTGTTGTACTGCTTTCCCAGTGGCAGTGTACTATGAGTTTGTTTTAATTGTACACCAAACATCTCATCTTGTTTTTTGGGATGTTAGCAAGTGCAGAGGACTATTGACAGCACTAGTAAGTGACATCAAAACAACAGGTGTGGTTATATGCTATTCCAGGAAGCCTCATGATCGAAATCCAAAGGCAGCCGTGGGGGTTTGACTCTGTAAAAATACTTGTCCCAGGTAAATAGCTCTTAATGGCTTTTTGATTAGCACTAAAAGTACTTCAGGGCACAATTGACATGCTGGCTTCTTCAGCCAGTGAATTCTGTCATGAATAACGGTGAGCTCATTTTGAGAGAGTGGATAAGGATCCTGGGTCCTATGGCACTTCAGCTATGCCTGGGAGAAATTTTGGAAGCTTCAGTAGGAAGGTGTACCTTTAAGTTAGCCTATATTTCCCAGCAATTTGATACAGCTTTTATCTCCCTTCCCCATTGTTGAACTTGATCTGGTCATTGTGAACTTCTTTACTGTTACTGCCTTGTAATTCAGTATTCTCAAGTTGATCAAAGCAGCCCTCCAAAGTTAGACAATGTGGTTATTGTCTATCCCCTGTCTGCTTGAAAGTATACATGTGCATGGAATTATATTTCTAGTATAGTTGATCTACAGATTTCTAACCAACTTAGCAGCATTTCTTGGTTGCTATGAGAATGTTTAAAAATAAAAATTATTTTTGTACTACCAAATGAAATAGTGAATTTAGAAACCAGATTTTTAAAACAACATCTATATTGATGTGATGAATGCTTTGAGTTAAAATATTTTATTTAAGTCTTTAGAAAATTTAGGACTTAAAAGGCACTTTTAAAATATTGGAGACAGGCCGGGCGCTGTGGCTCACGCCTGTAATCCTAGCTCTTGGGAGGCCGAGGCGGGCGGATTGCTCAAGGTCAGGAGTTCAAAACCAGCCCGAGCGAGACCCCGTCTCTACTATAAATAGAAAGGAATTAATTGGCCAACTAATATATATATAAAAAATTAGCCGGGCATGGTGGCGCATGCCTGTAGTCCCAGCTACCCGGGAGGCTGAGGCAGAAGGATCACTCGAGCCCAGGAGATTGAGGTTACTGTGAGCTAGGCTGACGCCACGGCACTCACTCTAGCCCGGGCAACAAAGTGAGACTCTGTCTCAAAAAAAAAAAAAAAAAAAAATATTGGAGACATTTACAACTCTGAAAATTATTTTGATATGTATTAAATGCATATAAATCTCAGCGAATGGATTTATAAGAGAGTTGTTAAAAGTAGGTTGGAGGCCAGGCGCGGTGGCTCACGCCTGTAATCCTAGCTCTCTGGGAGGCTGAGGCGGGCGGATTGCTCAAGGTCAGGAGTTCAAAACCAGCCTGAGCAAGAGCGAGACCCCATCTCTACTATAAATAGAAAGAAACTAATTGGCCAACTGATATATATATATAAAAAATTAGCCGGGCATGGTGGCGCATGCCTGTAGTCCCAGCTACTCAGGAGGCTGAGACAGAAGGATCGCTCGAGCCCAGGAGTTTGAGGTTGCTGTGAGCTAGGCTGACGCCACGGCACTCACTCTAGCCTGGGCAACAAAGCGAGACTCTGTCTCAAAAAAAAAAAAAGTAGGTTGGGTATTATGAGATTTCACATTTCAAATATGTCAAATTCTTTTTCAATACTAAGCATAATTCAAGGCTTTGTGTCTAATTGTTTATATTCTAATTCTGTGTTTTCTTATTTTCAGGCTGAAATAGAACTATTTGTGAACAGGCTTGACTCAGTGGAATCTGTTCTTCCTTATGAATATACAGCGTAAGTTTTTTGGCTTGGTTTTTAGATAAAATTTTATGTGACTCATAAGAATTTTGTACATTTAGAATTTGTTTTCTCACATTTAGGACAAATTTATAGGCATTTAAAAAATGTATAGGGCATGAAAACATTTTTTTTTGTTTTTTGGGGGTTTTGGTTTGTTTTTGTTTTTTGTTTTTTGTTTTTTTTTTCAGCATATTATGAGGGTACAAATTTTAAGGTTTCAAATAATGCCCTTGTTCCTCCTCCCCCCACAAGTCTGAGCCTCAAGTGTGTCCATCCCCCCAGATGGTGCTCGTCTCACTCATTATATATGTATATACCCACCCCCCCGAAAACATTTTTTAAGGTGTACCCTTTACTTCCAAGATGTAGGATTAAAATGTGATCTTCATTTTATGTTGCTTTGTAATACAGCAGAAGCACCAACTGAAACAATGGATTTCCTTTTTTATCTGTCTGACTAGACAAAAAGCCATTTTATTTTCTTAAAATATTTTAATTATAAATAACCCCACAGATTTTTAAACAAAATTTTGTCCCACATAATCAGTCCCCCAAAATAACTACTTTGATGTAGTTATTTTTTCCATATTTTTTCTCTGAATATTTTAATGTATATAAACACACTTATACATTTTTATTTTAAACAGAAGTAGGCTTATCGTATTATATTTGATTTGTATCTTTTTTCTCACTGAATATATTGTGGGCATCTTTCCATGTCAGTACACAGTTACCCCAGTCTTTTTAGTAGCTGTTTATTGTTTCCATTGTAGTGATTGTAGAGATTCCATGTAATGATTTCTTTCATTGATTCCCTACTTACCAACATTTGATTATTTCCAGTTTTTTTATTATGAAAACTGCTGCATGAATCTCCTTTGTTCATTTGTATACCATATTGTATCTAAAATAGTTCCTAAATTTTAGTTGGCTTCTAATTCCTCTGCTACGTAAGAGTTTTAAAAGAAAATATGTGTTTGCTGTGGAGAAAAGCATGCACAAAAAAGTAAGGCTAAGAAGAAAGTAAAAAATTAATCAATGGATGGACCATATTTATTTAACTCTTAGAGACTTAAAAACTTTTTCCAGTTTTTGTTTTGTTAAATAAACATTTCTATTTAAATCCTCATAGATATTCTTAGGAAAACTCAGTGGACCTGTTATATCAAGTAGATGGAGAATGGTCATTTGGGACTTTGCAGCTCCAGTTTTTTAATCACCTGAGATTCATTCACCTTCCTCGAGAATCTCACTAATATGTTGCCATTACTGTTCTGGTCTCAGGTATTCCCCATATCATTCTAGGGTAAACACAGAACTGGTCTTTAATTTTCTGTGGCAAAGCTGAAATTGTTTAAACAGAACTTTATTAATGTTAGTAATACAAGGGAATTACCACATAGAGAATCTTACAGGTGACAGAATATGGCTTCTCCACAACTTGCTGTTCTCAGAGGGTCCATTCAGTCATGCTTCACATATTGGGATGTGTTGGCCAGCGTATTGAGATGACCAGCTAAACACATAATCCTGAAATGTCATTTTTAGTTAAAGATTTAGATTAGAAGGTTATAACAAAATGTGATAAGTTATGCAAAATTAGCTTGAAGACTAAGGATGTAAATAATTTTATCATTGGAATAAACAAAAATAAAATGTGTCAATATAGAAATACTATAATTTACATTTTATAAAAGTATTTAGAAAACAGACTATTCTAAGGCATAATTTTCAGGTGTCTTTTGTTTTTGGGAGACGTGGTACACAGCACTTGTGGAGTATGAATATATTTCTTATTCATCTACTAGAGCTGCTTGAACGAAGAGTACCTAATCTACTCTCATTATTGGCTAGGCATTTGATATTTCATTGTTTCTTTTATGTTTAAAAACTTAAATATTTTCTCCCCAGATTTGATTTTTGCCAAGCATCAGAAGGAAAACGACCATCTGAAAATCTTGGTCAGGTATTATTCGGGGAAAGAATTGAACCTTCACCATACAAGGTTTGTATTTAGTGTTATATAAAAATTATTTAGTTACAGGTTTTGGTTTGGTGGGATTTTGTTATTTTTTTGAGAAAAGTTTGAGATAACTCAGCTTTCATAGCTAAGAATTCATTTCTCTTTTGCATCCAGGAATAATTTCTTAAAATCACAATTTAAAAGAATCCTCTCCTTATAATATGTCATTGATAAGTCCATCTTAATGAACATTTGTACAACTAGTGTTATAAAATGATAAGGCCGTGGCCTAAAGGACCACGCTCAGATACTGCCCTATAAAAGGACCTGGAACCCAGCCTCCAGACATGAAAAGTTGTCCCAGCATCTCTGTGTCTCTTTCCTCCTCCTTTTGAGCAGTATCTATAGACTTTCTCTGTTAGCAAATACAACACTGCCTGGGCTGCCCCATTGGGTTTTTTGGAATATAACCTTTCTATTTTGATCATTGAAAGTATATTTGGAACATCTTTGATACATTTTTAGAACACCAGTTAAGCCTAACTAAGCACAATATAAGGTATTCTTTTTAATATATATACTTCATCATCATCTAGAACTATTTTAACTTTTAAATCTATTATCTTTTCAGCCTATTATCCTTCCACATTGCACAGTCCCCTGTTTTGTATCTGCTCTCCTACTGTACAAAGATCAGTGGTCTTTCTCTTTTAGAAAATTAAAGTTTATGATAATGTATCACCATATAAAAAGTTAAGTGGTACAGAAGAATGTAAAATGAAGTCTCTTCTTTCAGTTCCACTTCAGTTTCTTGTTAATCTTTCCTGAAAATTTTCATATACCGATAAGCTTATATAAGTAAATTAGATCTACTTATTTATGTTTTAACATATTATTCTGCACTTTGCATTTTTCCTTTAGCTCTCTGTCACAGGCTTTTGTCTGTATGAGAACTCTCATTCTAGTGGCTGTAACTTGACACTGGGTTTTATTCCCCAGCCTGACAGCTGCCTCTCCTGGCTTCACATCCTTCTCTCATGGCTAGACGCCATGTTTAGCCACTTTCCATACTTTATCACTAATGACCCCTGTCTCTTTTGGCACTTTATTAACATGGAGCATCTGTCCAGCAAATCACCAAGCCTAGGTCCCACCAGCCCTCTCACTCCTTCTAGCGCATGAGCCTACACTGCAAAGCCCTGCCAGAGAAGACAGTGTACAAGCTTAATCCATTACAAATTTATAGTTTTTAACCATAAATATATCTCTTCAAATAGTCTACTCTGACATTTTCTGCCCTAAAAGTGCTAGTAATTTTAAAAGTTTTTCATAGACAATAGATTTGAAGGCCTAGTGGGGTGAAGTCATTGGGGAAGAAGGAACTCAGAGTGTATGGACATGAGTAGCATTGAGCAGGGCAAGCCTGTCAATTGTGGAACTTCTCCATGTTTTAATATTTTGGAAGATTACTTTGAAGTTATTGCTTTTTATAGCAATGGGTGATTCTCAGGCATGTTTATTAAATTCTGCAATCAGCTCAGATACTCCAGTGGTCTCTCAGCCTCATCTTTCTATTTACTTATGCCTTGGCCTTGAGAAACGATGGGCAGGAAGAACATCAGTAACTCTATACGTGAACTTGGACAGGAGAAACCACTCACAGTAAAGAAGGAAAGCCAGCAAAATATTCAAACCCACAGGGAGGTGTTATCCTTTTGCAGCAGACTTTAAAAGCAGACTACTTCCCTTAGTATGATATCATTCAAGTACATTCTATTTATTTGTAAAGACAGTACCTTGCTTATGCAGAGTGCTCTTCTTTTGGATATAGTGCTTTTCAGATTTACTCCTTTGTCCTATGAGTTGAGGTAAAATAGAAGAACAGAAGGAATGCTTTAAAATGGAGAAAGATGTGCACCTAACACATATTTCCCTGAGTCTCACAGAATTTTTTAGAATCAGGATTTGTGCTAAAACAAATTCTTTTAAGTCCCAAGCTTAAAGGGACAGAGCAGGCACTTTTTTTTTTTTTCGGCATATTATGGGGGTACAGATTTTAAGGTTTCAATAAATGCCCATTCCCCTCTCCCCCAACAAGTCTGAGACTGCAGCATGACCATCCCCCAGATGGTGCACATCTCACTCATTATGTATGTATATACCCACCCCCTCACCCCCCTCCCACGTGCCCAATACCCTATTACTGTAGTACCTATGTGTCTACTTGGTGCAGAGCAGGCACTTTTTAAGGCCAACCCATAAATAAACAAAAATATGGGGCTGGGAGATCAGATTTTTTTTCCAAGTCAGCCATAAATGTATTGGCCAATATTTTTAATTTAACTGTTGATGCTTACACCCTTTATTTTCAAAGATTTTTATCTTGTTTTAGATCTGCAATAAAAACAGTGGTAACAACCAGCAACAAAATAAAACCCCAGATATACTTTACCAACTTTTATCTGTGGCTTCTGTTGTCACAGGAAACAGTATTTTGTCAAGAAAACAGTAGTACAAGATGTGTATATTATATGAAGCTGAAACCACATTTCATAGGATCATATAATCTCATCTCAGGTCTAACCACTCATATTCATTCATTCACTTGGTCAACATGTTAGCTGATACCTTTCCTGTGCCAAGCGTTATGGTGGGATACAGCAGTGAACAAGACAAAAATCTCTGCTCTTGTGGATCTTCTATGCTGATGGGGAGAAGGAGACAATTATAGTGTGTTAAGTTGCTAAAGAGAGAACTATTGAAAACAAATCTGGGGAGGTGGGTGGGGAATTGGGGGTAATTTTAAATAGGCTTACTGAGAAGGTGAATTTAAAATTTTAAACTTAAAAATTTCCCTGAGGATGTAATGCTTGAGTAAAAGACCTGAGGCAAGTGAAACAGCAAGCCATGTGAATATCTGGGGAAGATGTTCTAGGTGAAAAGAGCAGCAAATGCCAAGGTCCTGAGGGTGTGCAGTTTGAGCAGGTGAGCAGGATAGAGAATGATAGGTAATGAGGGCAAAGAAGTAATGAGACCACATCCTAGGGTGACTCATGGGCCAGTGTAAAGACTTCAGCCTTTACATCTGAGTGAGATGGTTCATGTTTTGGAGGGTTTTGAGTAGGCTTAGATTTTACCAAGATCATTGGATGCCATACTGAGAATGGACCATGGGAGTTCAAAGAGAGAAGCCAGGAGACCAGTTAGGAGGCTTTTTGTAGTCATCAGATATGATCTGATGGTGGCATAGACCATGGGGGGAGAGAGGAAGGGCTTGTGAAATTTTCAGGATCTCCAAATCTGGCTGTATTTTAAAGGTTGGAGCCAAAAATATGCTGAGGGATGTGGTGTGTGGTGTGGAGTTTCTGTTTTCTTAGGTGGGAAAGTCTGTGGGAAGGGCAGGCTTGGAATGGAGAAGAGTTGGTTTGGGGCATGGTAATTATGTGGTATCTATTAGGCATCCAAACAGAGATGTTGAGTAAACAGTTAAAATATATGTGGAGTTTGGAGGAGGGCTTCAGCCTAGATATATGCATTATATAGTTGAGAACCATCAGTGTATAGATGGTATTTAAAGCCATGGAATTGATGAGATCCCCAAGGGAAGGGTATAGATAAGACAAGAATTCCAAGGTCTGAGGGGGCACGTGGTGTTGTAGGTCAGGAGGATGAAGAGGATCTAGCAAAGGAGACTGAGAAGGAACTAATAGTGAGAAAGAAAGATTATGAGAGAGTGTGGTTCCTGGAGCCAAGACAAGAAAGTGTTTCTGGGAGGAGGGACTGACCACTCTGTCACTGATAGGTCAGGTAAGGTGAGGACAGAGGATTGACCTTGGGTTTAGCCTTCAGTGTGGAGGTCATTGAGAAGGCAGCTGTGTGCTGGGCACAGTGACTTATGCCTGTACTTCTAGCACTCTCAGAGGCTGAGGTGGGAGGATCACTTGAGCTCTGGAGTTCAAGACCAGCCTGAGCAAGAGCAAGACCCCTTCTCTACTAAAAATAGAAAAAAAACATTAGCCAGGTATGGCGGTGCACACTTGTAGTCACAACTACTTGGGAGGCTGAGGCAGGAGGATTGCTTGAGCCAAGAAGTTTGGGGTTGCTGTGAGCTAAGCTGATACCATGGCACTCTATCCCAGGTAACAGAGTGAGACTCTGTCTCAAAAATAAAATAAAATAGGCTGGGCACAGTGGCTCATGCCTATAATCCTAGCACTCTGGGAGGCCAAAACAGGTGGATCGCTCAAGGTCAGGAGTTCGAAACCAGCCTGAGCAAGAGTGAGACCCCGTCTCTACTAAAAATAGAAAGAAATTAATTGGCCAACTAAAAATACATAGAAAAAATTAGCCAGGCATGGTGATGTGTGCCTGTAGTCCCAGCTACTAGGGAGGCTGAGGCAGAAGGATTACTTGAGCCCAGGAGTTTGAGGTTGCTATGAGCTAGGCTGACGCCACGGCACTCTAGCCCGGGCAACAGAGTAAGACTCTGCCAAAAAAAAAAAAAAGAGAGAGAGAGAAGGCAGCTCTGGTAGAGTAGCCAGGTGGAGAGAGAATGGAAAGACTCATTGCAGATGGACATTATACAACTCTCTCGAGAACTTTATTTTACGGGGAATTAGATAAAAAGTAGTACTGGAGAGTGGCATGGTATCAAAAAGGACTTGTTGTATATCTTAAAGCAAGGTGTGTCCATGAGTAAGAATGATCCAGTAGAGACAGGAAAAGTGAGGATTCAAGAGAGAGAAAAATTGCTGAGTGTGTCCTTGTACAGGCAGGAAGGGGTGGGATCTGGTATACCAGTGGAGAGGTTGGCCTCAGTGACGTAGTTCATCCATAGTAACTGGAGGGAAGGCAGAGAATTGGGACATGATGCTGGCAGGTAAACGTGGCACTTGCTTCTAATTTCTCAGTGAAATAGAAAGCACAGTCAATCACCTTCAAGAAAGAAGGAGAGTGGATCAGAGGAGTATGGAGTGATTGTTAGGCAACATTAAGGACCCTCTATGGCTAGATGATAATTTGAAGTAAGAGCAGCCTGTGTGCTTATTTGTGTTTCTCTGGCTATTTTCAGCTGTGCTGTTACAGAGTTGTATTTAACCTTTGTGTTTTGACAAGTTAGTACCAAAAAGTGAAAGGAAAGCAAAGGATGTGAGGACATATCAATGGTGGTAAGACCATTGACCTATGAGCTTGTAAGGAGGGAAGTGAGGCCATGAAAGGAGTAAGGGATAGTAAAAAGACTGTAGGCCTATCGATGGTCAGGTGCATCCAGGGCTTACTGAGTTGAGTGTTTGAGCCAGGGAGGTGGAAGGATGAGAGGAGGTACTTTGACCCTGGGAAGCTTGAAATGAAGAGAATGGCAGGACTGCTGTGATCGTTGAGGGCAAGGTAGAGTGAGTGCTTTAAGATATGATAAAGGCCGGAATTGCTGGAAAAGAGGTCAGAGAACTGAGAGGACAGTGTATTGGAATGATCATTTATGTAAATGTGGCAGTCACCGAAAATCAGGATTGAATAAGAGCTAATATTTTCAAGGGATGAGGGCCAGTGACCTGGGGTTGGGAGATGACAGCAACAAGGAGTAGGGGGCAGGGTAGTCTGATCACATGAGAGTCAACACTGGAAGTTTCAGGATGAGGGAGAATAATCTGCCCATGGTGAGGGCCTGTGAAAGAAAACAGCCACCACGGGGTGGGTATATACATACATAATGAGTGAGATGTGCACCATCTGGGGGATGGTCATGATGGAGACTCAGACTTATGGGGGGAGGGGGGGAAATGGGCATTTATTGAAACCTTAAAATCTGTACCCCCATAATATGCCGAAATAAAAAAAAAAAAAAAAAGAAAAAGAAAACAGCCACCACTGGGAATGACTACAGAGAGGCAGTGTCCCTCAGGGAGAGCCAGCTTTCCAGGTTTCTGTTAGAACAGGTGTCAGAGAACATACCAAGAAGAGGTTGAAGGTAGAGAGGGTATTCTGCTGGTGACATGGGTTCTGGTGGGCGATGAGTGTAGTGGAAGGTCTGAGGAGTTGGGGAGGGGCGAGTATCTGTCTTGGGATTCGAACGTGGGAAAGGGAGGATGACATGGAAATCCTCAACTTCTGGTGGTGACTAACATTCAGAGGAGTAAGGTGTGCAAATTGAAATTAGTCCTGATGGTGTCGAGGCAGCAAAGGCTGCCTAGGTGAGAGGTCTTGCCAGGAAAGCACAACCTTATAGGTTTCCCTCAGATGTGAAGGACTTCGATGTAGTTTTTCTGCCATTTGCTAAAAGCTGGTGGTGGGGTACCTAACAATAACTGTCATTTAGTGAATACCTATTTTTGTCAGTCAACTACTAGACATTTTGTGCATACATTACTGCATTTAATCCACCAGCCCTGTAAAGCAGGTATTATTAAACCCATTTTACACATAACTTGTAAGCTAAGGTTGGCTTAAGCAGCTTTCCCTGGTCTCACAAGATGGAGCTGATTTATACCCAGGTCTTACCTAGGTTGATGAAAATATTTGATTTAATGACTTCCACAGAATTATTCCAAAGAGAAAGTTAATTCCTCACTGAAATAATTCAAGAAAATTTATAGCAGTACATTTTCCTGAATAAAAAATAGAACAATGATAGGCTTGCATAAGAAGGATTTAGTTTCCTTGGGGGCCAAGAATATTTTAAAATCCTTAACAAAACATAAAATACTTTTAAATCCATAGCCAGACATAATTTAAAATATTATGAAATTCCCAGCTAAACATATTACAGAGAGAGGCAGTATAGTGTTTAAGAGCATTTTCTCTAAAGCTCAACTCCCTTGGCTTAAATCCTGGCTCTGCCATTTCTTAATTGCATGACTTTTTGTGCTTCAGTTTTCTAATCTGTCAAATATAGGTAAGAATACCTAAGTCATAGGCTCATGGGAGTATTACATGAGACTTGCTACATATAAAAAGATCATGAGGCCGGGAGCGGTGGCTCACGCCTGTAATCCTAGCACTCTGGGAGGCCAAGGCGGGCGGATTGCTCGAGGTCAGGAGTTCGAAACCAGCCTGAGCAAGAGTGAGACCCCGTCTCTACTATAAATAGAAAGAAATTAATTGGCCAACTAATATATATATAAAATTAGCCGGGCATGGTGGCACATGCCTGTAGTCCCAGCTACTCGGGAGGCTGAGGCAGAAGGATTACTTGAGCCCAGGAGTTTGAGGTTGCTGTGAGCTAGGCTGACGCCACGGCACTCACTATAGCCTGGGCAACAAGCGAGACTCTGTCTCAAAAAAAAAAAAAAGATCATGGAAAATAGCACTCAATAAGCATTAACTATTATTAAATGCCACCTTTAGTTTTCCAATTTCCTTCACACACAAATTGACTCACCTAAACTCAATTGAGCATTGGATAAGGTGTAAGATTTGCCATTTTAGTGTAACAAATTATGTCTCTCTGCTTAATTCATTTTAAGTTTGTCACCTATGCTTCTGATTCTGTAGTGTGTATACTTTTTCCATTTTCCACTTTTTAAAAATGAATCTTTAGGGTTCATATAAGGTTCAAAATATCAAATAATGGTGCAAATATTGCTGTGTTGACAGAAGTATCAGTGTGGCCAAAATTAAACTATTGGCTGACAGGTGGCAGCAGTGGGCTACACTCAAACATTTACTTGTCAGCTGATGTATAGCAACTGGTTTAGGGAAGTTAATAAGTAATATATAAAAAGTGTAGTGCTTAGAAGTGAAACATCCAATTTTTTTAGCACTGGTAATAAAGTTTGAATTTATTAAAAGATACCTGATGTGACTGTCATTGTTTTTATGCACATGGAATAAGTCCTAGACTTTAAAATTGGAAGAATCCTTAATTTTGAACTCAGTTTTTTAAAATTACCAATTGTTGTTTCAACTTTATTATTAAATAAGATCCTGAAAATTGAAAATCTTTTCAAACATGAGTATGTTTACCCTGATTTTAGACATCCAAATTTGAGTTTTTCTTTTATCATCACATTCTGTCTTATTCACTGCTGAATCTCCATCACCTGACATTTAAGAGGGGCACTTAAGAATGTCTTTTGAATATTTGAACATAAAAATGTGCTTATTACTAGAAAGCGATCAACTCCAGAGTTTCTAAAACATGACCATGGAATATTAGCATGGAGAGACTGATGTTCCATTTTGTTCTACATATGGGTTGTGTTTTTTTCTCTTCTAGGGCTCATTTACATTTAAAAGGTGGGTAGATTGAAATTATCAAAAAGAAAAACTTATTAAAGGAAAAATTGATGACTTAAGTAATCCTAGCACTCTGGGAGGCCTAGGTGGGCGGATTGCTCGAGGTCAGGAGTTCGAAACTAGCCTGAGCAAGAGCAAGACCCCATCTCTACTATAAATAGAAAGAAATTAATTGGTCAACTAATATATATAGAAAAAATTAGCCGAGCATGGTGGCGCATGCCTGTAGTCCCAGCTACTCGGGAGGCTGAGGCAGAAGGATTGCTTGAGCCCAGGAGTTTGAGGTTGCTGTGAGCTAGGCTGATGCCACGGCACTCACTCTAGCCTGGGCAACAAAGTGAGACTCTGTCTCAAAAAAAAAAAAAAGTTGATGACTTAAGTTAATAGAGAAACAATGATTGAAATTTAAATCTGAGCTATGAGGAACTTTAAAATATCAATATTAATGCACTTATGTAATTTAATGAGACTAGTACTTTTACTCTGTTTATGGTGTTGGTATGAAGGACCTGGGTGTTTTTTCATATTTTCCTTTCCACTTTCTTTTGAAACAGTTTACATTTAATAAGGAGGAGACCTGTAAGCTTGTTTGTACAAAAACATACCATACAGAGAAAGCTGAAGACAAACAAAAGTTGGAATTCTTGAAAAAAAGCATGTTGTTGAATTATCAGCATCACTGGTAAGACATGGAGATTCTGGATTTGGGCCTTTATCCTTTTCAAGATGAAACCTGTTTCACTGACTGTATAAATTATTTGATTGACTGTATAAAATATAGCAAATTAATTTATTTCCTTTTTTTGTTACTAATGGAAGTAGCGTGAAGTAGTAACTTTTACTTGCCAGAGGATTATTAATTAAAGTTGGCAACATCATTTAAAATGTTTTAACAATGCTTACTGTGATATCTGGTACTTATTTTAGTACAAAGACCTGGTATATAGAGTACATCTTTTATTCACATACAAGCATACCTTGGAGATACTGCAGATTCAGTTCCAGACCATCGCAGTAAAGCGAGTCACACAAATTTTTTGGTTTCCCAGTACATACCAAAGTTGTGGTTACACTATACTGTAGTCCATTAAAGGTGCAATAGGATTATATCTAAAAAACAAAAAGTACACACTTTAATTAAAAAATACATTATTGCTAAAAAACACTGACACAGAGACATAAAATGAGCACATCCTGTTGGAAAAATGGTGCTGATAGACTTGCTCAATGCAGGGTTGCCATTAGGCTTCCATTTGTAAAAAACACAGTATCTGTGAAATGCACAGTAAAAAGTGGAGCACAATAAAATGAGATGTGCTGTTTTAACAGTAGCGTGTTTATGCTTTGGGTAAAGGACTTGGATCAGTCTTCTAGAGAAATACTGTTATTTTATACTTGTGAGCCATGAAAAAAATCACAGGAAAACAAAATTTAACTTTTCTTTGATAAATAGCATCTATTTCAAATAAAGTAGTTTTTGCTTAACCTTTTTTTTGCAAACATGATGTGACATTAACAAGTTCTGTACTAGTTAGTATCAAAATAAAAAAAAAACATTTAAAACTATTTTGTTTTTGTTTCCAAAGTATTATGTACTTATTATATAATATTCAAACATAGAATATTTTAGAAGACTCTCCAAATCCAGCCTTTGAAGTATAACTATCTAAGTAATTTTGCTTGCAAATGCCTATATCTATGTGGGGTCATAGTTCACATATGTTTTTGCCTCTTCTAGAAAGTGTAAGATGCTGGAGGTGGTGAATGGGAAGACTGCCTTCGTGTGTCTCCTTTTGGATGTTCATTCTATCAGTATATCAGATTGAACTGTTTGCCCACGCCCAGTGAGGTTAAGAGCCATGGATCTCAGCTTAGACCTGACCAAGTTCTGTGGCCTCCTGTTGCCCCCTGTCCCTTGGTTCAGATCTCTATGACATTTTATTTATAGAAGTATAATTAACTAGTTATCAAAGCACTTAAATTTTTTAGTGTCATAGAACCACTGGACTTTAGCTTATTGGACAGAAAGGGGTCATGAAGATACTTCAGACTAGTGAGTCCCAATCCTAGATCCCACCAATTTAGCAAAGGGGAATGAGGTGCTATTTTAAAAAATTCAGAATTCTGGCTGGGATTACTGGTAATCCCAGCATTTTGGGAGGCCAAAGCTACAGGAGGCCAGGAGTTTGAGACCACCCTGGGCAAGGTAGCAAGACCCCCATCTCTAAAAACAAAAATAAATCAAAATCCTAATGAATAGTATAAATTTACTAATGTTAAAACTACACAGAATGACTTAAATGCCAAGTTTTGTTGCTTTTGTCTACAATTTTCTGAGTGTATTATGGCAACATAGGTTATTCTATTCTGATCAGAAACTTCGGGAATGAATTTACTGGGAAATGAGTTATTAATAAACGAAACATTATGGGAGGCCGAGGCGGGTGGATTGCTCGAGGTCAGGAGTTCGAAACCACCCTGAGCGAGACCCCGTCCCTACTAAAAATAGAAAGAAATTAAAAATTGACCGACTTAAAATATATATACAAAAAATTAGCCGGGCATGGTGGCGCATGCCTGTAGTCCCAGCTACTTGGGAGGCTGAGGCAGGAGGATCGCTTGAGCCCAGGACTTTGAGGTTGCTGTGAGCTAGGCTGAAGCCACGGCACTCACTCTAGCCTGGGCAACAGAGTGAGACTCTGTCTCGAGAAAAAAAAAAAAGAAAGAAAATAAACGAAACATTGGTGGAAGTTTTTCACGTGGAGTCCTTGGAAGGTAGAGGGAAATAATGGAAAGGAATTCCTTTTTTTTTTGGTATAAATTTATGGGGTACATGTATAACTTTGTTACATGACTATATTGCATATTGATGAAGTCAAGGCTTTTAGGGTATCCATCACTGGAATATCGTACATTGTACCTATTAAGTAATTCCTCTGAACAAAGTTCTTCATGATAAAAAGTTGAGACTAGTTATTCAGCCTTTATCCTTGTGAGTCCTTCTTTATCAGATTGGAAATACGATTTTTAAATTCTTTGGTGTTAGAAATTCAAATAAATACTACTCCTGACTTATGAAGGCAGTAATTGAAAATGATACTTTATATTTTCTTAAATGTATTTAGAAGGGTTTGTTGAGTTTTTCTTAATGCTTTCTACTACCAGAAAAAGGCTACTTTGTGAATATAAATCATTATATAAATGATACATTTGGGATATTGGCTTTTAAAAAACCTAAATTGCCCCTTCATTCTTTATTTTGGTACTAGCACTATAATTTTTATATAGTACTTTCTCTGAATGATAGCATAATGATACTATATATTACTTAATATATATGTTCATTAATTGAACTTTATTCTCTATCTAAAAAATTAAAGCAATTAACTGATTCTTTAGGCCTCTAGAAAATCTGAATTATTTATTTTATTTTGCATTGTCTTTATGCTTCTAATATTTTATAGTCTTTTCATTGGAACTACTAGCCTGCTGGTTATAATAATAAGTGGCTTAACAGTATAGGTGGTTCTAAAGCTTCGTACATTGGGTACTATTAAATAGCATTTAAATGTGACGAGGCATGTTTTATTGGGTCATTAATGTACACCTTGGGTGAATATAGAATCATAGTTTTACTTCCTAAGGCATACATTAATTAACAAATAAAACATGCCCTGGAGTGTTGTCTTATGACTGTAATATAGCTAGTATATTTTGAGTAATTTTTTTTATTTGTATCCTGCAGTGTACTCTGGGCATAGGGGACCACATACTTGGACTTTAATGTAGTTATACAATGTCACAGAACTTTTTTAGTTCTGTCTTTAAAAAAAAAAACGGGGGGGACCTCCCCCTTTTAAAAAAAAAAGTGGAAACCCACTGTAAAACTTGAAAGATTTAGCTCTCTAGCTTGATAGCAGTATTTGTTTTAGAAATAACATGGATTTACAATTTTTACAGAATTTTTGTACTATAATTTCACTTTTTTGCTTGGCCCTGTATGTGAATATTTTCCTGTATCTTGCAGTTATATCCATTTCCTTTTTATTGCATTACCTAGGTAATAAAAGACATTTGTTTCTATATTCTTCAATAAATTATTCCTGAGGAACTAGGCATATTGCTTTGTACCTATTTAGGGCTTTGAGTGTTCTACTAAAAGTAAATTATACTGAAGTGTCTAGATAATATTGTTAAATTAGCAATTGCAGTAATTTATAAAACTCCCTTTTCCAACATACATTTATAGTTTAAAGAAAGCTATACAGTTTTGTTGTTGTTATTTAAGGCTAATCAAGTGAAGCAGTAGGAGTGGAGAAGGAACAAAGAAATCTGTAACTGGTTATGATCAATTGGTTGTAAGCACCACTGCACTCGGACCAGCCTGTAAAGTGTTTTCCTCACTATAGTGGATCAGATACTAACATAATGTCATTACTTATGAAATGCCACATTTCATTACATTCTTTGTGGGTTTTGGAATCATAAGGCATTCATACATTTAAATTTTACAAAATGATGACACTGATTTGGGAAGTAATTCTTAGATATGTTTGGTGAGTTCTCTTTTAACTTGGCTTTTATTTCTCTGCATAGGATTGTGGATAATATGCCTGTAACATGGTGTTACGATGTTGAAGACAGTCAGAGGTTTTGTAATCCTGGATTTCCTATTGGTTGTTATATTACAGATAAAGGCCATGCAAAAGATGCTTGCGTTATTAATGTAAGTTCATGATAAACTGTATGTTGCTTTTTGAAACATGGCTTTTTTTGATAGAAGAATTCAGTCTTTTTACATGGACAAAAATTGTTATATTTTTGAATCTCAGTACAGGTCAGATGTTCTGAATACAACTACCTAGTTGGATCTTAAACTTAAGCCAGATTAATAATGTTTAAATCAAACTCTAGAAATTGAAATAATTCAGTTTCAGTTCAACATTTACTGAAAGTGTCTGATGTATGTTAAATGCTGTGCTAAGGGTTAGGACTTTGTTCTAACTCTACTAAGTTAGATTCAGGCCAGGCGCCATGGCTTGTACCTATAGTCCTAGCACTCTGGGAAGCAGAAACAGGAGGATTACTTGCCCTCAGGAGTTCAAGACCAGCCTGAGCAAGAGGGAGACCCTGTCTCTACTAAACATAGAAAAATTAGGCAGGTGTCATGACATGCGTCTATACTCCCAGCTACCTAGGAGGCTAAGGTAAGAAGATTACTTGATCCCAGGAGTTTGAGTTTGCAGTAAGTTATGATGATGCCACTAATTCTACCCAGGACGACAGAGCTAGACTCTTGTCTCAAAAAAAAAAAAAAAAAAGTTAGATTCATAAATCTTATATGTAAAAAAATGTAGAGTGGAGTGTCAGAAAGAATTCATCATAAGTTAATGAAATTTGTACTGCACAAGTTCGATATTATTCCCTTTTTAAGTTCTATCTGTCTTTGAGCCATTCTTTTATATTTAAAAATAGATTCATCAGGCCGGGCATGGTGGCTCACGCCTGTAATCCTAGCTCTCTGGGAGGCCGAGACGGGCGGATTGCTCAAGGTCAGGAGTTCGAAACCAGCCTGAGCAAGAGCGAGACCTCGTCTCTACTATAAATAGAAAGAAAATTAATTGGCCAACTAATATATATAGAAAAAATTAGCCGGGCATGGTGGCGCATGCCTGTAGTCCCAGCTACTCGGGAGGCTGAGGCAGGAGGATCGCTTGAGCCCAGGAGTTTGAAGTTGCTGAGAGCTAGGCTGACGCCACGGCACTCTAGCCTGGGCAACAAGTGAGACTCTGTCTCAAAAAAAAAAAAAAAAAAAAATAGATTCATCAAATGGAGACATTAACATAGAAGGTAATTAGAACTAAGTAGGGATAAAAATAAATTTTGTGTAATCAGGTCAACCTGATTTAATCTCTTAATGGATATATAGTCTGATAGAAGTTAGCATGAGCTTTTGTGAAAGTTGATCAGAGATACTTGAATAATTTAGGCTATTGGTTTAGTCCCATGTTAAAAACTTCCAGGGAAGAAAAGCATTTAAATGTATAAGATTTAGCATGCTCATAACACAATAACATATTTTAAATTTTATTTTAAGTGAAAAGCTAGAAAATATTAATGGTCTTTTGAAGGGGTACTTAATAATAAAATTTTATGTAAAAGTTAAAACTTTTAGAAGTATGTACCTTCTCCAATTAATTTTTGGCTTAAAGAATTTAAGTTTAAAACATAAACATGTTAATGGGGAAGGGTTAAAATTCTGTTCAAATTTAAATTTTCTTGTAGCCCATTTTAAAGTTTCATGTTTTGATTCTCTTATAGCCAGTTTTCTACCTTTAACTTTAAGTTCTGTTCCACAGTCAGAATTCCATGAAAGAGATACATTTTATATCTTCAACCATGTTGACATCAAAATACACTATCATGTTGTTGAAACTGGGTCCATGGGAGCAAGATTAGTGGCTGCTAAACTTGAACCAAAAAGGTAATCATATTACTAGATAAAAAGTAAATAAATATGAGTGAAGTTTAGGTCCAAAGCATAAGTGTTTGGAGCCCAGTTAACTTATTACTTAATCAGTATTCTGGCATTTCAGGATTGATTTTACTAAAACTACCCTTAGCATGATTTGTTATCAAGTTATGGGTTTTCCAGAGAAACCATACAGATAATTATTTTCCTGTGATGGCAAGCAGTCAAGCCACGATACCTTTTTGTTTTGATTTTCAGTCGGGAAGTTTTGACAGCTTTTCCATTTGTCAGCAGGGAATGGAGACGACTAGTGGTTGGGATAGTGGTCCTCTTCACAGTGAAGGGAGCATTGCCTCAGATGTTTGCAGCTTTCTGCTGTTCCAAGGCCCAAATGAGCTGATTAGTGCTGTAATTTCTAAAGCCTCCATGCAGGGTTAGAAACCAATACATGACAAGCCATTGGAAGAAATATCTCTTCAAGTTGTCTAGTTTTTTTTTAGCATGAAAGTACATATCAGTTATTAGTGAGATCCTTTTTTAATTGAATATTCCATTTTTTCCATGACTTTTCCTACCATTTGAACTAGCCAGTTTCTGATGTACTGGTGGTAAAGAAATGCATGCTCTAATAAGATGGCAGTTCATTTAAACCACCTCCGTGTTTTTTTTTTCCCCTAAGATTATTTAAGTGCTCTTCAAGTATAATGTTTTCAACAGTTTGTTTGTAATTATAAGTAATAATTTTATATACATACTCATCACTAAGCCCATTATATTAAGTAAATATTTATGCTATTAAATGTGGCATGAATAATTTCACCTTTGTCAGCAGCATTGTGAAATATGTACAAAATCTCTAACCTTTACTTCACCCCATTTTTTTTTAAAACTGTACTTTATCAGCATCTTGCCGAAATGTTTCTTCCCACAGCTTCAAACATACCCATATAGATAAACCAGACTGCTCTGGACCTCCCATGGATATAAGTAACAAGGCTTCTGGAGAGATCAAAATTGCCTATACTTACTCTGTTAGTTTTGAGGTGAGTTTGCTTTTATCTTTAGTATAACTTAGAAATTTATTTTAAATTTGTACTACTTAAACTAATTAAAAACATTAATGAGGTTAAGCTTCTCAAATAAATAAGTTATTAATGAGCTGAGTTTTAGAATTGTTAATGTACCAAGCAACATAATCAGTTTCAAGACTAAGTCTTAGTTTAAATCACAAGATACAGGAAATTGGAGATGTGAGCCTGATTTAGTGTTAAACATAAAAGATACACATAAAACAAAAGGTAGAATATAGGCATAGAGGATACTATGGAAACGTCAGAGATACACTCAGAAAGCATTTGGGAAAACATCATTTTAAAAATCAGGTTTTGAGTATGAACTTAAATAGGGAGTTTCATGTTGGTAGATTATCTTAGGAAGTTAAAGGGAATGTTTTTATTAGCAAAGAAATTTCTTAGGAAATTAAAAGTTCATTGTTAGAATCTTAGGCAGTTTTCCACCTCTATTTTTTAAAAACTCCTTTGACAATCCAATATAGTCGTAATGTTTAATATCCCCATATGATGTTTCCTTTTGCAAGTCTAGCACAGTAGACAGTATATATTCCTATATATTAAGAGCTTAGTATGGGTGACAACTGCCAGATGCTCAGTGTGCCTGCTATGACTTTGTGGTCTGGCTAGCTGTGCCCTAGGCATAAAGAATAAACTATTCAATTATTTTCTAAAAACAAATATAGCTCTAAATTTTAACATCTAAAATAAACATTTATTAGTTATAATTTAAAGCAAGATGTTTAAAAACATAAGTATGTCAGTATTATTAGGAATTCTTAGGTTTTTTTTTAAATTTGTTGCTTAATCTCATTCTGATTTCCCCTAGACTTGAGTAAATCTGAAACTCCCTGATTCTCAGGACTAACCAAAGTTAATGATAATTAAAAATTGCTGTTGTTGACTGAATAGAGGCAAGCTATGGATGAGAATTTTTGGATTTTTAATGTTTTGTCAGTAGGTGCTTATTTAAAGAGATTTTTTTCCTCCCCTTCCCTCCCCACCAGGAAGATAAAAATATCAGATGGGCATCTAGATGGGACTATATTCTGGAGTCTATGCCTCATACTCACATTCAGTGGTTTAGGTAAGACAGCAGAGTTAGTCTGCTTTTTGCTTTCTACTTTTTCTACCCTTCATCCCTTTGGACATCTCATTTATTCTCTAATCTTCTCCAGTTTATTCAAAAGTCTGGACTTGGGTACAAATCCTAGCTTTAAGTTACTGGTTTTGAGTCAGGGCAGGTCACTCAATTTCTTACAGTCCATCTCTTGATTTAGAAATACTCACCTCATGGGATTGTTCTGAGCATAAAAGGACATAATGGAACAGAGCATTTGAGGACAGTACCTGGCATGTAAGAGTGCTCAATAAATAGAAGCTTCTGTTGTTATTATGACTATTTATATATTATTTTCCTCTTCAAACCATTATTTAAAACTTTTATCTAAAAAGCTGTTCATGGTGCCAATAACCCTCCTTTTCCTATTTTGCTGACTAGTCTTTTTGACACTCACTAATTTACTGAGTAAATTTGTTCTTCAGTAAATTTCTTGAGGGTACAAGCCAGTTCTTTGTTGGTTCCTTGCACTTGTGCTACAATGTTTTGGGCACAGTAGTTATTTAATAATGTTGAACATGGACAAAAAATTTTAGTTCTAAACAGACTATAAAATGATAAATATATAAAATTATATATCTACTAGAAGGAAACCTAAAAAATACAGTTCATTGAATTTATTGGATTTCAGGTAGTTTTGTTTTGTTTTGTTTTTTTTATTTATTTATTTTTATTCTACTTTCCATTTTGCAGATGAAGATTTCAGGTAGTTTTAATTTTGATTAATGATGTGTTAATGTGATTTAATAAACAGTTTAAAAAAGAGTTTCACTATTCCTAATATTAAGCTATAGATCAATCATGACATGCTTATTTCTACAGCATAATGAATTCCCTGGTTATTGTCCTCTTCTTATCTGGAATGGTAGCTATGATTATGTTACGGACACTGCACAAAGATATTGCCAGATACAATCAGATGGATTCTACGGTGAGTGGAAACATTTCAACTGGTCTTTGGTCTGCCAAGGATAGTCTTTAAAATTTCATCACAACATTCAGAGCTGAACTGTTCACAGCTACATCTGTCAATAGACCGGTGCAGGTGGGTGATAGGTACACAGCTACAGCTTGTTGTCTCTCCTCACCATGTGCTGTCACCTCTGCCAGATTCCCTAGCTCTAATGTATACCCAGTTTGTGAAACAGAAAAACTGAATGGAAAACTCCCCAGCAATTTTTGTGTATGTGTTTTAATGTTTTTAAATTAATCCTAACTGAATTTTTATCATTTCAATCTTTTGGTATATTCAAAGTAATTTAATGTCCCAGCCTTATTTATTCTCAAGCATTTAAATTGCCTAATGTTATACATTTCTTACATTTTCATTTCAGCAGCACAATAACAAAATTTTCATAAGATTCATAGTAATTTGTAATAAATGCAAAAAATTCAGATTTTCATTGTTTTTTCTTCCCTAGCTTCTTCAGCTCTCCCTTCCTCTGCCACCTTTCTATCCTGTTCTAATTGGAAAAAGAACATGTCAATATTTATAAGCTTTTAACATTTCTCTATAGTCTCTTTTTTAAAAGTAATTTCAAAATACTCTGTTCATAATTGGCTTTTCCAAATAATTGCTGGTAGTAGAGTTTTTTCTTAACTTGCACCGTGTCACCGTATGGCATATGGGCCAGTGGCACCCCTGCCTCCACTCCTGCTCCCAGTCTTGTCCTCCCTTCAGTCTTTTAGCACAACAGTCAGAGTGAATCTGCTCAAACAGAAGTCAGATCATCTCACACCTGAGCACGGCCCTGCAGGGACTTCCCTTTCCCTCAGGGTGAAAGTCAAAGTCTTTACAATGGCCCATAAGGCCCTGCATTACCTCAGTGCTCTGCTCCAATAGGTACATGTTCCCACATCAGAGCTTTCACGCTCACTGTTCTCTCTGCTTAGAGTGTTCATCCCTCAGAGGTTTACTTGGCTAGGTCCGGTACCTCCTGCAGCTTTACTGAAATGTGAGCTTTCCGTTGAGAGCTTCCCCACCATCCCACGTAAAATTACATCCTCTCCTACACACACATTCATGCTTCCTGTTTTTTCTCTGTAGCACTTACTACTGTCTAATATACTGTGACTTTTCTCTCACTTATTTTAGTTTGCCTTCCCAATGAGAATCTGTACTCATAAGAGCAGGGATTTTTTTGGTAACCCTCACTGTAGTATCTCTGGTGTTTTAAACATTGCCAAGCTTATAGCAATAAATGTTTGTTGAATGAATGAATAAGTCAATTCTTAATGTATCAGACTTGTTGATAGATTGCTGGGTTCATAGTAGGTAACACAGGTATCCGAGGACTCCCCTGGTCTAACCCACCACCCAAAAAAAATGAGCCAAGGCCAGAGCAGGAAATAGAATGCAAGCCTGAGAGGTTGAGGTCCCCTGTGGGTCAGTGCTGTTTTCAAGTTCTTAACCAGTTGGAAGGCCAACCCTTGGGTCAGCAGCAAGGAGCTGAACCTCAGTCTCATCCTGAAGTATCCCTGGATTCTGAAAGTGTGGCCAAAATGATTCCAGGTTAGTGAGTGCTTCTTATTCTTGGCAGAATCAAGTAGAAATCCAATGGAAGAAAGTCTAGCACATTTAGATTCACAGGATTTTTCCAATCTAAGATCAACAAAATGTGAGCTATTAGAAATTTACAAAAATTTACAATAAACAACAGATTTAGGACTCCAAAGATTTCTGATACTGGAATTATTAGTCTCAGAATATAAAATATATGAAAAAGTAACAGCTGAGAATTTTTCAGAACAGTTGAAATATAAGAATTTATAGATAAAGAAAACACAGTATATCCCAAGCTGAATAAATAAAAAGAAATCCACATCCAGATCATTCGTGGTGAAACCATAGAACCTTAGAGAAAGGAGAAGATCTTAGAATCACCCAGAGGGGAAAAAAAGACTGAGCAACTGCAAAGGTAAAACAATTAGACTGACGGTGGGGTCTCAAAGATAAAATATTATTAAATTGGTGAGAGAAATTAACTAGTTACATAGAATTGTGTACCAAGAGAAGCTGTGTCTTGATGAAGGTGAAATACCTTTTACAGGTAAATAAAAACAATTGATCACAAATAGGCCTTCACTGAAGGAATTTATAGAAATACTTTAGCAGAAAATAGTCTTAATTCTGCCCATGGGAACAGGTGGGCATTGGAGATGGGGCCACTGAGTAAAATTTAAAAAAACAATACTTTAGCAGACAATAAATAAATAAGTGAAGCCAATCCTAAAGGGAGATTTAGAAGGATTGGTGAACTAAGAAATTCTAAGTAAACACTTTCCAAATGTAATAATGAGTCTAAGTTTTTGAAGTTAACAAAGGTATATCAATAGGGAAAAAACAAAAGCCAGGTGTGGTGGCCTGTGCCTGTAGTCCTAGCTACTATAAGGTAAAAAAGACAAATGTGTAACCAGGGAAAAATATTAAAATCATAAAATCATTAAGAAAACAGGCAACAGCCTAGTAAGAAACTGAGCAAAGTACATGAAAAGAGAGTCTGTAAAAAAGAAAATATAAGGCCGGGTGCTGTGGTTCATGCCTGTAATCCTAGCAATCTGGGAGGCCGAGGCGGGCAGATCGCTCAAGGTCAGGAGTTGGAAACCAGCCTGTGCAAGAGCGAGACCCCGTCTCTACTAAAAAAAAAAAATAGAAATTAATTGGCCAACTAAAAATACACAGAAAAAATTAGCTGGGCATGGTGGCGCGTGCCTGTAGTCCCAGCTCCTAGGGAGGCTGAGGCAGAGGATTGCTTGAGCCCAGGAGTTTGAGGTTGCTGTGAGCTAGGTTGACACCACAGCACTCTAGTCTCACTCTAGTGAGACTCTGTCTCAAAAATAGATAGATACATAGATAGATAATACAAATGGTTCTTAAATATATATAAAAAAGGGACATTATTCATAATAAGAGAAATGCAAGTTAAAACTGCAGTGCAATATTGTTTGCTCATCTGGTACTTTGGCAGAAATCATGAGATGAGCCTGTTGGAGGGATTGAGGACATGAGCACTTTGATGCCTAGTGTTTGACAATGTGAAGTGGTATAACCTATCGGAAGCAATTTGGCTTTGGAGATTGTAGAAACTGGAGAGAAGTCAGTGAATGACCCCGGGTTTCTGCTCTAAGCCACCTTGTTAGTTTAAAGGATCCCTCTGGCTGCTGTATTGAGGATCAGCTAAATGGGGCACAGATAGGAATAGACCCATTCAGTGTGTACTGCAGTAGCAGTAGTAGGTAAGATGTGATGGTGGGTGGGTGTCCTGTGGATATGTTTTGGTGGTAGAGTATATCTCTGTATAGAGTATAGATCCCTTAAAGGGTTGTATGTGAGGTGTGAAAAGAAGGAAGAACCATGGATGGCTCCAGGTTTGGGGGACTAAGCAGCTACAAGGATGGAGTGCTTATCTACTGGAGTCTGCAGGAAGAGCAGATGTAGGTGGGGAGAGAGAATCAAGAATTCAGTTGTGGATGATTCTATTCAAGATGTCTGTTATACAACCAAGTGGAGCTGTTGATTGGGTACTTTGTATATGTCTGGAAATCATGGATACATTTTGGTCTGATGGTGCAAGTTTATTACTATGTTTACAGCTATCATTACTGTACTAGCAAAGTATATAATACCATTTGCTTATTTTGGAGATTAATTAATGTAGATTAAAAAGGATGACCGGGCGCGGTGGCTCAAGCCTGTAATCCTAGCACTCTGGGAGGCCGAGGCGGGCTGATTGCTCGAGGTCAGGAGTTCGAAACCAGCCTGAGCAAGAGCAAGACCCCGTCTCTACTATAAATAGAAAGAAATTAATTGGCCAACTAATATATATATGTAAAATTAGCCGGGCATGGTGGCACATGCCTGTAGTCCCAGCTACTCGGGAGGCTGAGGCAGAAGGATTGCTTGAGCCCAGGAGTTTGAGGTTGCTGTGAGCTAGGCTGACGCCACGGCACTCACTCTAGCCTGGGCAACAAGCGAGACTCTGTCTCAAAAAAAAAAAAAAAAAAAAAAGGATGGCATGTCTTTAAAAATTAGGTCATCAAGTTGGTTCACAAAATTTGACTTAAGAGTAGAACTAGGTAGGGATCACGTTGTTTTTGTAGCTTTCTCAGTAACTGTATTTATAGACCTTAATACAGTCTTTTAAAAACAGTTCAAGAAAGCTGTAGAAAACTCTGTGAGTCAAGCTCTATTCTTCAAAATTGAAATATATATTAACATAAGCTTTTTGGGTTTTGTTGTTTTTGAGACAGGGTCTCACTCTGTTGCCCGGGGCTAGAGTACAGTGCAGCTCACTGCAGCCTCAAACTCTAGTGATCCTCCTGCCTCAGAGGATCCTGGACTCTAGTGATCCTCCTGCCTCAGCCTCCCAAGTAGCTGAGGCTATAGGTACATGCCACGATGCCCAGCTGATTTTTCTATTTTTAGTAGAGATGGGGTCTTGCTCTTGCTCAGGCTGGTCTTGAACTCCTAAGCTCAAGCAATCCTCCCACCTTGGCCTCCCAGAGTGCTAAGATTACAGGCGTGAGCCACTGCACCCAGCCTATAAGGTTTTTTTAAATGTTTTTAACTACCAGCACACTCAACAGTGAACAAACTGTCTGGTTGTCTCAGTGATGCCATATGACAACTGAATTGATTTCATTCTTTTTTTAGGAGGATGCCCAGGAAGAATTTGGCTGGAAACTAGTTCATGGTGATATATTCCGTCCTCCAAGAAAAGGGATGCTGCTGTCAGTCTTTCTAGGATCTGGGACACAGATTTTAATTATGACTTTTGTGACACTATGTAAGTATTAAGGAAAATTGAAAAGTAGAAAATACTTTTTCTAAATATTGTAATTATTTGAAGACCAGTTTTCCTAAGTGGGTGGTAGCTAGGTAAGATTGTTTCCAAGAGTCCTTTTTTGGCTCTCAAAATCTGGATGCTTTGGCCCTAAGTGACTTGGGGAAGGGTTAGCTGCACTCAAAGGCTGACGCTTGATGTCTCCCTTCAGCTCTGTGGAGACCAAGCTTTTCTTGTGGTAGCACTGGGCTAGAGGTGAGTAGGTCACTCAGGTGAGTAGTCACTCAGGTTGACTCTTCCTTCTACCCAGCCTTCAGGGGAAGGAGCAGTCTGGTTAGGATTCCTAGACATTCTTGGCTTCTGCTGAGGGAAGAGAGAAGGGAAAGGGTGGGGCAGGAAGCTCTCTGTAGACCTTTTTCATCTGGGGAGGATTCTAGCAATGTTTAGGAAAGATCTAGACAAAGAGTGTCTCTTCTTTGTGCCACCTGAACATCTTCAGAAATTTTATTATGTACGCTTTTGTCAGTTAGGACAATCTGGTTTTTTTGTTGTTTATTTTTTTAAATCGACGTTTCTTAGGTATTGATCAGCTACAGGGGTGATTCTGAGGCTACTGTCTAGGGTAGGGGTCCTCAAACTTTTTAAACAGGGGGCCAGTTCACTGCCCCTCAGACTTTTGGAGGGCCGGACTATAGTTTAAAAAAAACAATGAACAAATTCCTATTCACACTGCACGTATCTTATTTTGAAGTAAAAAAACAAACAGGCAAAAACACCCGCGTGTGGCCCACAAGCCATAGTTTGAGGACACCTGGTCTAGGGATACATTAATTCCACAGTCTTCCAGTTTGCCTCATTGTGAGAGGAAGAAAAAGTTTATAAATAGAATTTGATAAATTACAGGTTTATTTTTCATATTTTTCTTTATTAATGTCTGCTACTGATAAGTGGTAGCAAATGGATATTATTGGAAGAATTGAGAAATAGCTGGCTGGCCTTTTAATAATTTCCTTAGTGAACATTTATTCTTATTTGATTGTGCCTTAAATACGTAACACTATAGTCAGGTACTGTTAGTAAAATTCTTCCAAATTTTTATGATAAAATTAACTATATGAATACCTTGCAAAGAGCATTATTATTATTATTATTATTACTCCCAAACATCTGGCACCTGAATAAGTTTGGGAAGCACCGATTCACACATTTGGGCTCAATTTAAAGACTAATAATTAGAACATCTTTTTTCAATCTAATAACTTAAGGAGATACAGCTTTGATAGGTAGGGCTAGAATTTGTAAATATATCATACTGAAGAGGGTAGGTCAGGAGAAGGTATCATAAAAGAGGTTTGGACAGAGGCTAATGTGAAGGCAGTAGATGCCATAGAGCCATAGTGGACTTAGAGCAGGATGGATACTTGAAGATAAAAATCTGCTTTAAAATTCTGGCCGGGCATGGTGGCTCACGCCTGTAATCCTAGCACTCTGGGAGGCCAAGGTGGGCGGATTGCTCGAGGTCAGGAGTTAAAAACCAGCCTGAGCGAGACTCCGTCTTTACTATAAATAGAAAGAAATTAATTGACCATCTAAAATATATATACAAAAAATTAGCCGGGCATGGTGGCTCATGCCTGAAGTCCCAGCTACCTGGGAGGCTGACCAGTAGGATCCCTTGAGCCCAGGGGATTGAGGTTGCTGTAAGCTAGGCTGATGCCACGGCCCTCACTCTAGCCTGGGCAACAAAGTGAGACTCTGTCTCAAAAAAAATTTTTTTTATCAGGAGCTGCTTTCTGCCACAGTCTGGTTTTTGTTGGGGTCAGCTAGAAAGTGAACTTATAAAGAGGAAAGTTGAGAGAGCCTAGGATAGGAGATAATAGGAATGATTTTCCTTAAGTCCTCAAATATGAACTTCCTACTTAAGGGCAGTCCATTTCTCAGGCTGGGGGAGAAGGGAATTGCATCTTAGCTGAAGTCCTGGTAGGTCTTGTAAAGCTACCGTGATCTGTTTCCTGCTGATTATGGTGCTAGTCAGAGGTGTGCGCCCTGTGTATGCTTGGTCATGCATGCTTTGAGGAAAACAATGGGGATTTTCTTGCTGCTGGGATTAGAAAGCCACTTGAAACTCTTTTGGGCACTGTCTTACTAGCCTTGAGATTCTGAGCATGTCATAACTTCTGAGCCCCAGCAGAAAGCTGGGAGTCTCTATAAATATAAGGTGACATTTTTATTCTCATTAGTAGGAAGAGTTATATAGGGAAGAGCAAACAAAGCTGAACAACTGAATAAGGGTTGAGGCCAGAGTTACCCTGAGTCATTGACCAGGCCCCCTTCAATAATTGGTTTTTGAAAAGCTAATGGTACTATGAAATCTTTTCTCCCCTGGTTTGCTGTTTGATTAGATTCTTTCTTATCTCTTAAGTTTGAGTGTTGTAGGGTTTGTTTTTTTTTAACCACCAGAGCCAGAGAACCCAGTATTTTTAAATGAAACAAAAGCAGGAATATTTCATAGTGGGAATATTTTTATTTGTGTTAGTTTTAAAAGCTGTACTTGAATCTCAGAAATGCTGAGTGCACTCTTTTTTTTTTTTGAGACAGAGTCTCGCTGCTTTGTTGCCCAGGCTAGAGTGAGTGCCGTGGCGTCAGCCTAGCTCACAGCAACCTCAAACTCCTGGGCTCGAGTGATCCTTCTGCCTCAGCCTCCCGGGTAGCTGGGACTACAGGCATGCGCCACCATGCCCGGCTAATTTTTTATATATATATATCAGTTGGCCAATTAGTTTTCTTTCTATTTATAGTAGAGACGGGGTCTCGCTCTTGCTCAGGCTGGTTTTGAACTCCTGACCTTGAGCAATCCGCCCGCCTCGGCCTCCCAAGAGCTAGGATTACAGGCGTGAGCCACAGCGCCCGGCCTGAGTGCACTCTTGAGCATCCAGACAGCCTCTCTAATCACAGGAAAGATGAGGTCTTATGGATTCTAACAAGAAACTTCCAAAGTGGATTTTGCGTTATGTATGATCATATTGATGCAGTACATCACATATTACTGAATATAGCTGCATGGTAGGATAGTGCATGTTTTTCATGAAGTCATATTTGTCATCTTGTTTAAAAAATGAGAGGGTTCCTCTATCATTTCACAACAAAGGAAACAGGTAATAACATTTATAACCTTTCATGTTCTAGTTTTTGCTTGCCTGGGATTTTTGTCACCTGCCAACCGAGGAGCGCTAATGACATGTGCTGTGGTCCTGTGGGTGCTGCTGGGCACCCCTGCAGGCTATGTTGCCGCCAGATTCTATAAGTGTAAGTAAGAGCCACTGTGACGGGTCGTCAGATCAGGAATCAACTGCTGCAATGGTGGGTTTGAGCTGGGTGTCAGATAGGCTGCTCTGTGAGCAGCATGTCTTTAGGGGCCTGTCCCTAGTTAAAAGGAGGCTGGCTAGTGATTTCTTTTGTGATGTGAATGACTGTCCCTAGGTTTATTTGCTCAGAAATGCTTAGACAGTGAAATAAGCAAATGAGGAGCCTCTTACCCACCACTGCCTCATTACTTTGTCTTTTAAGCTTTGTCTTAACAAGTTGGGCTGAACAACTTAGAATTGTTGCAGTGACAGAAGCATATTCAGACTAATACAAGGAAAAAGTATACAAATTTGGGTGTCCCATTTGTTACATATGAAAGGCTATACTTATATTGTATCAATTTAATATATATAAAAATAAAAAGACTGTAAACTAAGATCTCACTATTTTAGAGAGCCCTAAAGTAAGTTGCTTTTGTAATATCATTGGTATAGAAGTAATGTCTTGCTTTCTAGAAGTAAAATAAAGTTCAGTGAAAGAATGGGTCAGGGCCACAGCATAAGGCTGAGATGTGACGAGGTGACTTAGAAAGCAGCTCAGCAAAGTCAGCGAGTGCCAGAGTTGGCCTGCTTAGGAACTCCAAAGCCCTTCTGGGATTTACAGTGATTCTCTGAGGTCTTTTTGATATGAAAAATGTTTGAGGTGATACACGGGAGGGTTACATGGGCAATGTTAAGGTGGGATTAGGTATCTCAACCCCAAGTAGAATGTTAGCTAGACTTTGCCAGACACAGTTCTCTTCTGAGTATGTGAACTCCCATATGTATATGTGTTTAGATGTGTTTTAATTTCTGTCAATTTTGTCAAGTTCTTTTTTTTTTTTTCTTTCATCCTTTACTAAAGGACATAGGTTTAGGGTGGTCATATGTATTGTAATGCGTTTGAGATGCCAGTCAGACCCTTATCTTCCACCAGATTTCAGCCACACTGGCTTTCTGTCAGTTCTTCAGCCAGGGTGTATTCCTTCCCACCTGACTCCCATGCCCTGTGCCCATACACGCCCTGGACCACCTCCAGGCCACACCTCTCCATGCTTCAGGTCTCCCAGGCACAGATCAAGTAGCGTGATCATTAGCAGAACATTACTGAGAGGTGCTGCCACATGGCTCCATCACAAAAATATTTTATAGAGTCATTTCTAATGTTTCAAAAAGTATTATTTTAATTTTGATTGGAGTTGTATTAAACCCAGAATTAATCATTTCACAACAGTCTCTTTATCAATAACACTGTGAATTCAAATCATATGTGTATGATTTTATATATAGTTTTGTCATTTTCTTTTAGGGCAAGTGGCCCTTAAACTTGCTTATAAAACTATGTTAAAACTTTTTTAAAAATCAAAGCTGTTCTCACATCTCAGCCAGTTTTATCTCCGACTTTTAAACTAGGAGCAGAGGAATACTTTCATTTTTTACTCTAAATCCTTCAGTATTTGATTTTTTTAAGTAAAAAAGAAAAAAATTAGAGAGGAGCAAAGGAGAGTGAAAAAGCTATAAGCAAATATGTTCTGTCAAATGGCCATAATCCTTCTACTCTTCTTAGTTGCCTGATCCCACTTATCTCCCCAGTTCCCACCAGAAAGCACAATGCTAGAGGAACCCTGAAGATTCAGGCTACCATAGTGGACATTTAAATGTGTTGCATGTGAGGCTTGAGGGTTCCACGTTTTATGACAAATTCTGAAACTGACCGAAACAAGGTAAACAAGAATCCCCAGTGTGCCCTTTTCTGTATCCAGTCCCACTGATGGATACTGGCCTAGGATTTAAGGGTTTGTTTTGTTTTGTGGTTAAGAAAGATAAAAATAGAAAAGAAGAACTGGTCTGGATGACTCTCTTTTGATGTTGAACTTATTTTATGCTAAAGCAAAAATCTCTAGAGAGGGCAATCCCATGCTGTACGCCTCAGATTTGGTTCATTTGATGAGGGCATGTCATATATTATTTGCTAGTACCATTTTCTAGGAACGGGCACCCAGAGCTCTCTGACAATTTGGCACTATTTGGAGTATGTATATTTGGTTTGCTTTAAAGAAAAAGTCTGTGTTTATACCACTTTTGTTTTCTTCTGTAGCTTTTGGAGGTGAGAAGTGGAAAACAAATGTTTTGTTGACATCATTTCTTTGTCCTGGGTAAGTGAATTTTTTAATAATTTTTTTTTTTTTTTGAGACAGAGTCTTACTTTGTTGCCCAGACTAGAGTGAGTGCTGTAGCGTCAGCCTAGCTCACAGCAACCTCAAACTCCTGGGCTCAAGCAATCCTTCTTCCTCAGCCTCCCAAGTAGCTGGGACTACAGGCATGTACCACCATGCCTGGCTAATTTTTTCTATATATATTAGATGGCCAATTAATTTCTTTCTGTTTATAGTAGAGACAGGGTCTCGCTCTTGCTCAGGCTGGTTTTGAACTCCTGACCTCAAGCAGTCCGCCTGCCTCGGCCTCCCAGAGTGCTAGGATTACAGGCATGAGCCACCGCGCCCGGCCAATAATTATTTTCTTAGTGTAGTTATATTTTATTCCCAAATTTTCAGTCCCTTAAGTCTTTAATCCTCTCTGATTCTACATAATGTACCTAAGAAAACATTTAATTTTTGAAAAGGAGTAAAAAGTAAGTATTTAATAAACATTTGCCCAATAATTACCACCTGTCTTACCTGAGGAAAAGTACCTTTAGACATGAGAAATGTTTTAATCCTTACCTAAAAGTCTTAGTCTCTAGAAGTCAGTCTGACCTGTTGTCATGAAAGGCTACATTTAAAGCTTCTGACCTAATCACAGAAAGGATCCTCACCTGAAGATAGTTCAGGCAAGCATACATTTTCCCATTTTTATGCAAAGTATTGCCTCTTTTTAATAATTTATTCCATTAAGTGTAGAGTAACACATACCAAAAAATAAAAAGTAAACCACTAAAAATCAAAATAAAACAAAAAACCTTGACTTTCTGGAGGACCACTTATTATCTCAAGTATCTGATATGCTTCTGGTCTTAGAAATAGAAGCTGCTTCCTCCCCAATTTCTGATGGGTAAGAATAGGCCTGTGAACAGGCAGCAGCGATAAAGCCAAAGATGATAAAGTCTAGAAACCAGGACTGTTTCATTTGTAGGCCAGAAATGAAAGTGTGATAGCAGTGCTATTTTTATACCTGTTTAGGATAAATATTCTCTCTGATTATCACCTCCATTGAAGATTCACATCCTTCTCAGCCACTCATGTTCCATTCACATTTTTATGCTTTTCTCAAGCCATGTCCTTTCTCTTCTTTCCCTCTGTCAACTCAAGAAGTGGCTCTCTTTACCAAGACTGTCACCTGTGGTTTCCTTCAGAATCTTGCCTTTCAACCACCCCCTCCCCATCTCTCACCTCTTCTACTGCTCTCTTCCCATATGTTCTGCTCATATGGTTCTTCTCTTATTCCTACAAATATGCTTAGATGTCCCATGTCCTACAAAGAGCTTCCCATAAGCATCTTCCTCTCATTTCTATCTTATTTCTTTTCTATTCCCAACAAAATGCCTTGAAAACATAGTCTGCACTCTTATTCTCATTTTCTCAGCATACATTTGCAGTATAAACCCATGAAATTCATATTTTTCCCCATCATTTTACTGAAACTTCTAAGTATACCAATATTGTTCTCATTTTTAAATCTAGAGACCATTTTCTATGTCTCAGAGGCCTTTGTATATTTACTAACATTAGGTTATCTTCTCCTTGAAACTTCTTCCTTTTTTGGCTTCATAGAAATTATCCTATGCTGCTCCTTTTTGTTTCTGATCAACCCTTTTGTGATTTATAGTCTTCATCCCACCCTTAAAAGTAGTTGTTTACCAGCAGGATGGTGAGGTGCATAGCTCGAGAGCAAGTGCGTGTGTGCTAAGAACATAAGTATTCCCGGGACTAGGGGACTTGGTGTTCACCTAGGAATAGAAGGATCATTTAATAACAGGAAACCTAGTCATACAATTTTATATAACTAAACACCTGCATGTAATTATTGCAACAGATGCAATAAAATGGCATTTGATAATACTGAGCATTGTTTCCAGGTTTTAAAAAAATAATAGAATAATATTTCCTTATATTAAAAAAATTTTATCTCTAATTGAAAACCAACGTCATTTAATGACAATAAAACACTAGAGACATTCCCATTAAATCACTTTTATGGCTTGTTACTTAAGTTCTACTCACAGTAAGGCAGGAAATAGAAATAAAAAGGAATATATTCCAAAAAGGTAGGTTTCATATTATTTATAGGTGACATGATTTGTATACAAAGAACACCAAAAAAATTTAACTATAAAAATTGTAGAACAAATAAAAAGATTTTGGCAAAATGGCTAGATTATCAACTAATATTCCAGGATGGTAAATCCCAACAATAACCAAGTCAATATTTTATGGTAGTGGTAGTTGTGCGGGACGAGGACTCTTCTACACAATCCCTAAATAACCTCTCAAAGTTTGCATGGTCCATATGACAAGTCTATAAGATTATTAACTAGTAAGAGACACAAATTCTTCACTTTGTTACTTGATGAAAAGATCAAATATTGTGAAAGCGTTTGAGAATGTCCTTGGCTGCTAGGATGGAGAATATAGAAACAGGCAGTATATATACATGGAAGCATGCTAGTCATGGCATCACAAGCCAGAGGAGCTGTTAGGTAAATGATGCTGGGACAACCAGTTATCTTTATGAAGGGAGAAAGGCCTATTCTTATCTCATACACACAGAATCAGTTCTTGGTAGGTTAAAGTCTAAAATGTAACAGGCATAACTCTTGAACAAAAATATAAAAGAACATCTTCATGATGCCAGGTTAAGAAAGACTTTCTTCTCTTAACCACTTCGGGACCAGCGTCGACAATATTGATAGCCACAGATGAACACGCACTGCGACTTTAGCCAATAGCCGTGATACGAAGGCGCACAGCCGGGCATCAACTTTAGCCCACAGCCGTGATATGACTTTTCTAATTTTTCATTTATCAAAATAAAATTGTGAACATTTAGAAATAACATAATGAAAACATATATATATGTTACCTCTTCTGATTTACATTACAAGTAAAGCTGCCTGTAAAGTAAAACAAGCTTTCAGTGCTTTAAAGCTTTCCTCATCACACAAGAGCAAAACAGGATTCGTCGTCAATGCACAGCACAAACTATCGTGCGGACTCTGAGTGCCGGCTGTGGGCAAAGTTTTGCGGCTGGTGAATGCCATACCGAAGTGGTTAAAATACACAAAGAATAAAGGAAAAACATTGACACATTTAAAAACTGTGTGGGATAAGAAGTGATTATTGTGCAATTACAGCCATGTTTTTTAAAATGTACTCAGAAGAAAGACTGAAAGGAAATTAGTTACACACATTCAGATGTTTGGGTTCCGAAAAAGCTACAGACTGGGAGAACAAGACATTTAACAAGGAATTAATAATACTAGAGTATATAAACAACTCATATGTATGACTTGGCAAGGCATGCAACTCAAGTGAAAAATGAACAGTGAAGGTAACCAGCACATCATGAAAGGTAAAACCTATAAAGTCAACAAACATAAGATGCTTGCTGCGATTTTCAGTAGGAAATACAAGTTGAAACAATAATTCTAAATATACTGAAAACATATGACAAGGTAACTTTCGTAAGCTCCTAGTATAAGTTTAAGTTAGGCAAAACCAATCTAAACAGCAATTTGGCAGTTTCTAGTAAAGTTTTAAATTCATGTATCCTGTGACTCAGCAATTCCACTTCTTTTTATATATCTTAGAAACAGAAGTTATAATATTAATTGCATATTGTTAAATATCATTTTGCTTCTAACTCTGGTTTTACCCAAAAGCCTGTTGTATCTTTCAGAATTGTATTTGCGGACTTCTTTATAATGAATCTGATCCTCTGGGGAGAAGGATCTTCAGCAGCTATTCCTTTTGGAACATTGGTCGCCATATTGGCCCTTTGGTTTTGCATATCTGTGCCTCTGACATTTATTGGTGCATACTTTGGTTTTAAGAAAAATGTAAGTTTATAGTTCTTAACTTATTCACATAAATTTTAGCTGTGGAAATTGGCTACCTTGAAATATATCATAAAAATATATAACAGATATAGACTTGTCCTGTAGGATCCATATTTCATTGAAAATTCTTAAGTAGTATTTAGGAATGTGGTAGAGAGGTGGTTACAGATGTAAACTTAGATTTCAAATTTTTTTTAAATAAATGGAAACTAATATAGATTTAATGAGAAAGAAATGCTGATATAAACTAATGAAAATAAATTTTTGGCATTAAATATATGTTATTACTTTTTTTAACCTAAAAAAAGTCTACATTTTTTTTCCTTAGCAATAAGCGTTTCTAGTACACAATGCTTAAGTAAGTAAGCAAAGAGGATGGGTTAGGAAATGAAGCTGTAAGAAAAGTGAGTGCAGGGTAAGAGTAATAAATGTTTTTGAGACATAGCTTTGAAATAAATTTTGTGTGTTTCCCTGCTAATATTTGATTTGATGGAAGATTATAATGAAGGTTCAGTCCTTCCTCCCTTTTGCTCTCCCACCTTCTAGTCTTCCTTTCTCCACTTCTGCCCCCTTCTGCACTCAGGCTAAGAGGAAAATGAGAATTTATTCTTCTGTCTCATCAGCATCCTTCTCTTAACTCCACTCAGTAGCCCTGCTCTTCTATGGAAGGGTCAAGTCCTTGGGGTTAAAAGAAATGCCACATGCTAGCACGCTGGTGAGCAGGACCTGGCATGCTCTGGCAGAGCTGGCACTATGTCATTGTCACCTCTGTACTTTTGTAGTCATGCCAGGCTACGAAAGGATTTTTCACTTCTTTGCCATTTTGTTTAATTTATGATTTAAAATCTATTATGTCATAAATAATAAACTGACAGGGTTTGAGTTTTTTAATTACATAGATTAAATAAGCACTTAAAATTCCAAAAACATACTGGTTAAAAATATAAGTATTGAAGAATGATATAATGATTATCTGCCTGTGGGCATGTATATCTACACATAAAGTAGACTACAGAAGTATTGTCTAAATGAAAATACCAAGTTTTAAATTTTGATTTATTACGGAAACTATAGTATAGAAGGATATTTTTGAATTTTTTTGCAAGAAGATGAATTTCTGCATCTGTACCCTTTCCCCCCTCATGAAGGTGTGTTTGGGGGGCTTTATGTTCCAGTTATTTTTATACCACTATGTAGTGTATTGTGAAAGGGTCAATTGAGGACATCACCAGCTCCTTGTGGTCATAAAGCTTTATATAGCCATTCATTGTCATCTTCATGTTCTTAAATCTTGTTAAAATTGAGCAATTTTAATAAAGATGACATTGCCCACCTCTAAGTAAAAATACATAGGCAAAAATTTTAGAACCAGCTGATTTCTTACAGGAAGTATATAATTAAAATCAAGAACCTAACTGTACTGTTTTATTAACTGTTATTTTCCAAGTACTTATTGCCTGTGTATTTCCTACTTTGTCTAAAGCCATTAGTCAATGGATAGCTGCTGGAGGCAGTGTTGACTCATTCTAGTAGACAGACTGAGTATTGTACCTATAGTGTCTGTTTCTTTGCCTCTAAATACAAATTTCAGTTTGATGACTTAAGTAGACTTTTGTTGCTATTAGTGTCAGCATGGAAGCTGAAATAAAGCAGGCTAATCTTGTACAGAGAAGAATTTTTAAAATAGATATATAATTATGAATCCTTTCTTTCTTTATTTCTTAAAGGCCATTGAACACCCGGTTCGAACAAATCAGATTCCACGTCAGATTCCGGAACAGTCATTCTATACAAAGCCCTTGCCTGGTATTATCATGGGAGGGATTTTGCCCTTTGGCTGCATCTTTATACAGCTTTTCTTCATTTTGAATAGTATTTGGTAAGCTAAGGACAAAGTCCTCTTATTCTCATTACCAGCATATGTAATACTCGATTTTTGTTTGTTAATATGGATTACTATATTTATCTTAAAAAAGGTAAGCAGTTCTCCAATAGCCAGAAATCTTAAGAACCAAAGGTTATTTTATTTTTTTCTATGTGGGGAAAAAGAATAATAGTGATAACAGCAAATAAAAGGCTTATTCTTATTAAATGAAGGCTTATTCTTACTGTTACTTAATTCTCACAACTTTATGAGGTATTATCCCCATTTTACAGAGACAAAGATGAGGCTTTGGAGGGTGAATAGTGTGCCTGAGTCACACAACTGCCATGCGACAGAAAGTAAACCTAAGTCTCTCCAACCCTGTGTTCTTAGTAATTCATCTGTGCTACTCCAGAGAGAAGATTCTCTGATCACTTGTTGGAGGGGGATTAGATAAGGGTGTTGATCTAGATGACTTTCAAAGTCCTTGGCGATCCCCAGATGCCTTCATTATCTAATTTCTTGTTTACATATAAAAACTCATAGTGGTAATAATAATATTGAGCCACTCTATTATGTAATAGTGTAATAGTATACTTATATAATAGTATACTAGTAATAATAGCATATTATGATTGCCATTTGATCACATTGACATATGTCACAGAAAGTACCAAAATTAGAACTAAATATGAGCTTTTTATTGATTAAAACATCTTTCCCTCCTGATCATTACAGTAATTTTTCAAATTCATCGGATTTTATCATATGTGATGAGGAACCTTATATACCAAATGTAATCTTTTCTTAGTTTAGCTCTGCCTTTTCATTAAGTTTTAATCAAATATGTCTGACTCTCCTGTAGACAAGTAGCCTAACCATGTTTGATCAAATAGAAGTTTCAGGTTCTGAGCAGGAAGGTAATGACCAAAAACATTGCCATGTTTTTTCACTCTCACCCCTGCCCCCAAACCCAGTCACCATCCACACTTTTGAAGTTTTGTCGTTTGGTTAGTTGAGAGAAAAAACAAGACTTTTAGTATGAGAAAAAGAAAAGATTGTGTCATGTGTTGTATTAAAGAGAAAATATTTACAGCTTCCTCTTGATATGTTTGATTATAGGTCTCACCAGATGTATTACATGTTTGGCTTCCTATTTCTAGTGTTTATAATTTTGGTTATTACATGTTCTGAAGCAACTATACTTCTTTGCTATTTCCATCTATGTGCGGAGGTATGTATTAGTGTTCATTTATATTAACTTTTAGACAGTATTTATAACTTTGGCGTATTGCAATTTAAATACATTAAATTGAAATAATTTCTGTAGATATGTGTTTATTATGATAGAACTTCGCCTGTATTCCTAAATCAAATGTAGCCCTCTTTAGGTTTGAATTAAGATATATTCACTATTCACTATATTTGGTTAGAGCTTAACTGTTTGACTTAAAAATCAGTGTTCTTTTTACAATATATTTCTAGACTGGAAATTTAATAAACTAATGAGAAAATTCATTTTTGAAAGTTTCTCTAATTATATTTTAAAAGTTTCTCTAATTATATTTAATAAGTTACATGACAATGCCAAAATGATAGCCATCCTTATGTAATAACTAAAATTGATCTTTAAAAATTTAGATTGTAGGCCGGGCATGGTGGCTCATGCCTGTAATCCTAGCACTCTGGGAGGCCGAGGTGGGCGGATTGCTCGACGTCAAGAGTTCAAAAACAGCCTGAGCAAGAGCGAGACCCCGTCTCTACTATAAATAGAAAGAAATTAATTGGCCAACTAAAATATATATAGAAAAAAGTTAGCCGGTCATGGTGGCACATGCCTATAGTCCCAGCTACTTGGGAGGCTGAGACAGGAGGATCGCCTAAGCCCAGGAGTTTGGGGTTGCTGTGAGCTAGGCTGATGCCACGGCACTCACTCTAGCCTGGGCAACAAAGTGAGACTCTGTCTCCAAAACAAACAAAAAAAATTTAGATTGTATTAAATGCTTTCTTTTATATTATTTTCTAGTATAGGAGATAAAATCTAACTTAAACTTAGTATGATTTTTTTTAAAAAATTGACTATAAATTTACAGAGCATAAAATAAACCATTTTAATGTGAACAATTCAATGGCACTTAGTACATTTACAATGTTGTACTAACACTACTTCTGTCTAGTTCCAAAATATTTTCATCACCCCTAATTAAAGTAGTTACTCCCCATTTCACTCTTCTCACAGACTAGCAACCACTGCTCTGCTTTCTGTCTCTATAGATTTGCCTATTTTGGACATTTTGTATAAATGGAATAATGTAATGTATGACCTTTTGTGTCTGGCTTCTTTCACTTGGCATAATGTTTTCAAGGTTCATCCACATTCTAACATGTCAATAGTACTCCATTCCTTTTTATAGCAGAATAATATTCCATTGTATAGATATATCACAATTTGTTTATTCATTTATCCATTGATGGACATTTGGGCTGTTTCCACTTTTTGGCTGCTGTGAACATTTGTGTACAAGTATTTGAGTAAATGTTTTCAGTTCTTTAGGGTATACACCTAGGAGTGGAATCGCTGGGTCATATGGTAGTTCTGTTCCTTCTTTTTTTTTTTTTTTTTTTTTGAGATAAAGTCTCACTCTGTTTCCCAGATAGTGCCGTGGTGTCAGCCTAGCTCACAGCAACCTCAAACTCCTGGGCTCAAGAAATCCTACTGCCTTAGCCTCCGGAGTAGCTGGGACTGTAGGCATGCGCCACCATGCCCAGCTAATTTCTTTCTATTTTTTTAGTAGAGATGGGGGTCTTGCTCTTGCTCAGGCTGGTCTCAAACTCCTGAGCTCAAACAATCCTCCCACCTTGGCCTCCCAGAGTGCTAGGATTACAGGCGTGAGCCCTGTTTCATTTTTTGAGGAACCACCAAACTGTTTTCTGGCTGCACCGTTTTACATTTCCACCAGAAATATACAAAGGTTCCAGTTTCTGCACATCCTTGCCAATTCTTATTTTCCATTTTTTAAAATTATAGCTGTCCTGGTGGGTGTAAAGTGGTATCTTATTCTGATTTTGATTTGCATTTCCCCAGTAACTGATGATATTGAGCATCTTTGTGTTTGTTGACCATTTGTGTATCTTCTTTAGAGAAATGTCTATTCAGATCCTTTACCATTTTTAAATTGGGTTGTTTGTCTTTTTGTTGTTATATATTCTAGATTCTAGACCTTTATCAGATTATAATGTGCAGATATTTTCTCCTATTCTGTAAGTTCTTTTCACTTTCTTGATAATGCCCTTTGCACAAAGGTTTTAAATTTCGATGAAGTCAAATTTACCCATTTTTCTTCTGTTACTATTGCTTTTGGTGTCATGTCTAAGAATCATTGCCAAATTCAAGGTTATGAAGATTTGCCCCTGTGTTTTCTTCTAAGTTTTATAGTTTGAGCTCATATTTTTAGGTTGATAACATTTTGAGTTAATTTTTGTATATTGTGTAAGGTAGTGGTCCAGCTTTATTCTTTTACATGTGAATATCCAGTTGTTCCAGCACCATTTGTTGAAGAGGCTGTTCTTTTGAACCTCACTTAATGGTCTTGGCAACCTTATCAAAAATTAATTGATGGCCAGACACAGTGGCTCACGCCTGTAATCCTAGCACTCTGGGAGGCTGAGGCGGGAGAATCACTTGAGGTCAGGAGTTTGAGACCAGCCTGAGCAAAAGTGAGACCCCATCGTCTCTACAGGAAAAAAAAAATTAGCCAGGTGCGGTGGCATGCACCTGTAGTCCCAGCTACTTGGGAGGCTAAAGCAAGAGGATTACTGGAGCCCAGGATTTGAGGTTGCAGTGAGCTATGATGACACTATTACAGTCAATCCCAGGCAACAAAGCAAGACCCTGATTAAAAAAAAAAAATCAATTGACCATAGATGTGTGAGTATATTTCTGGATTCTCAATTCTGTTCCAGTGATCTGTATGCTATCCTATGCCAGTACCCACACTATTTTGATTACTATAGCTTTGTAGTAAATGTTGAAATCAAGATGTATGAGTCCTTCTATTTTGTTCTTTTTAAAGATTATTTTAGCTATTTGAGGCCCCTTGCACTTACATGTAAATTTGTGGATTAACTTTTCCGTTTCTGCAAAAACAATCATTTGAATTTTTATACAGATTACATTGAATTTGTAAATCACTTTGAAAGACTATTGCCATCTTAACAGTATTAAGTTTTCCAACACATGAACATTGGGTATCTTTCCATTTGATTAGGTCTTTTGTCATTTCTTTCAGCAATGTTTTATATTTCCATTTTGTAAGTCTTCCATGAACTCCTTGGTTGAATTTATTTCTAGGTATTTTATTCTTTTGGATGCTATTGTAAGTGGAATTGTTTTTTAATTTCCTTTTGAGATTATTCATTGCTGGTGTGTAAACATACAACAGATTTTCATATATTGATCTTGTACCCTACAACTTTACTGAATTCATTGATTAGCTATTATAGTTTTGTGTGTGTGTGTATTCTTTAAGATTTTCTAATCTTGGTTTGCTTTCTAAATATATTTATTTTTCACATATTCCAAAAGGGAAAAGAAATAGTGAAATCTTTAAAACTTTAAAAAATCTTCTGCTAAGCTATAAGGCACTTTACTTAAAAGAAAGAAGAGCTGTTTTAATAACCTGCCTTGTTTAAATTATGTTAGTAATAACTGAAAATGGATTTCAACCAGGCCTTAATACAATAATCTTCCTAATTTAGAGTTGACTAGACTTTAATATGAGTAATATTAATGTTGAACCATGTAAGTAAGGAGTAAGCCATTTGTACATTGCTTTTCTTTGGGAAGCATAAATTTTGAAATACAGTCTAATGCTTTATTATTCATAAACAATTTAAGCTTTCTCCACAACATTTTTAGCTAATCCTTTAGTAGCTCCACCAAAGATAGAGGGTGCTTCTTAGCACTTTCAGTAAGGAGGGAAATGGGCAAAGCCTATTTCACTTAATTATGTTTGCTTTGTAACTTTATTCAGCTGTATGTTAACTATCAATTAGAAAGTAATTCTTGTTCTTTTTTTCTTTTCTATGTAGGATTATCATTGGCAATGGCGTTCATTCCTTACCAGCGGCTTTACTGCAGTTTATTTCTTAATATATGCAATACACTATTTCTTTTCAAAACTGCAAATCACAGGAACAGCAAGTACAATTCTGTACTTTGGTTATACCATGATAATGGTTTTGATCTTCTTTCTTTTTACAGGTAAAAATAGAATTAAAATGATTATTTTTAGTCTGTCTTTGACAAATAATTTATAAATATTTGCCTTTTACAAAACCCATAAAGCCTTCTGTTCAGTGCTCCTGTATTTAGTCCCCAGCATAACTAAGCATAGTTTGGTCTGCCCACCTGTGAGTTGCATAAAGGTGATAAAACAGAAGCTAAGGGAAGAAGACTAAACAAGGTTCATGGTTGTGCTGAAAGTACAGGTTCTCCTAGGCCAGTACCTCTCATAGTTTTCTTCTGTTAACCTCTCAGAAGTAACATAGTCTGTCTTTCACCCACTTCAGAAATAGGGTAAAAAGCTATGCACTATGAGTTAGGAGAAAGTAGAGATTGGGGAGGTAAAATCAAGATGAGGCTGAGGGTAGGTGATAGCAAGAAAAGATAATAATAGGATACTTCTTATTCTAGAAGTTTTAAATTAGAAGTTTCTATCTCTGCTTTAAAATCCAAGTACCTAATGGGTTATATTGTATATTGTATTGGTATTTATTTTATATGTATATATATCTTCTCCATCCAACTAGATAAAAGTTTTCTGTATCTCAGAGCCCTGTGGGTACTTGGTAAACATTTGTGGAGTGAGTGACTTAACTGAAAAAAGAAAATAATGGGACCTTTCTTCATCATAAAAAGTAATATTGCACAAAATATGCATCTAACATTTTATCTGATTGTCTTTTTTTTTTTTTAAGACACACAAAAGATGACATTATCTGATTGTCTTGCATGTTATATGAGAAAATATGGGATCCAAAAATGGAAAAAAAAAATTTTTAATTAAAACCATTCTACTTTTTACTCATCTGTTAACATTTCAGAGTGTGAGCTAGGGTTTTTTTTGTTTTGTTTTGTTTTGTTTTTTTGAGACAGAGTCTCGCTTTGTTGCCCAGGCTAGAGTGAGTGCTGTGGCGTCAGCCTGGCTCACAGCAACCTCAAACTCCTGGGCTCAAGCAGTCCTTCTCCCTCAGCCTCCCGAGTAGCTGGGACTACAGGCATGTGCCACCATGCCCGGCTGATTTTTTCTGTATCTATTAGTTGGCCAATTAATTTCTTTCTATTTATAGTAGAGACAGGGTCTCACTCTTGCTCAGGCTGGTTTCAAACTCCTGACCTCGAGCAATCCACCCGCCTTGGCCTCCCAGAGTGCTAGGATTACAGGCGTGAGCCACGGCACCCAGCCTGAGCTAGGGTTTTGAAGTGCCCCTGCTGCTGTGTCAGGGTATATATAGCAGGCTTCAGGCACTTACATCAATCCTGTATTCCAGGTCATTGATCAGACATGGGGTGCATATCCTAGTACTGTATGATAGATTAGGGCCACAGCAATAAATCTTAATGGTCTGTAAAACAGCAGTGGCCTATGAGACAGGAATTGCTGGTTTTGTGTCTCTATATCTGTGTGTCCACAAATGCATATGTAGAATAATTTGTCCCTTGCTTACACACCTAAAATGATCATAGTGAATATCTGTTGTTTTTCCAGACATATGATAAATAAAATGATAGCTTAACCATCTCCTAAATTTTATTGTTTTTGATTTTTAATGTATTATATTTTCATTAATCCAGAGTTAAGCAAATTTGCAGTCTGAATTCTGGAGCCACATCAGATTGAATCAGCTAGTTAAGCCAATAACTTTTAGTGTATTTCATTTTGTGGATGGGGTTCTGTATGAGGGAGTAGCGAGCCCTTTAAATGCCTTGCATTTCTCTAATACGGAGTATGTCTGTATTTGCTTCAGAACTCCAAACCAGCACCATTTTATTTAAGTCAATCCATTTTACAAAACAAAAATAATTACTCTGTCACATAAGAAAAGATGCCCTAACACCCTGTATTAACAACAACATAAAGTAAACTTAGAGTTGCTGCCTGAATAGTGATAAAATGTTTTTCTCATCTTAAAATATCTCCTGTCATCTTGAAATTCATGCAAATAAGCAGGTTATTTAAATAGACTTTTGTTTTTGTTATTGCTTTTCTGAAATTGACTCCAACTTTTTCCCATGCCTTAAAAATGACCCTTTTGAATATCTAAAAGGTATATTTTGTATGCCTTCCAAAATATACATAGTACCTTCCATGTAGTAGGTCCTCAGTACATGTATTAATACAGTGTAAGAATAAATATAATAATGTTTGTAACTTCCCATGATAATATTGCACATATAGTCTCTGGATTTAGAAAATATCTTTTAATGCTTTTTCTGTGTATTGTATTAAAAACAGTAGTGAAAACTGTTGGAACTTTAAATATAAAACTTATACAAGGGGTATGTATATCCCCGTCTGTATGCCTCTGTACCCCTACCCATTGAATATTTCTCAGGGGATAATCCTGAAAAAGTGGCATGCCTCAGTTTAACTATGTTAGGAAATTTCACAATTTAGCATATATTCTTTTGCAAAACAGGGTGTCTGAATTTATGTTTAGTAAATCTAAGCATGATATAATTTAAAGGAGTACTACACTTGAAGTCAGAAAAAATGAATTTGAGTTCTGGCCATGCTTACCAGCTATGTGACCATGAGACAGTCACTTAACCCCTTTAAGTCTCATTTTTGTCACACTGAAATAGTGTCCCCCATCTAGCATTCAAATTCTTTGGAATCTAGATTGGTGAAGATACCTAAAAATCAAGGTATACTTTTTGTTTTTATGAATTATCTCATTCACTCTACAAAATAGTTTATGGAGGCAACTAGGGCAGATAAATTTATTCATGTGTAAGAAGATAAAGAAATGGATTTGGACACGTCAGTCAGCTTGTCCAAGGATGATATATACATAGTCCATGACAGAGCTGCTCTGTTCTCTCATACTGTGGTGCCTCTCGTTTTTAGCTGGGATACATTTTTGTTATTACCCTAATTATGTCACTTTTAACATTTCGTAAAAACTTTTGAATTATTTTGTTATAATTCTTTGAAAACTGATAACTTTCAATAACTCTTATTTTAAAAATATCCCCATTTATTCTGAGTCTGATATTCAATTTAAAGTATTCATATCATGATACCTTGAAAAAATTTCAGTAGGGGTTTCCCTTTTTGTTATAAAATATGTTCAGTGAGAAAGGACCATTGGCATCCTTTTCGTTTTTAATTTCAGTCTTTTCTATGTAGTAAGGAAAATAATATGTGTTACAGAAAGCTTAGGCCCATCCTGTAGTATAAAAAATTCCATCAGTTTCTGAAATTTGATTTGAGGTGGTTGTACATTTTTCAGAAGAGCTCATGGATCTGTAGTATATTCCTAGTAGGTAATAGTTTATAGTTAATGTGACTTTTTAAAGAAACTAGTCATTTTAAGTCTGTATTTTTGTGTAAATTATGAAACTTCCTTTGAAAAAATGTTTATTTTTATTTTTTCTTTTATAGGAACAATTGGCTTCTTTGCATGCTTTTGGTTTGTTACCAAAATATACAGTGTGGTGAAGGTTGACTGACTGAAGAAGCCCAGTGTGTCCAGTTAAAACAGAAATAAATTAAATTCTTCATCAACAAAGACCTGTTTTTGTGACTACCTTGAGTTTTATCAGACTTATTGGCCTAGTAATCCTTCAGAAACAACATAATTCTAAATACACCTCTTCCCATACACCTTTCCCCACAAAATGTCTTCAACACTATAAAGCATTTGTATTGTGATTTGATTAAGTATATATTCAGTTGTGCTCAATGAAGAGCAAATTTAAATATTATGTGCATTTGTAAATACAATAGCTATAAAATTTTCCATACTTCTAATGGCAGAGTAGAAGAGGCCATGTTAAATAATACTGATGAAATGCAGGACAGTTCATTGTAAATAGGATTTTCTAGGCTCGGTAGGTGGAAAGAATTATTTTTCTTTGAAGGAAATAACTTTTTATCATGGTAATTTTGAAGGATGATTCCTATGATGTGTTCACTGGGGGAATGTGGCTTTTAAAAAAGATCTTGTATTGGTTGTAACTGTTCATATCTTCTACTTTTCTGTGTTGACTTCATTATTCCCATGGTATTGGCCTTTTAAACTATGTGCCTCTGAGTCTTTCAATTTATAAATTTGTTATCTTAATAAATATTGTAAAAACGTCTTCATTGCATCATTACCTGTTATATATTCATGGAGATTCTGTAAATACAAATCTATTTACCAAGGGTGTTTTAAAATGATTTATACTATTTTATCAGATTTTACTGAATTTTGTTAATGTAACACTTTCTGAGTTTTGATTTAAATGAAATTTCACTCTTTGGGACTTTGTCTAAAATGTCACTGTGAGGCAATAATGAAAATTGTGATCATGCATACCTAGTCAGATGAATTATGTATAAGTCTAGTATTTAAGGTGGGCCTTACTACATTGTCATTAAGAAGCTTCTATTTTTGACTTGTTTTTCAAAATACAGTATTTTTAATTTTTTTAAAAATCAAGTTTTATGATCTATATCTTAGCAATGATTATCAAGTCATCTTTAGGTTTTCATTATTTTTAACTTAGATTTCACAAACAATTTTACTTCTTGGAGTTAAGAAATGCACTATTTCTCCTTCACATTCATCTGACTAATTGAAATTCATTTATGTGGAATATAGAAATGTGGGATGATTTCGGAGGCATCAATCTGTTTATGAGAATTTTCATTTGTATTTTAGGGGCTCACTGCTTGCTTATGAGAGCAAATCAGATACTGTCATTAAACTTACAACTAAAATTACTAGTTGTCACTTATATAATGTTGCTGGGTTCTTTCTTACTGATTAATTTTATGTTGCCATCCTTTTTTACAAAAACTAGCTTATTGGTTTTAAAGAATGAAAGAGGAGCTGTAGTCATTTTTAACCTCTCTCATAAAGGATTTATGATAGAAGAGTTTCTTTTAAGTTTATTTCATATATCTCTCGTAATGTATTTCATTTTTATAGGTACAGTCATCCCTTGGTATCCATGGTAGATTGGTTCCAGGACCCCTGCGGATACCAAAATCCATGGATGCCCAATTCCCTGACATAAAGTGGCAAAGTATTTGCAGGTAACCCATGCACATCCTCCCATACCCATTTCTCGAGATGACTTACAATACCTAATTCGATGTAAATGCTATGCAAATAGTTATACTATATTTTTATTTGTATTATTTTTATTGTATTTTTATTTACTTCTGAATATTTTTGGTGTGCTGTTGGTGAACTCTGCAGATGCAGAACCTGCAGTTGTGGAGGGCCAACTAATTGTCTGAAGGTGCTGTTGAAATAGGTGGTTAACTAAACAGGTTTGGTTTTTTTTTAATTCCGCTTCAGACACCAGATTAGTTTTATTGGTCAGCGTTAAGTTTCTTTGATTTTATTTTCCCTTCAGTGAACAATTAGCTTAGTAATTGAAAACAGTCAACTAATTGTTTCAGTATAACCTTTTCTTTGTACTTTGAAGTAACTGTATTTCACACTTAAACAACAGAGACAAGAGGGAGGAAAGCAAAGGTAGGAGACAGTGACAAGGAAGGCGAGGAGGGCAGTGGGGAAACAGCCCCCTCCACGCCTTTGTTTAGGAAGGCAGCTGTGATTAGGAGTCTCCAGGAAAGCAGTGCCCTATTTATGGCAGTTCCAAGAGCTTGATTAGACCCATGGGTCCTCCTCCTTAGCTTGAGTGTAGCCCAGGACAAAAACAGTCTTGTTTCCTTGTGAAACCTGAGCGACCACGAGCCCCAAGAAGTCTTGCTTGAGCTGTCATAGCTAGAAGCAGTCGTGAGGAAGAGAGCATGGAGCCGGAACCTGGAACAAGGTAACTGCAGTATTTTCCCGCTGGAGAGATGTTAGATTCGTTCCTTTTGTCCACCTGGGTCATTTCTAGAGATCTGGCTATGTTGCTGGGCTGTCCTCAGCACTGTTTAAAGAGGGCGTTTTGTCCGAGCTTGTTTGCTTGTCAGCAAGGTCACCCAGCTTCCAGCAGCACCTGACTGCCCTAGTCTCCCTTGCTTTCTCCAGCTGTGCTGTCATCTCAGACCTGGTTACATCCTCACCCGCCTTCTTCCTATCTGTTCAAGGCTGGTTCCTCCATTTTCCATCCTCTGTGTTGAACCCTGCCTCTCCTTGCTTTGTGTGTAAATATATCCCAACTTGCTGCTAGGTTTCAAAAACAAAACCTTTGACCCATCTCTGCCTCTTTTCCCCCTTCCTTCCCAGAGATGGCCCATCTTTGCCATCCTGGTTCTCACTTGCCTCAGATTCTCCTGGAAATGTTGCTGACGTCTCCAGTGCCCACATAATGAATCACCTTTTCCAGCCCTGATTTCACCAGGTCTTTGCTGACATGACATTCTCTCTCTTGGAAACCTTGTCCTGAAATGAGAATTTCTCAACATCTGGGCTTGAACCCACCTGCATAAATCTTAAGGAGATTGTCAAACGTCCCAACCCTACACATGTTCTGGAGAGGTACATTAAAATAGGGGACACTGAAGGTTTTCTTCCTCCTAATTCTGCCTCTGTCCATCTCCTTCAGGGCTTCACTTCTGCCCACTCAAGAGTTGGTGTATGTTCTGCCCTGTTCTCACTTGGTGTCCTTTTCCTCTGTCATCTCCAGCTGCAGCAACCTCCAGCTCCTCAGGAACCCCCAGCTGGCTATGTACAAAAATGAACTTACCTTCCCTCCATCCCCCAAACCTGCTGCTGCTCCTGGATTCTCCAATCTCCCTAGAAACTCAGTGATCTACTTAATGCCCTGAGATGCAGGCTCACGGGCCCTAGGGCACCTCCCTTCAATTACTCACCAAGTGTCATGCATTTGACCTCCAAGTCCTCAGATCCATTGCTTCTTGTCCGCCTCTCCACCACTGGGGGCTGTGGGGACACCCCCTGGGACAACTGCAGTGACACTGGCTACTCCCCCATTCCAGCATGTTCCTCCGCAGTGAAACCTGCCAGAGCGGCCACGCTGCACTGCAGCGCCCTTCACCTCTGTCCACGCCAACACGTTTGCGCATGTGGTCTCTCTAATTTAGGAAATTAGAAAAAGCCCTCCTAAAGGTGTAATGAAACAGCATAGAAATTTGAATGTTAAAACATCTTAAAACACAGAGAAGTGATTAAGGGCTTATACGCACGTTTGTGTCACTATGCAAAGTCTATAGCATATTGGAATTTGTAACAGATTTTGGTAACAAGCAAGGATAAACTTCAAAGTGTTTCCAATGCAGTTGCTTCAAAGTTCTGTACCAATGTGAATCTCATGTTACCAAAAGCCTTGTTCCAGATCTGATTAAAATATCAAAACAAAATTTGATACTTTAATACAGATCTGTTTTAGTTGTTTTAATACATGTTTGTAAGGGCTGCCATAATAAAATACCACAGACTGGGTGCCTTAAACAACACAAATTTATTTCCTTGCAGTTCTGGAGGCTGGAAGTCCAAGATTAAGGAGTCTGCAGGGTTGGTTTCTCCTGAGGCCCCTTTCCTTGGCTTGCAGGTGGCCACCTTCTCCCTGTGTCCTCACACAGCCTGTCATCTGTGTGTGCACATCCCTGGTGTCCTGTGTGTCCACATTTCCTTCTCTTAACAAGAATGCCAGGGCCCACCCACTTCATTTAACCTTTTTTTTTTTCTTTTTTTTCTTTTTTTTTTGAGACAGAGTCTCGCTCTGTTGCCCGGGCTAGTGTGAGTGCCATGGCATCAGCCTAGCTCACAGCAACCTCAAACTCCTGGGCTCAAGCGATCCTCCTGCCTCAGCCTCCTGAGTAGCTGGGACTACAGGCATGCACCACTATGCCCAGCTAATTTTTTCTATATATTTTTAGTTAGCCAATTAATTTCTTTTTTTTTTTTTTTTTAGTAGAGGCGGGGTCATGCTCTTGCTCAGGCTGGTCTTGAACTCCTGACCTTGAGCGATCCTCCCTCCTTGGCCTCCCAGGGTGCTAGGGTTACAGGCATGAGCCACCACACCCGGCCCACTTCATTTAACCTTAATCACCTCTTTAAAGGCCCTGTCTTCAAACCCAATCACATTTGGAAGTACTGGGAGTTAGGGCTTCAACATGTGAATTTTGGAGTGACGTAATTCAGCCCACAAAATTACACTTCCTTCTAATGATGTATCTAGTAAAAAACAACAGGATCACTCTTTTGTTCTTTACCAGAATCCTTTCAGCACTAAAGTCAAAACCAAATGAACCAACTGTCACAGTGACCTCTGCGGGAAGAAAGTCAGTGTCTGGCACCTGGGGTGGCAGTCCTCTGGCCTGGGCTCCCACATCTGGCAGAAGCCAGGGGGTTAACAAGGCAAGAAGGGTATTGGCGCCATGTCCAGGCTTCTCTGAGAGCAACTGGGAAGAATTATACCCCACAGAGGATAAAGGGCTTTTTCTGGGCTGGGTTTGTATTCTATAGCCAAATAATTGTTTTGTTTCTGAAGTCCTGCTTTTGGTATAACCAAAATTGCTCAGAAAATAACAAATGAACCTCAGCCAATTTTTTGGAAAGATTTTTTTTAAACTGTCATTAATAAAGATCTCGCTTTTTTTTTTTGCTTTTTTTTTTTTTTTTTTTTTGAGACAGAGTCTTGCTCTGTCGCCCCAGCTAGAGTGCAGTGGTGTCATCGTAGCTCACTGCAACCTCAAACTCCTGGCCTCAAGCGATCCTCCTACCTCAGCCTCCCGAGTAGCTGGGACTACAGGTGCACACCAACACACCTGGCTAAGTTTTCTATTTTTTGGTAGAGACAGGCTCTCGTTCTTGCTCAGGCTGGGCTCAAACTCCTGACCTCAAGCAATCCTCTTGCCTTAGCCTCCCAGAGTGCTAGGGTTACAGGCATGATCCACCATGCCCAGCCAAAACCCTCATTAATAAGGATCTTTTCTTTCATACTCTACAATGGAGTTATTTATGAGGTGTATCTCTTCTCAGTAAAATTACAAGTAAGCTCTTTGAGGCCAGGGGCCCTGTCTTACTCATCTTGATTGCTGTGGTGCCATGAACACAGGAGGGAGCCACATGTTTTCTGAATTAAGAAATGAGTGCTTCTGATTCTTTTTCCTTTTCCTGTTACTTCAGAATTTAGTTACGTCATTTTCTCCCGACTCCTGGCTATTTTGATAATCTAGGCAATGCCAATATATAGCATGGTCTTAATGTTATTTAGCTTTTGCATTTTATGTTGTGTGGTATGTTAGTACTTTAATTGAAAGGAGTGACTCTAAAAGAATGACATTCAGGCTGAGTGCAGTGACTTGCACTTGTAAATCCTAGCACTTTGGGAGGCTGCAGTGGGAGGATCATTTGAGGCCATGAGTTTAAAACCAGCCTGGACAACATAGCAAGACCCCATCTCTCAAAAAAATAGAAAAATTAGCCAGGTGTGGTGGCACACACCTGTAAACCTGTAGTCCCAGCTACTCAGGAGGCTGAGGCAGAAGGATCACATGAGCCCAGGAGATTGAGGTTGCAGTGAGCTATGATGACACCCATTGCCTGGGCTTACAGAGCAAAACCCTGTCTCAAAAAATAAATAAAAACAAAGAGTGATGTTTAAGTAATGGGATAATTTGGTGGAATAGGTGAACATGGATGTTTCTGTGCCCATCACCCCATATAAGGTACAAAGTTTGGGCATAGATGTTGCTAAAATAGTCATAAATGGATATCTAGTTACTTTGTTCAATTTTGTTTGACTTGAAAATTACCAGTACCTTTAATCTGTGCAGTCAATATCTTATACTTCTCAAAAACCTTTATGTATACTATCTAAGATTATATAATGCCAGAAATCACAAAACACTTTAAAAATTATAAAGCATTACAGATCTTTAAGATTTTTTTTTTTAATGATCAACTTTAGAAGGCTGTATAAAGACCTGCTTTTGGTTTTCAGTGAATAGAATAAACAAACTCTGTTAACAGAAGGAATCCACCTTCTGCCTATGAATAGCAGGACATTCTGGCACTTCATTATTATGTAAATTTATGTCATTAAGAAAAATATTTTCCATATTTATATTTTTTCTCCTATAGCCTAAATAGATGGTGACCATATTTCTTTGCCTACAATAAGAGCTAGATGCAGAAAATAACACTTTTCTTTCTCAGATATTTCTCCGATACTTTGATGAAACCAAACCCATTTCCTACTACTGATTTGTTCTCTCCCTAGTTATGTAGTTTTAAGTCTAAACATTAAAAATCATTGTTTCTGTGCATTCCTCTGGCTTTTGAAATTACTGGATTTCTTTAGTGTGCTCACGTGTACTTCATATCTGCATTCTTGCATTTGATTATCTTTCCCCCCCCCTTCTATTTTGGACACAGTGATTATTTGACATTCTCATTAATAATGAATTATTTTATTTTGTGAAAAAGAAAACATGGCTCTGAAAAGTCCTATTATTTCCTTTGGATATTTTTAGCAAAAAACAGTCTAGGCCACATGAATCATGTTGACCATGATAAATAAGTAGCAATATAATAGACCATAAGTCATTAATTTCTCTGAAAAGAGTTAAAAATAGATATAAGTTTGGCCTGAAAATGATATATTTAAGGATTAGTGTTCACTTTTTAAAAGGTTTTTACTGATACCTTACACTCAATGACATTGTATACCTTAGAATTCAAATCTGATTTTCTACTGAAGGAGCTCAGAAAATTTCACCCCAAAATATGACTCCTTGATATAGAAAATATTTTGAATTAAAGGCCTTTCAAAATCAAAAAGTGTTGGAAGGGGCTTTCCATCTATCTGCATAAACCTGACTGACCTGATCAAAAGATTAAGGTGGGCAATTGACTTCTCTTTTTTCCCTGTTATCTCAATATATTGCAGAATGCAACCAAACCTAGCCCAAATGAGCTAAAACATAAAACCTGTCTCTCAGTTAATTTACAAGTCAATCTGTTTCCTCCATCCATTCATCTTCCCTAGCAACCATTTGTAGCCCCTAAGCAGAACCACCTATACTCATTTCCCTCCTCCCCTCTAAAAGGCATGTATAAACATTTCATAGGAATATTGATTAATCACTATATGATTCTTCCCATGTGCATGGTATTGGTAAATAAACCTTCCTCTTATTAATCTGCCTCAATTGTGAGTTGATCTTTTAGTGAACTTTTGGGAGAAAGAGCAAGTTTCCCCTCTTCCCTACACCACCTAAATATAAGCTAAATGTTTTTTGGTTAGCGTTATTATCAAGGAAAATCATAGGTCAGCTAGGTCAAGGTGAGCAAGACTATTTTGGCTAATGCTAAACAAAGCCAGGCAAATTGTGCTGCAACATGTTGACTGGGACCATCTCATAGACAGCAGAGGACTGAGATGATAATGCCAGGGTAGAAGGAGCTGGGAACTCAGAACCCGTCCCATGACACAGCCACTGGGCCATGGCCACACCCCAGGATCCCCTTGTTACCAAAAAGCTCAGCACTTGTATCAGAAGAGTGAGGACAAGTGGTTGAGGAGAAGGAAAGAGAAGTTTACTATTTTGGGGGGAATGGAGGAAAATGGCAGACTAATATCTCAAAGTCCAAATTCCTGTACATAAGTAGAAATACAGAGCTTTTAAATGGAGGACCCTCAGACCTAGGCTATTGTTTAACTTACAGTTAATGCTTCTAATTGCCCTTTTTCTGGCAATGACATGACCTCTGCTCACCTGGAAAGCCCACCCAGACCTTCCAGGCCAGGCAAGGGCCAGGCAAGGGCCTGGGATGGAGCCAACGGTTCAGCTGAGCTTTCTCCCGTAGCATACACACACAAAAAAGACATTCTCCTGACTACCCACCCAAGACAGAGATGTAGGTCTCAGTTCCCAAAAAAGAGTAGGGGAAGTTTTAAAGAGACAGAAAACATCTCCCCCCTCTTTTTTTTTCAGGCCATTTCCTCTGTTATACCCTCCTGGGTGGCCACCACCACCAGGACTCAGAGTCACCCTCCAGACATTGCTACTGCTCTACACTGGATGATGTGGCTTTGAAGAACTGTGCCAACCCTTTGAGGAGAGGGGACATGCTGGAAAACTGATGAAGCTACAGAATTAGGGTGGTAGAATCTTCTTTCAGGACATAAAAAAAAAAAAAAAAAAACAGTGGTTAGGACCGGGAACACCTGAGTGCAGTGGCCTTTGCTTTGCCCTTGGGGAAATATGAATCAGTTGTTACTGTTGTGCAAAGTGGTCACCATTAAAAATGACCCCCATTTTGACAAACACAGGGAGACAGTGACAGCTAGTTGCAGAGATGCACATTTGGGTTACCTTTAATCATTCCAGATGCTATCCACCCACCTTTGTAAACCACCTGTCCAATATATGTGATGTGCGTGTGTGTGTGTGTGTGTGTGTGTGTAAAATGTGAGTAGAGGTGATGTGGAAGGGACACAGGCTGTGTCCCTTGGGGATGTATTTCAGTCCTGCTTTAGCACTACTGAGCAAATTCCTCCCAATGTAAAGCCCTGGACCAGAGTAACCCCTTTCCATCCTCAGAACTCCATAATAATTAATAACATACCAACGTTTGACAGCACTCCTATTATTGTCTTAAATATTATTCCTTACAGGGTGCACCTGTAGTCCCAGCTATGTGGGAGGCTGAGGCGGAGGATCGCTTGAACCCAGGAGTTGGAGGTTGCAGTGAGTACGTTGACGCCACTGCACTCTACCCAGGGCCACAGAATGAGACTCTGCCCCCCCCCCCAAATTATTTGTATCATTTTCTAACTTTGTAGGCTTATCTTCCAGAACAGATCACAAACTTCTCAAGGGCAGGAACTACCCTTTCTATTCGGCTTTGTTTCATGCCCAGAGCTTAACAGTATTTTGCACACAGTAGGCTTGTATTTGACTGAAGCTAAGAATGTAGACAATAAGTGGTATTGACTCTAAGTATTTAAATTGTTTAATATAATGACTTAAAGACACCATTTCGATATTTTGTTTAGCTCTCAGATTCCAGAACATGCTATTTTGATTCCGTAAAATGATGCATTTTCATGTGCATCCAGCAACATTGTCTTGTACACTTGTTCCATGTTCATTGACAGTTGTTACAACAAATCAGCACTGGCAGAACTTGGCCAGCTCCTCTCTACACTTAGTTGAACTGTTACCCATGGAACCAGCCCAAACAGAAAGCTACAAAGAGGCTAATTGAAATCAGAATGCTGGGTCATTTCTCATTCAAACAAAACAGATGGCCCTTCCTGCCACACTTCTGTCAAACTTGGGGGGGAAGTGATTAAAAGCATTCTTAACTCCCACACATGCTTACTGGGCTCCTTAAAGGAATTATACATAGCTATGGAAATGGGGGGTGGGGGAGGGAGGGCTCTTTTAAATGGAGTTCTTTCCCTTTATTTTGAAGGGTTAAGGAAAAGCATTTTAACGGTGATATTCAGTATTCACAGTTTCAGCTTAGATTCTGAATACTTATTTTAATTTTTATTCGTTTAAATTCTATTTTTCCTGGAATAGGCAATTCACGCACATGGGACACAATTCAAAATGTACAAAAGAATATAGAGCAAAGTAAGACTTCTGGCATCCCCCAGTCACCGGGCCTCTCCTCTGGAGACAACCACTGTGACCCATCTCCTGGGTATCCTTCTAGAAATTGAACCTTCATTTTTAACTTAGGTACTTGAAACCCTTATTTGGATACCTATCTAATGACAATATTAATGATATATGAGTCCGCGCGTGGTGGCTCACACCTGTAATCCTAGCACTCTGGGAGGCCAAGGTGGGTGGACCGTTTGAGCTCAGGAGTTCGAGACCAGCCTGAGCAAGAGTGAGACCCCGTCTCTACTAAAAAAAATAGAAAGAAATTAATTGGCCAACTAAAAATATATAGAAAAAATTAGCTGAGCATGGTAGCGCATGCCTGTAGTCCCAGCTACTCGGGAGGCGGAGGCAGGAGGATCTGTTGAGCCCAGGAGTTTGAGGTTGCTGTGAGCTAGGCTGACGCCACAGCACTCACTCTAGCCCAGGCAACAGAGTGAGACTCTGTCTCAAAAAAAAAAAAAAAAAAAAAGATTTGGTTTCAAAATTGGTGTGAAGGTTTTAGGAAAAATAATTATGGAGATTGTGATTTTATTGTGCAGAGCGTGTTCAGCATATATTAATACAAAGCATCACTGATGGTATTATTAAGTGACACCTTTTTGGTATTTATTAAATATGTAAAGTCCTCATAGGACTCATAGGAAATGAGCATATTTGGAAATTTGAAGAAGGAACTATTGCTGTGTATCTCAGCCACCCAGAGTCGGTACCTGGTGACAAAATCACCAATAAAAGCATTGCCGGATCCCAACTAATCGATGCCCTGTCTGATTCTACACATGGTTTCCCAGAAATGTGGCCCCTTATTAATGATCTCTGAACACCAGTGTGAAAGTGGCCTGGCGTCTGGCTGTAATGTGCAGGTGACGGTTTGCATTGGAGCTGTGTCCTCAGGCATGGCTCAGGAGTGGCACTGTCCTTGGCCATCCTCCTTATGTAAACTAAAATAAAATCTTAAGGCCCCCAGCCAACTGAATGAACCCCCTCTTGGCCAAGGGGAACCTAGAAAACCCTTAAAGCTGAACTGCTGACCATGGGAAAAAGGGAGGCCAGACATACCTAGTTATCCCTGTCCCTTTTGGAGTTACTCTTCGTAACAGTAAGACACTAAATCATTAACAGGCCTAAGGCTGTGCAAGACAAAGCCTAAACCACACCTGCAGGTCATCAATTTACCCAACAAATCACTTGAGTTTCAGTAAATGTCCAGTGGCTTGTCTGTGATTAGCAGACATTTTATTGTAACTTAAAACATTCTAAGCCTTTAGACAAAGCTTCATTTCTTTAACCCATTACACATCAACGAATGTTTAAACCCACCTGTAACCTGTAAGCCCCTGCTTCAAGATGTCCTGCCTTTTCGGGCCAAACCAATGCATGGCTTCCATGTATTGATTTATGACTTTATGTGTAATTCTTGTCTCCCTAAAATGTATAAAACCAAACTATAAGCCAACCAGGGTGGAATCCTTTGCTAAAGGCTTCTTGGATGTGGCTCTCTGGGCCATGATCACACATATTCAGCTCAGAAGAAACTTCTTTAAATTATTTTAAGGAGCTTGGGTTCTTTTACATGGACACCAGTCTCATCAAAGCTACATTTCAGGAGAAGTCACCCCGTGTTTTATCTCCACCTCTGTATGAATTTTATTTGTTTCTTTTTCCCCTAATCTCTGTCAAGGTGGTTTCATTTTTTAACTGTAAAATGGAATGAGAAGCTTTGTTTCCTGTAAAAAAAAAAAAAAAAAGAAAAATCCAGGAATCAGTGTGGGCAGGTGGGAGTACAGTTCCCTCTCGGAGCCCCTGACCCGCTGCACAGAGGTGGCTGCTTCCTCTCTCCCCCAGCAGTGGGGCTGTGGCTAATTTGATGGCTCTGAAGCAGCTGGGCTGGTGTGAGGGGAAGCCCTGTCTCGCTGTCTCCCTCACCTGCGCTCAGGTGTGGAGGGGCCAGGTGATCTGCGGATCCAGCAGTTCCCCCAAGCCACGCCCACCTGTGCCTCCCAGCATGGCCTGGGAGGCAGTGGCCCCCAATTCCTGGCTTCTGTGTGGTGGCCGTGCAGGTTCCCCGGCCATGGGGTGCCCTCTTACACGGAAAGATGTAGCCAACTTTCAAAGCTCTGAAAAATCCCCCACGTCTACTTTTATCCTTTCTTACATTTACATTCAGATATTTAATCTTTAGGTTGCTATAGTTACATGTGAATAAATATATGTGAAATTCTCTCAGCAAGTGACAAGTGGCTGAAAGGGAATTGGGCAAAGATGCCATTTGACAGTAAGCTGTGACTACCACTTGTCCCTCACGATGTTCCAGTTACACAGACACAAGTGGCTTGGCATTTACAATATTTATCCTGATTTTACCAGATTTCCTAAAATGTTTAGATTGTCTACACATTATGGACATTATAAAGAATAACATATTCTTCTTTATTTTCCTCAGAATCGTAATGTGACCACCATGGGAAGGAGAGAAATTGTTACAGGATGTGACGCTGGCAGGGACCAGAATGTCTTGGCCCTAATCCTGCTCCCAGCACCTCGGAGGGGGCTGGTCTGTACTGCATTTTGAGGGTGCAAGTTGCTGATTAGGGATGGGGGGGGAGCCTGAGTCCCTTCCAGTCAAGAGAAGGGATGGTGGCAGAAACTAGTTTGGAGGTTGACCAAGCAATCCGCATAGCATAGGACCTGCTGGTGGAGAAGCCCAAATCTACTCGTTTTCTAGTGAACGAAAAACAGCCATCAGATATAGGAGAGGATGTGGCAGTTGCGTGGCAACCAGGGCGTGGAGTGCTCAGGGCAGGCAGTGAGTTTATGGCGCCATCTGTCTGACTCCCTGCCACCACGCCACTCGCTCCCTGAGAAAGCCAAGTGGCCTCTTGATTGAATCAGATGGAGCTCAAGGCATGACCCTCGGTTCATGCCATTGTTTCCATGTCTGCCCTGGGCAGGGTGGGAAGCCAAAGCTACCAGGGTCTGAGAACGCTTTGGAATCACCGCAGGGCAAAGCCTCCAGGTGGGCAGGATGCTCAGTCTGTGCAAGCGGCCATCCCTGGGGCGACAGGCTGTCTCTAGCATGTCTCCACCAACTCCTTCCTGTCTCCAAGTGGAGCCTGATGGGCTCCTCTGGCAAAGGCAGGTTTTAGAAGCTGCTTAGGGCCTGGAGTGCAAGGAGGCCCGAGCCCAGCCAAGCCTCCTGGGGAAACACGGCTGAAGAGACACCCCCGCAGACATCTCCCACATGTGGGCAGCCATGCGTGGAAGCTGCAGAGCTGAGCCTCTGCGTGGCTGAGGAAGAGGACATCCTGCTCTGCTGACAACATAGGCTTCCGACTTGGTGGCCCCTTAGGGGGCAGGAGACTAACTTTGTAATTTCTTAGGTTTTCTGGAAGGTTCTGAGGGGTTGCTCCTGGGCTTTGGTGACCAGTTAATTTCCTGAGGAATTGAGGGTGCAGGTGATTGTCTAGCTCACATAGAACTAGATGGGGACAGAGGGGAGGTGCCAGGTTTTCTTTGGCACGTTCAGCAACACGGTGCACTGGAGGGTGGCCGTCTTTCGGCAGCAGGAGGCCTGGTTGCAGATTCTAGTTTCTGAGATGAGGGAAGGACAAAGTAGAATTCTTATTCTCCAAACTGGGCATGTTGCCCTACTGAGAAATATTTTTAAGCTCCTTCAAAAAGAAGAGAAAAAATTCATAGCAGCACAGTCAAAAGGTGGAAATGACCTAACAACCTGTGTGTCCATCAATGAATGAATGGATAAACAAAATATGGTATATACAATATATACATATCATGGAATATTCTTCAGCCATAAAAAGGGAGGATATTCTTTTTTTTCTTTTTTCTGAGACAGAGTCTCAACTCTGTTGCCCCAGCTAAAGTTCCATGGCATCATCATAGCTCACTGCAACCTCAAATTCCTGGGCCCAAGTGATGCTCCTGCCTCAGCCTCTCAGGTAGCTGGGACTATAGGCACATGCCACCATACTTGGCTAATTTTTTTATTTTTAGTAGAAACAGGGGCTTGCTCTTGCTCAGGCTGGTCTCAAACTGCTGAGCTCAAGCTCTTGCCTCAGCCTCGCAGAGTGTTAGGATTACAGGCATGAGCCACCTCGCCCAGCCTCAGAAGGAAATTCTGATACGTGCTACAACATGGACGAACCTTGAGGACATCATGTTAAATGAGATAAGCCAGACATAGGAGGACAAATACTGTATGATTCCACTTGTATGAGGTACCTATAGTCAAATTCATAGAGATAGAAAGTAGAATGGTGGTGGCCAGAAGTTAGGAGAAGGGGATATTGGGGAGTTAGTGTTTTATGGGTACAGTGTTTCAGTTTGGGATGATGGAAAAGTTGTGGGTACAGATAGTGGTTATGGTTACATAACATTGTGAAGACATTTAATGCCACTGAACTGTGAAAGATTTTATTTAACTCATTCATTAATGAGAGAACCAGCAAGATGTTAAAACCAGGTCAAATGAGATTTAGACTTATAGAGATTACTGGGCAAAATTATTTTGCATTACTATGAACAAGATCATTTGCATTGCTGTGAGCAGGAAATCTTTGCATGACTATCAGTTTTCTACAAGTTTACTTTATTCTCTACAGTATTCTAAACTAGTTCAATCAAAGGCCATCACGGGTGCACACGCAGGATCCAGTAATCCCACACAGTCTCGGGGATAACCCCCAGCATTTCAGTGAAAGGACACTAATAATCTCCTTTGCTCATCTTTGACTATTTTTCCTGGCATATCTATTTTGCAATATGTAAGTGAGTCCACAGGGCCCTCCTTGATTTCACACCCAACTTTGTGGGTCAGGAACGAATGGGAAGGAACTTGTCACTAAATCCCTGACTGTATAGGTCTTATTCAGCTTGGGCTGCTATAACAAAATAGCATAGCTCAAACAACAGACATTTATTTCTCCCAGTTCTGGAGGCTAGAAGTCCAAGACCAAGGTGCCAGCAGACCTGGTGTCTGGCAGGGGTCTGCTTCCTAGTTCACAAACAGCTGTCTTCTCGGTGTTTCTTCAGGTGGCAGAGAGCGGGGAAAGATCATTTCTCTTGTGTCTTTTTTCTTTTTTTTTTTTGACACAGAGTCATACTCTGTTGCCCGGGCTAGAGTGCCATGGCATCAGCCTAGCTCACAGCAACCTCAAACTCCTGGGTTCAAGCGATCCTCCTACCTCAGCCTCCCAAGTAGCTGGGACTACAGGCATGCACCACCATGCCTGGCTAATTTTTTCTATATATTTTTTGTTGGTCAATTAATTTGTTTCTATTTCTTAGTAGAGACGGGGTCTCGCTCTTGCTCAGGCTGGTTTTGAACTCCTGATCTTGAGCAATCCACCCGCCTTGGCCTTCCAGAGTGCTAGGATTATAGGCGTGAGCCACCGTGCCCAGCCTCTTGTGTCTTTTTTCTTAAGAACACTAATCCCATTCACGAGGGCTCCACCTGCAAGACCTATTTGCCCGACTCCTCCCAAAGGCCCCACCTTTCAATATGCTCTCTCTGGGGATTTAGGCTTCAATATGTAGATTCGTGGAGACACAAACATTCAGCCAGGAGCAGTAGTTGAACTCAAATCCCTGTGAGTCTGGTCCAGCCTGTCCTGGGCTGAGCTGAAGTTGTGCCGTTAGCCAGCCCCCCTCCAAGCCACTCAAACCTCACCCAGTCCTCATTTGCATTCCTGGAGACTCACTGTCACTTGGTGCCCCAAGGGGAACACAGATCCTCTGCCAACAGTCTGGGATTCCCAACTGGGTCACCCACAGCTGTCTCCCAAGCTCTGTGTCCACTTCCTCAGTTTTGAGTTGGGGGAACTGGTGTCTGCTCTCTTGTCTTAGTGCTTGTTCAATTGCAGGGGCAGATAACAGCTCACGGGGCAGAAGGCAAATTTAGTAAGGTAAACATTTTTAAAAATGTTTGAACCGGCCGGGCGCGGTGGCTCACGCCTGTAATCCTAGCTCTCTGGGAGGCCGAGGCGGGCGGATTGCTCAAGGTCAGGAGTTCAAAACCAGCCTGAGCAAGAGCAAGACCCCGTCTCTACTATAAATAGAAAGAAATTAATTGGCCAACTGATATATATATATAAAAAAAAAATTAGCCGGGCATGGTGGCTCATGCCTGTAGTCCCAGCTACTCGGGAGGCTGAGGCAGAAGGATCGCTCGAGCCCAGGAGTTTGAGGTTGCTGTGAGCTAGGCTGATGCCACGGCACTCACTCTAGCCTGGGCAACAAAGTGAGACTCTGTCTCAAAAAAAAAAAAAAAAAATGTTTGAACCATGTTTACTCAAGTGCCTATTCTATGTTTCCTTACCGTGAGAGCTGAGATGGGTAGATAGGCCAGTCTCGCACCCTGGTGCGGAGAACAGGCAGGGACACAGATGATCAGAACAGTAATTATCTGAGCATCGCCGTGGCTGTGCATGGCCTTCTGATAGCCCCAGCTTTTAAACACGTGTTGCTTTGCCTGGATGCCCCATTGCTAGAAGCGCTTCAGGAGCATATTCTGTGGGTTACCCAAGAACCTATTGTTGTGCACAAGAATTTGACTTGTGCACAACAAGCAGTGTCACATGGGCAGGGTCTTCCCAGTCTCTGTCTGGATACTTTTATTCACAGATGTATCCATCAATATGCTTTTGGGAAAATCTGGGTTTTATTGGAAAAGAGAAAATGGTAAAGGGTCTGGGGTAGATGTTATTTGTGCGTTGTGTTCCCTCCAAAAAAGGTCCTAGGTAACCTCCGAGTACCTCAGCATGTGACCTTATTTGGGAATAGGGTCTTGGAAATGTAATTGGTTAAGACGAGGCCCTGCTGGAGCTGGGTGGGCCCCTGGTGCAGTATGATTGTGCCCCTGTAAAGACAGGAGCATGCCACATGCAGACACAGGGACACACAGGACAATGCCAGGTGAGGAAAGAGACAGAGATCGGCGCCTCGAGGCTGTGAGCCAGGGCAGGCCGAGGATCGCAGCAAACCGTGAGAAGCCAGGAGAGGCAAGGAAGGACCCTTCCCCATAGATTTCACAGACAGTGTGGCCCTTGATGTCACGATCTTGATTTCACACCTGTAGCCCCCAGAACTGTGCGAGACTTGATTTCTGTTATTTAAGCTACCCAGTGCCTGTACTTTATAGAGCAGCCCTAGGAAATGCATACAGCAGGCAACCAATAATGTCCCATAGCTAGTAAGTAATGAAATATGCTCTGAGGTGGGGACGGAATTGAAATAAAAATGTCCATCTGAGGGAGCTCTCGAGCTTTCACTGCCTCAGTCCTAATTTGACGCTAACCTAGATGACTGGCAAAGAATAGCTGTGCTCAGGACATAACTCTCTCCACCTCCTTTCAAAGCGATTTCGATTATTTTTAGTTTCTGCTCTATTGAAATTCGGATTGCAAGCACACATGCCTCTATTGCACCGGACACCTTTGACCTGAGGTGGGTTGTAGCTGAAAGTGCAGGATTCTGAGGAAGACAGACGCTGAATGACCCATTAACCAGCACAGACTGTCCTCCTAGTCAGGCCCGGTGCTGGGGACAATGTGACAACAGCTTGAATGAAGAGGACTCACCCTCCCTACCTGCCAAGTTCGACAATGGGACAGGAATACCTATTTTGGTATTTTTTCAGGAGGCAGGAAACAGCAAAACCTGCTATCCTCTGGAAGTCACTCTCTGGACTGACAACATAGAAATCCTCTCAATCCGTTCGTTACTTCCTGCCAGGCCTGTGAGGTATTTGGTTTTCTTAGACATTCATTTCTCTTTGAAACACTGACAGCTCTCAGTGGGCTTCCCAGACCAGCAGTGTCAGCTTCACCTGAGAACTTGTTAGAAATGCAGATTCTCAGGCCCAAACCAGACCTACTGAGTCAGAAGCTCACAGGTGGGGCCCAGCAATCTGGGTTTTAAGAAGCCATTGAGATAATTCTGATGCCCTCTATTGTTTGAGAACCAACGCTTGAATCTATTGCCATCTGCAGCAATGCACTGTCTTAATTCCTCTTATTAACTTAAGAGACAGGATCTCGCTCTGTTGCCCAGGCTGGAATGCACTGGCACAGTCACGGCTCACTGCAGCCTCCAACTCCTAGGCTCAAGTGATCCTCCTGCCTCAGCCTCCTGAGGAGCTGGGCCTACAAATGCGTGCCACTGTGCTTGAGCACTGTCTTAATTCTTCCCTGCCTTTCCATCTGCTTCTTCACTATGCCCCGTCCTGGCTCATTCCCCCTTTAATCCCCGCTTTTATGTGTGTATGCACACATTCATGCATTCGTGCATTCATTTATTCATCCAGAAAAGGATATCTTTAGTCACCTAGCTATAGTCAGTTTGGTGGATGAATCTAGATGGATCTGAAGCTCCAAAGGTGTGTTGGTTAAGCTCTCTCAGGTTGTAAGGAGCAAAGACTCTTTCAGCTTTTCCAGATGACAGCGTTTATTGCAGAGAAACGATGGGCATGAGCATGTTTTACTGCAGGAAAAAATGTATAATTTTACTTTCTTCTTTTTTTTTTTTGAGACAGGGTCTCACTCTGTCACCCCAGGTAAAGTGCAGTGACATCATTGTAGCTCACTGCAACCTCAAACTCCTGGGCCCAAGTGATTCTTCTGCCTCAGCCTCCCCAGTAGCTGGAACTACAGGAGTGCACCACCACACCCAGCTAATTTTTCTGTTTTCAGTAGAGACAGATCTCACTCTTGCTCAGGCTGGTCTCGAACTCCTGAGCTCAAACAATCCTCCCACCTCGGCCTCCCAGAGTGTGAGGATTACAGGCGTGAGCCACCAGGCCTAGCTAGGAAAATGTATATTTTATATATATATATATATATGTGTGTGTGTGTGTGTGTGTGTATATATATATTTTTTTTCCTATGAAAGAGAAGAGAAGCAATGAAAAGTAAAAAGACAGGAAATTATCTCAACATCTAGGCTCCATGGCATCTTGGAAAGTGCTCCATGGCAAGCAGGAACTCCCAGGAACTCCCGCGGTCCAATATCAGGTGTCCCTTGCTGCTGGCTCTAGGACTGCAGCACGCGTGTCACAGAGCTTCTCATCACTGCTACGCTTACCCCTAGGTCTCACTGCCACGAGGGAGCTACGTAATGGATTTTCTTGCGTTCTTTCAGCTCTGGCTGCCAATACCGAGTTCCCCCCTCCCTGTCACATTCACAGAGAGGATCTGAGCGGGTCTTCCTCGTCCTGCGTCTGCACAGCCCCCTTGTGGGCGGAGCCTTGTGCCGTGGCCTAAGACGGGGACTCCTGACCCCGCGCCAGTCCCCAGTGCGGTCCGCTGTGGCCGAAATACACGGAGACACAGGCAAGGAACCCCTGAAGGCTGCATGGTTCACAAGGGGGTTCTGTGGTATGATAGGTGCTCAGGTGACGTTAGACCCCAGTCTGGGTTAGAGGCGAGGTCTAGGAGGACCGTATAGGAGAGTCGTGCCTGTGTCAGTAGGCGGCCGTTGAAGCCTCACGTGTGCGCAGGTTGCTCAGGAAAGTGAGTCGAGAGAGGGAGAAGAGGGAGCCCAGCGTCACCGACACCTGCTAAGCGGTGGACCAGGGTCCTCAGGAGAACACAGCAGCTAACCTTTATTGAGCACCTACTATTTGCCAGGCTCTAGGCTTTGATACTTTACATAAATTACTGTATTCTTTCTTTTTTTTTATTTCAGCATATTATGGGGGTACAAGTGTTAAGGTTACGAATATTGCCCATGCCCCCCTCCCCTCTTGAGTCAGAGCTTCAAGCGTGACCATCCCTCAAACGCTGCACATCTCACTCATGTTTGTATATACCCATCCCCTCCTCCCCTCTCCCACCCGCCTGACACCCGATAAATGTTACTCCTATATGTCCACTTAGGTGTTGATCCATTAATACCAATTTGCTGGTGAGTACATGTGGTGCTTGTTTTTCCATTCTTGAGATGCTTCACTTAGTAGAATGGGTTCCAGCTCTATCCAGGATAATACAAGAGGTGCTATATCACCATTGTTTCTTGAAGCTGAGTACTCCATGGTATACATATACCACATTTTATTAATCCACTCATGTATTGATGGGCACCTGGGTTGTTTCCACACCTTTGCAATTGTGAATTGTGCTGCTATAAACATTCGAGTGCAGGTGTCTTTTTCATAAAGTGACTTTTGATCTTTTGGGTAGATGTCCAGTAGTGGAATTTCTGGATCAAATTGTAGATCTACTTGTATCGCTTTGAGCTATCTTCATATTGCTGCAGTGAGCTGAGAAGATGAGACAAGGGAGTCAATGGGTGTCAGCTGTGAAGGGTAAGAAAGAGACGGAAGGTTTGTTTTGTGCTGTTGTTTGTTGTTTGACTGTGAAGATGGTGTGGCAGTCAGGCCCAGTCAGGAGAAGAAACCACACCAGCAATTTCAACAGGGAAAATTTACTATAAAGAGTTATTAAACAGTAAGAATGGCCTTTATCAAAAAGTCCCCAAACAATAAATGTTGGCGTGGATGCAGAGAGATAGGAACACTCCTACACTGCTGGTGGGACTGCAAACTGGATCATCCTCTGTGGAAAGCACTATGGAGATACCTTAGAGTGATACAAGTAGATCTACCATTTGATCCAGCAATCCCACTACTGGGCATCTACCCAAAAGAACAAAAGACACTTTATGAAAAAGACACCTGCACTCGAATGTTTATAGCAGCACAATTCACAGTTGCAAAGGTGTGAAAACAACCCAGGTGCCCATCAATACATGAGTGGATTAATAAAATGTGGTATATGTATACCATGGAGTACTATTCAGCTTCAAGAAACAATGGTGATATAGCACCTCTTGTATTATCCTGGACAGAGCTGGAACCCATTCTACTAAGTGAAGCATCTCAAGAATGGAAAACCAAGCACCACGTGTACTCACCAGCAAATTGGTATTAATGGATCAACACCTAAGTGGACATATAGGAATAACATTTATCGGGTGTCGGGCAGGTGGGAGAGGGGAGGAGGGGATGGGTATATACAAACACAATGAGTGAGATATGTATCATCTGGGGAATGGTCATGCTTGAAGCTCTGACTCTAGGTGGGAGAGGGGGCATGGGCAATATACGTAACCTTAACATTTGTACCCCCATAATATGCTGAAATTTAAAAAAAAAGAAAAAAAAGTGAAAGAAAAAAAGAGTTATTCAATTAGTGAAAAGAGAATTAGCCACTGTGTTAGTTTGGGTTCTCCAGAACACCAGAACCAATAGGATATATCTATATATTACGTGTAACCATATATTTATGAAGGGTTATCTGTGTAATGTAATATTATTACATAATAACATTATGTATTATATGTAGATTAGAAAGAGATGTATTACAAGAAATTGGCTCATGAGATTATAGAGCCTGGCAAGTCCCAGTCTGGTGATAGATGTGGCGGTATAGTTCCAGTCTGCAGGCTAGCAGGCTCAAGACCCAGGAAGAGCAGACAGATGTTTTTTTCTTTCTGAGACAGAGTCTCCCTTTGTTGCCCAGGCTAGAGTGAGTGCCGTGGCGTCAGCCTAGCTCACAGCAACCTCAAACTCCTGGGCTCAAGCGATCCTACTGCCTCAGGCTCCTGAGTGGCTGGGACTACAGGCATGCGCCACCATGCCCGGCTAATTTTTTCTATATTTATTAGTTGGCCAATTAATTTCTTTCTATTTATAGTAGAGACGGGAATCTCACTCTTGCTCAGGCTGGTTTCGAACTCCTGACCTCGAACAATCTGCCTGCCTCAGCCTCCCAGAGTGCTAGGATTACAGGCGTGAGCCACCGCGCCCAGGCCCAGACAGATGTTTTTTTTCTTTTTTTTTTTTTTTTTCCCCTCCCCTGAGACAGATGTTTTGATGTTTCCGTTTGAGTCTGAAGGCAGGAAGAATTCCTCCTTAATTGGGGGAGGGTCGGCCTTTTTGTTTTATTCAGGCCCCCAGCTGATTGGAAGAGGCCCACCCACATTAGGGAGGGTGATCTGATCTCAGTCTTCCCATTCACATATTAATCTCACCCAGAAGCACCGTCACAAACACACCAGAAAAACTTTTGGCCAAATATCCGGGCACCCTGTCACAGTGAAGTTGACACATAAAATGAACTATCACAACTACTAAGAGGAGCAAAGACAACCTTAAAAATAGAGGAATAGAGGATCCAGTGGCAGCTGCCGTGGCTCACGTTTCCCTTTCACATCCAGAAACGTGGCTTCCAGTACAGCTGTCTCTGATGGCAACGAGGTGTCTGATGACACAAAGGTGTACAAATGGTTGATGTCAGAGGAGGTGAAGAAGTGGGAGAAGATGGGCTGTTCTGCCTGAGTGGGGACAAGAACATCATCCTGGAGAGGGTGCAGAGATCCTGGTGGGCAGCGTGGGCCAGACTGTGGATGACCCTATGCCACCTTTGTTAAGATGTTGCCAGACAAAGTCACCCTCTGTGACTAATCTATGAGACCAAGGACAGCAAGGAGGGGGACCTGCTGTTTACCTTTTGGGCCCCTGAGTCTGTACCCCTTAAGAGCAAAATGACCTCTGCCAGCTCTAAGGACTTCATCAAGGAGAAGCTGATGAGGCTCAAGCATGATTCACAAGCAAACCGCTAAGAGGAGGTGCAGGACCGCCATGCCCTGGCAGTGAAGCTGCCGTCATTCCCCCGAGGAGCATTTGGCAGCCCCAGACTTGGCTGGGGGAATGCAGCTGCCCTTTCCTCCCAGACTGAAGGGGCTGGGGGATCCCAGTGGAGAGGGCAACCCCTTCACACAGTTGCCAAACAGGGTCCCCACCCTGGACCTTCCTCTTCCCTCCATCCCCACTGTCTGGCCTTCCTGAACTGGGTTTTTTTGTTGGTTTTTTTTTGGAGACAGAGTCTCATTCTGTTGCTTGGGCTAGAGAGCCATGGCGTCAGCCTAGCTCAAAGCAACCTCAAACTCCTGGGCTGAAGTGATCCTCCTGCTTTAGCCTCCCACGTAGCTGGGACTGTTAGGGACCGACCTTCCACAGCCCCACCGGACAGAAAAGCAGAGACATCGAGGATGCAATCACACAAGAGGAGGTTTATTTTCTGGCTAGCCAGGGTCCAAGCCCCAGAGCACCAACGCAGTGGCCACTCTCACAGGCAAGGACCCCAACCGGAACAACAGCATGCCTTTTATCCCCATGGTGCACAAGCTGCGCACAAGCAGACTACGCATGGATCATGCGTTGACCTTTAAAATGATTGGTTGCTCACTATTGCCTTTTGAAATAATTGGCGGGTTGGTTGCCCTCTATTGCCTGATGGGCCAGTTGCCGGTGCTTCAATGACCTCATCCCATAATTCCCCTTACAGCGGTGTAGCAAGCAAGCAATGACCAGAAGCAAAGGTTTGCCGTTAGCTCATTGCCCCACCCAAGTAAATTCCCGACAATTGGAAGAATTCCTCTGCCCTTCCTCTATCCTACAAATTCCTCTGCCCTACAGGACTACAGGCATGCGCCACCATGCCTGGCTAATTTTTTCTATATATTTTTAGTTGGCCAATTAATTTCTTTCTATTTTTAGTAGAGACAGGGATCTTGCTCTTTCTCAGGCTGGTTTTGAACTCCTGACCTTGAGCGATCTTCTTGCCTTGGCCTCCCAGAGTGCTAGAATTACCGACGTGTGCCACTGTGCCTGGCCCCCAAACCGCTTTTGATCTTTTGATTCCTCTTGGATTGAAGCAGACCAAGTTCTCACCAGGCACCCCAGTTTGGGGGAGATGGTGTTTTTTCCAGAGACACCCCAATTCCCCCTGTTCCTCCCCATCCCATGCTGCCAACTTCTAAGTGCAACAGTGACTCTATGTCTGTTCGGTTGTGTGTGTAAATGGAGTGTTGTGAAGATGAGCCCTCCCCACGACGCTGGTCCCTCTCCCTTTACCCCTGGTCACGGCCACTCATGGGAGCAGGACCAGTAAGGGACCTTCGATTAAAACCAAAACAAAGCACAATACAGGAATAGCAGACGTAGGGAGAAACAGCCACCTGTAGGGCTGAGGCCAAACTCTCCAGGAAGACAAACGTGGAAGATGGTGCCTCCAAGGCCTCGAGGAAGGACGCACTGATTGAGTGAAGTGGCCACAGCTGGGGCAGGAGTTCGCTGCAGGCCACGCTGGCAAGCGGAAAACCACCCACTGGGTGCTGGTGAAACTCTCCGAAGACCACCCTCTGGGTGATGATCAAACTTCCTGGAGGGTTTTTTGTCCCTGGGTCTCTCACTGGCTGCTGTGCTGAGGCATCAAGAGGAAAAACACCCGGACCAGGGAGAAAGCCGCCACCTGCAGGGGCTCTCCAGGGCCTGCTCCTGACAAAGCCTAACACTGCGGGAGGTGGCAAAGGAGGCTCGTTTACTGGATCCAGCTCCAGTGTCACGTAGCAGGGCAAGGAAAGGTGATCTGGAGCTCAGAGGCCATAAAACGGGTGCAAAGGGGACCCCCTGCGATGGAAGAGCCAGGCAAGCTAACACGTGCCTGTGAACGCGCACTCACGTGGGGCTGCAGTGGCAGCGCTCTGCAGAGAGCTCTCAGATCTTCATCTCTGGCCCCATCTATTTGCCCAAGTTCAATTCTAGTCTGGAAGCCACTGCCACTTCCTCTGATCCTCTGGCTCACAGCCACACGTGTGGAGCTCAGGTTCACACCATTTTAGCTCATTCCATTATCATCTGTGTATGTGAGGCCCTTCTCTTCTTTTTACTTTAATTTTCTCTTCATTTCTAAGCCCCGCTCCCATTTCCACTCTATCACCATCCCCTGTAATGTCTTTGGTGTATGTTCTTGGACACGTACAGAATTTTGAAAAGCACGTAGAATTGTCTTGTGATTATATGATGTGTGTATCTGTGTGTATAGATAGATACATAGACACACGCACATAGTGTGGGGCCATGGTTCTCATTCTGTCTCTGTCTTGTCTCTTCCACTGTATGTTTTAGGTCTACCCGCACGGCTGTATGTACAGCTGTAGTTCGTTGCTAACTGCTGCCGGCCCCTGTCCATTAGCACCAGCGATGCTTTACTCATCCTTTCCTCCACCTCACCTTGCTGGGCTGGCACAACAGCGGGCTGCCACAGACTGCCGGGATGAGCACCCTTGTTCACGTTCTCTTACAGACCTGGGCATAAGTTTCTCAGCGTTATACCCAGGGTTGGGCTTGCTGGGTCATGGGGTAACACACATGAATTTTACTGAGATCTTCTAGGCTGTTCTCCAGGAGACTATGGGTCTGCACTCCCACCTATAGAGCATAATAATATCCATTTCCCTACAACCTTGTTAACAATTGCTATCATCTGGCTTTCTAGTTTTTCCTGCATCATGGGTGTAAGCTGGTATTTCATTGTTTTATGTAATTTGCATTTCTCTTACTAATAGTGAGGTTGAACATTTCTTCATATTTTTCTTTTTATATCCTTGGCCCATTTTTCTACTGGGCTGCAGACATTTTCCTTGTATTCTGGGGTTTCCTTGTATAGTCTAGATAAGGTACTGATAAGCCTTTCCTGTAAAGGCCCAGATGGTAGATATTTTAGGTCTCGCACACCAGATATTTTCTGCTGTACCAACTCAGCTCTGTAGCATGAAAACAGCCATAGACAATACGGAATGAATGGGTGGGACTGTGATCCAATTGAACTTTGGTTTTGCTCACAAATACAGATGGCAAAGCTGGCTTGGCCCATGGGACATGGTTTGCTGGTCTCTGTTCTAGACAGAATTCCTTATTGGATTTTGACATACGGCCCTCTTCTCCCACTCTGTCTATGGTGTCCTTTGTTGGCCAGAACAACTTAACTTTGATACGTGCAAATCTGTCAAATTTTTGCCTCGTAGCTTACGCCTTTAGAATGTATGCAAGAAATTCTCTCCAACCTCAAGATGACAAAGTTATTGGACATTTTTTCCTATTGGTTTTATATTTTTGCTTTATGAATCTCTCTTTCCAAGTCCCATGAACCCACATCTATTCCAATGCTGCAGACGTCTCCGTGCCCGTTCCGCTGCCATTTGGCTTTAAGCCATTTATAGAAAGCAGAAGGGAATATAAAGTCAGGTGTGCTATAAGTGGGCCATTCCCCACTGGATGTTGTTTAGCTACAGTTTCTTGAATACCTGCTGAATTAGGACTCTTGGTTTTAAGAGCCAAAACCCAACACAGACTACCTTAACTTAAAAATATATGCATATTAGTTCATGGAGCTGAAAAGTCCAGTGATTGTCACTGTTCAATCTAAGGGCTCAAATAATATCAATAAGAGACTCTCTCTTGTTTTCTCTTTTTCTCCATCTCATGTCTTTGCTTTTCTCTGTGTGAGCTTCATTCCCAGGCAACCTGTCTCCCCAAAGCAGCCTAGATCAGCTGTCCCCAACCTTATTGGCACCAGGGATCGGTTTCATGGAAGACAATTTTTCCATGGATAGGGGATGGGGTGTCGTGGGGTGGTGGTGGCGTGGAGCTCAGGCAGTGATGCGTGTCCCATTTCCTAACAGACCACGGACTGGTACCGGGCATGCAGTGTTCTTACTGCTCTTGATATCAGAAGAGACCCCTTCCTCCCCAAATATTCATATCATCCCCAACACACACACTCTGATTGCCTGGTTGGGTCCTGTGCCCATGCCGGCATCCCTCATGGTGGCAGAGGAGGTGGTCATGTGAATGACAGTCCCACCAGCCAGTGGAGGACCATTCTCAAAGGCAGAGATGCTGAGCTGACCAAACACCTAATGAGGTCCACCTGTACAGTCGTCACCCCCAACAGTCATTCCAGGGGAGGACACTGAGGCTCAGAGAGTTGAAGTTATTTGGAAAAGCCCCACACCTTGCAAGAGGCCAAGCCATAACCAGCAGCCAGTGCTCTCTCCACTGTGCCATACCACCATCCGATTATATGCTGCCACTTCAAACCCACCATGTCCTGAGTAAGCTCAGTATTTTTCCTAAAATGGTGTACAAATTTTAACATCTCCAGAAGTTATCACCATTTTCTTGGTCTCTCAAGTGTGAAAATTTGGCATCATCTTCCATTGACTCAGGTTTTTCTCTCATCCTTGCAGCTAGTCCTTTGTTGTTCTTACTCTTCCTGTTCCTTCTCACCTCCACAGTGTCTGCACTTGTTCATGGGCTCATCGCCTGACATCTCGACCACTGCACAATCTGCCCCCCACCTCAGTCTATCCTATATGCAGCCACACATTAAACTCCATACTATATATATATATATATATATATATATTTTTTTTTTTTTTTTTTGAGATAGGATCTTGCTCTGTCATCCCAGCTAGAGTGCAGTGGCATCATCATAGCTCACTGCAACCTCAAACTCCTGGGCTCAAGAGATCCTCCTTCCTCAGCTTCCTTAATAGCTGGGACTACAGGCACACACCACCATGTCTGGCTAATTTTTCTATTTTTTTTTTTTTTTTGTAGAGACGGGGTCTTGCTCTTGCTCAGGCTGGTTTTGAACTCCTGAGCTCAAGCGATCCTCCTGCCTTGGCCTCCCAGAGTGCTGGGATTACAGGTGTGAGCCACCATGCCCAGCTCATACAGTATTTTTTTAATGATTCTTTTTGCTTAAAAGTATGTATCAATTTGTATTACTGCACAGTGCAGCACACGGAGTGTTCCAAAACTCAATTTCTCAACACTGTTGATATTCATTATTGCCGATGCATTCATGTGTCTGCTGAGGTTCGGCCAATCTGGCTGGGCTGGGTGGCAGGCTCTGCTGCAAGTGGGCAGCTGGCAGTTCTGCTTCACAGTGAGGCTATCTCCTTGCCCCAATGGGCTTTGCTAGGACATGCTCTTCCCATAGCGATGGCAGCAACACAGCAGGGCAAGGCCTACGGTTGGAGCTGACACACAGTCACTGGCCAAGCTCAAAGGCAAGGGACAAGGAGGTATACTCAACCCACACTGAGCCTACGATAAAAGGTGTGGATGCAGCAAAGAGGGAAGAATTGGCATCATCAACTCAATCCACCACACAGAGAGAGAGTCGAGTCTAAACTTCACCGCCTGGACCTCAAAGTTCTCTATTGTCTGGTCTCACCCCATGCATCCAACCCAACCTCTCACTTTGGGACTTTGAGTTATTCATATGGCACACAGTTCATGGACGTTGAGAATCCTACAGAAGTCGGACAAGATTGGCAATTCCAGACAGCAAACTATTCCAACTGCCGGCCCAGCCTCCCCTGACTCCTGCTTTCCCACAACACAAAGAGGAGGAGGAATTTTCTGGGCCCATTTGTTATTGGTATTTTTTACAAAATAAACAAATGTTAAACAATTTCTCCTCTAGGAAATAAACTGAGCCAGGGATTTCTTTGTGATTTTTTTTTTTTTTTTTTTTTTGGCTCTTTGGGGGAAAATATCTCCAGGAATTATTTTCTCAGTAAACAATGGCAGCAGTTTATTTTTGTTGGCTTGACTTGGATCCTCCCCCACTTCCTTTTTTTGGATTGAGAGGTTGACTACAGAAATGAGAAAGAAATACTTTTTTATTCTTTTTTTGTGTGTGGTTTCTCTGGCTGGAAAAATAAAAGCTCTGCATTCTTTCTGTATTCAGTGCACTTCAAAGTTATAAAAATTTGGATAAAGTACATCAGGGTTATGGGTGTTCTAGATTTCAGTCTTTTTATAACTTCCTCATATTTCACATTCGTTTGACCTCAGGTTAAAGGAACGCTTTTGAAAAGTATAATGATTTGATCCTAGCAATGGATGTAGCAAAAATACTGGGGTCAATAAGTTAAATTAAAAGGCTTTTTTAACAGAAGGAGAAGAAGAAAAAGAAGAAGCAAAAACTAGATTTTGCAAACTTTAAGCTTAAGACTGCATGGCAGTAGGAGAAATTTCCCAGCTATATTCTTATGAAGAATTTATGGTGTAACATATTTTTCAAAGTTTACCAGAGTAAAAAAGTTTGAGTTAAAGGAAAGTAACTTCATAATACTCTGAACTTATTTTCTCAGCTTACATGGGCACTTTCTCTGGATTTGTCTTTAGTATTTTTACATATGTATTTTGTTTCTTTTCTTTACCACAAAAATCTGAATATCCTCATGTGTATTGGGGTTTTACAATATTACCTAAAATATATGTTTCAGTGGTTTATTGTAGGGAGAAAAATAAGTTTCAAAAAAGTATATATTTGTGATGTTATTTTTGTTAAGGACTATACATGTGTGTGTTTTCTGTCTATCTGTCATCTATCTAGAGAGATATGCACATATGCATTAAAAATACCTAAGACATGTCTAAAATAAAGGTATCACTATAGTAATAGTTACCTTCAGGTGTGTCTTAGTCCATTTTCTGTTTCTATAACAGATTCCACAGACTGGGCAATTTAAAAGAAAAGAAATCTATGTCTCACAGTTCTGGAGGCTGAGAAGTCCAAGAGCACAGCTCTGGCTTCTGGCAAGGGACTTAGAGCTGCAACATAACATGGCAGAAGATGAGTGAGTGCGTAACACAAAGGGAATGGGGCTGGACTTCATCATCTATCAGGAGCCCATTCCCAGAATAGTGGCATTAATCTATCACCTCTTCAAGTTCCCACCTCTTAATACAATGGCAATTAAATTCCAACATGAGTTTTGGAGGGGACAATCAAACCATAGCAGGTGTTAGCTTTCTACCCATGCCCCTACTTACTTATTTTTGCATGTTTCAATTTGTCTATAATAAAAATATATTATTATCTATGTAATACTAAATGGGATTTTTTTAAAAGGGGGAAAGAAATGCTTAACAGTTTGCCATTTTCACCTGACGAATTCTAAAACTTTTCTAATTCTAAGGAAGCTAGTAACAAAACCTCCATTGGGGACTTTGTTTGAATGCTGGAAATCATATGGCTAGTGATATTGTTTCACTTGGTGGAAAATTAGAACCAAGAAGGAAGAGATGAAAAAGGATGTAAGCTTAGATGCCAATAACTGGCCTTCCTCCTTACGCTAGTACTAATGGGCCCCAGAGGAGTGGGAGCAGTATAGGCACCTAGAGTTACCTGAGTCTGGGGCTTCTGTATTGAATTTCATCTGCAACTTACATATGGAAGTGGTCAAAAGACCTTTCAGGGTCAGGTGGATCCTGCTAAGGGAGACATTAACTTATGCTTAGAAATTTTTTCTTGTGTAGATACTTTCCAAATCACATTCATTGCAATATTATGGATAGATATGCATAGGTTTTGAATTTAACATATGGCATTTTGTTTTTTATAAATCAAAAGGAATTACATATCTAATTTAAATTAATTGTTATTCTGTTTTCCAAATGTTGTCTCCCAAAATTCAGATATCTGAAAACATTTCACTGGAGCGATTATGATAGTTTATGAACAAGGCAATCCCATAAACATTTTTGAGAACATATTGTATTGTTGACTAAAGAAAAAAAAGTCAAGCTTCTAAAGAATGAAAGTTAGTTTTATTTAGAAGTCTTACTGAGGACTATAGACCGAGGCCTACAGCCCAGGAGCAGCCCTTCAGAGAGGTGCTATCAGACTGCTCTGCACAGTATGACAGCCCACTGCTTATATACAGGGGTTGGAGGTTCAGTATGTACAAAACCACATCAAACTTGCTCAGAAGTTATAGTAAAGCAGAATGACATCAAGGTTTGGGTGTAAGGGTACTTCTGGTTATAGACAATAGAGGTATCATCACTAATCCCATTCGACATTTTCTTACATATAGGAAAAGTCAGGGACTGGGGTCATTTATCTTTTAAGGACTATAGTGACTCAGGCAAAAGATGTGGGGACCATGTGCTCTATCCTGTTTTGTTTTCAAAGCATCTTTCTGGAGAGCTACATATCATCATCACAGTGAGATTATATTGGCAAGCAGAAATGAGCAGACATGGTTCCATGTGTTTACTTTAAAAAATAAACACAGTGTGTTTCCCACTGTACCTGTTGCTGTGAACATAAATGAATGCAGACATGGACTTTGACTCCAGAGAGTTTGCCTTACAACAGCGACAAGTTTAAGATTTGCTTTGCTCTTTTATTTAGATGGTTCTTAGAAAAACAAAACAAGGACGAGTACATTAGAGAATCTCAGGCATATGAACAATTATGAGGCTCCTTTGTTGGATGGACCAGTTTGCAATCGGATGGAGGAAGTTTATGCCGTTGTGGGTAGCAGTGCAGAGGGTTAGCAAATGGGGATTAAGGAACAGCTCAGAGCAATTAGATTATATAAAGTTCCAAATGTCTAGTTTATCAGGACGAATTCAAGTTTGACTCCTGTTGCTAAAAAAAAAAAAAAAAAAAGCGATGTGCATATGCCTTACAAGCAAACCTGCGGGCCTGCCATCTATTATCAGCAATAAACAGATTTGATTCTTTTCTAAATGAGATTGTCAGGGCCCAGGGGATTTGTCAGCGTTTGGATAATCCTCAAATCATCTGCCTGCCCTACCGTGGTAATAGGAAATTGTTGGTAATAAGGCTGGTTAACAATCTTCTTGTCTGGTGCATTAAAGATAATTCCACACAAGCCAGAGGGTCTTAACCAAACAGCCGTCGTTATATGGTTCAACATTACACATTTTACTAAGCGTCACCTCCGCAGAGGCTGCCAGTTCTTTCGGTCAATGGGGCAAGTCACTGGGCCCCTGCTCTGTGTGAAACACAGGCTGGACTTCAGGAGTTTTTAATTTTGTATGGGATGTGCAACCAACACAAAACTCAGCAGTCACAAAGATGCAAACATGTATCACCCTCTGTATACAAGGATGGTGCCTGGGGGGCTCTGGGTCAGGTCTAGTTAGTGACCCACACCTTTAGGACAGTGAGACTGCAGTTTCTCTTTTCTTATCTTCACTTTATTGTTCAAATTGTTCAAAATTTAGCATTTTGAGTAAGTTAATTCAGTGGCTCAAAAATTTAAAAATTGCAAAAAGGAATATGGTGAAAACCTTTCCTATCCCTTATCTTTTCTCACTCTATTCCTACCTCCCCCGACAGGTAATTCCTGTCATCAGCACTATTTTATCTTTTCAGAGTTAAAATAAAATGAATACAAGAAAATATGAATGAGCCTTGAAGACATTATGCTAAGTAAATATGAGGGGCAGGAATTAGAACAGCTCAGAGCAATTAGATTATATAAAGTTCCAAATGTCTAGTTTATCAAGACGAATTCAAGTTTGACTCCTGTTGCTAAAAAAAAAAAAAAGCAATGTGCATATGCAATAAATCAGTTACAAAAGAATAAATATTCACCACTTACATGAGGTCCCTACAGTAGTCAGATTTACAGGGACAGCATGAAGGATGGTGGTTGCCATTTAGATATTTTCCCAATATTTGGCTATGACAAATAATGATGCAATGAATCACCTCGCACACACATTCTCTCCCATGTTATGATTATTTATTTTTCAAAGGGTTACCTGGTAGTGGCAAGACAAGGTACTCTCTCACTGATTCTGTAAGCTAAAAACCAAAATTCTTAATAGATTCTTGTAGTAAGCCAATATCCTCTTTTATTTTCCCAATACTTGAATTGCAGAGAGAGAGCCCAGGGATTATTTCTGAAGCTGGACGCAACTCCTGGGCCTCCGCTGCCCTTACATGTCTCCCTTGCAATTGCCCCCTCACACTTACGACTAACCACCTGGGACTGCTGCATTGATTTTTCTTTTTATCTCATCATTTAAACCTGCATTTGGACCGCTATCCCTTATTTCTTCCGAGACGTAGGCCAAAGTGCTGCTGAACAATTTCTTGCATTTTCTTAGTCAACTTCTCAGTCATTCATTCAACGAACATCATGTTAGGCATTGAAAATAGAGCAGCAAACAAAGTCAACTCAGTTCCCACCCTCATGGAAAGTACCAATCCACAAACAAACAAACAACAGGAACCGCAGGCAATACATTAACCTAGAGTATAATTTCAGGCAGTGACATGTGCTTATGCACGTTAAATACATCTGTATGCCTTTTCCCCTGGTACTCTGACTGCTGTCCGTTCATTTTCAGTGAACCTTCAGAGGATGGAGGGAAAGCCTTCCCTTGGTCCCTACGAATACATTCTCACCAACTTAGTGGCTTAACACAACATAACTTTCCTATTTACAGTTCTGAAGGCCAGAAGTCTGAAGTAGCCCCCACGAGGATAAAGCCAAGGTGCTGCCAGGGCAGTGTTCTCTCTGGAGGCTCAAGCCCTTTTCTTGCCTTTTCCAGCTTCTGGAGGCCACCTGCTTTCATTGGCTCGGGCCTTTTTTCACTCTGACCTCTGCTTCCGCGTCACACATCTGTCCCTCTGACTGGACTCTCCCCGCTTCCCGCTTGTGAGGAACCTGTGATCACTTCGGGCCCACTCAGATAATCCTGGATAACCCCCCATCTCAAGATCCTTAATTTAATCACATCTACAAAGTAACATATTCACAGGTTCCAGGGAGTAGGACGCGGACATCTTTGGGGACAATTATTCAGTCAGCCACGCTAGGGAATTAAGAAACAACTGGGGAACGGACAATGATCAACATACAAAGTGATAACAGGGGAAATTACGGAAGGACTAAATGTGGCAGGAGATGCCGCAAGATTCAACACTTTGAATTCAACAAATATGTTTTAGGTGTCTGTCAGGTGCCAGGTGCTTGAACGAAACAGGCCCACACCCCTCCTCTCACGGGGCTGACATCCAACAATCATACACGAGTGCATTATCTAGTAACTAGAACTGAATGTGTTCTCCAGGAAAAAGAAGAGGGGGCCAGGGGAGGAGAGGTCTGGAGAGCCCCAAGGGGTGCAAGGCTCCATCGGCCTGCTGACAGTAGGGGGCGCTGCAGCACAGTTGTGGCGGCTGAGATTAGCAAAGGATTTAGAGGTCATCTAGTCTAACTGCCTCAGTTTATAGAGGAAGGTACGACCCTGGAAGACCCACAGTGTGGTCGTTAGTTATTCTGCATTTGGCCTAAATTTGAGAGACAGTCCCCTCCTCTCTCCCCAAGGAGGCCAGACAGAGTCATCACCGTTATCAAAGGCAGCTCTGCCAGGAGGTGAGGCTGGGAGGGTTTTGTATCATAGCAGCAGGAGGGATGGATGTTCTCAGAGTGTAGTTCTATCTGTGACACTGTTTAAAAATCATTCCACAGAACTTCTAATATGCCTCTTTCTAAGTGCAGTATTCTGAAGTCTTAAATCAGTGACACCGGCCCCGCTCAGCCTTTGAGACTCAACTTTGGTGAAAATAACCTACATTGGCCAGACACCAAAAGGAAGGAAAAAAAAAAATGGATTCCGATAAAGAGCCTTTGGTGTTCATAACGAAAGAATAATGTGGCTTCATTTTCCTAATCGTTCCTGTTCTTCACGACTTGAAAGTTAAATGTTACAGTAAACTACGGATTGCTTAGATATTTTTATCCAATATCCTTTTGGGTGGAGCCCAAATACAAAAGCCAAATAGTTCTAAGATTAACAGTGAGAGTTAAGTTTCATTACAATTACAAGATCACGTGGTGAAAACATAACTCACTTCCATTCAGGAGACCTGATTTGTTGAGAGCAACACTGGCTAAGACTTGAGCATTCAGGTCATTTGCAGTCTGGCCCCGGACTGTCCCTCAGAGCCCCTGCTGTGTTCTCTGCCTGCTCTCCTCTTCCCCTAAACACTTTCACCGACTCAGTCTCCACGTTCCAGGTCGCTGTCCCCTTCTCTGTGAAGCCCCCAGTTCCCTGCCCCTCTCACGCAGAGGGGATTGCAGCATCCTTTCTACTTCTGTACCCGGGTCCCCGTATCACCAGCAAAACGCAGAACCTATCCTTTTCCCATTTACCTGTCTGCCTCTTTCACTAGGCAGATAGCTTCTTTAGAAAAAAAAATTTTTTTTTATTGTAGTTGATAGGGTTCAGGACATGCTTCCCCCAAAACACAGCACCTTGGCATTTGAGAAAACTGCAGAAGCAGGAGTGTGTCTCTGACCTTCCTGTTGCCCTTCTTTTCTGAAGCAGGTTATAAGATTCTCATTCAAGAAGTGCCCTCCCTGTCCCTAGAGGAAAGCAACATTGTCTGTGAAGACGCAGTGAAGAAATGGAGCAAACAGGCCTTGCTAAATTCCCCCTGTTTTTTACCTTTAGATCAGACCATTTTATCCTCCTATCGTTTTTCTCCAGACTATCCACTATTCATCAAACCTAACCATAAAAAATACACAGGTTTCCCTGTTTCTTTGGGTTTTCATTTTCTTGTGAAGGTTCCCATGTCAGGTAAAATTTATATTAAATAAATGTGCATGCTTTTCTTTCATTAATCTGTCTTTTATTACAGGGGTCCCAACCATGAACCTAGGGATAGATAGGTAAAGAAAAGAAATCTCTTCTCCATTACATGGTAAAGTACACATAACATATAATTTATCATTTTAGCCATTTTTAACTATTAAGTTCAATGGCATTAATGCATTCACATTGTTGTGCAACCATCACCACCATCCATCTCTTGAACTTTTGTTATCCCAAACTGACACTTTGTCCCCATTAAACACTAGTTTCCTATTCCACCTCCTGCCAGCCCTTAGCAAACCTCATTCTACTTTCTGCCTCTATGAGTGTGACTACTCTAGGTTCTTCATATAAGTGGAATCATATGGTATTTGTCCTGTGGTGTCTGGCTATTTCACTCAGCATAATTGTCTCAAGATTCATTCATGTTGCCACATGGGGCAGAATTTCTTTAAGATACCTTCTAAGGTTAGGAATCATGTCAACAGATGTTGGTTTGAGTTGAAAACAAATGGGTAGATGTGAATGTAATAAGATCTGCAAACAAACCTAAAGGGAAGAAGTTAATGCTGATTGCCTGATGCCAACAGGGTGAGCCCACTGACCCCCAGTGGCTCACATGGCCACAGTGCCTGGTGACCCATGCCAAGCTGCATGACATCATGGCTGCTGCATCTCCACCTTCCAGATCACAAGCAAATGTCTCCTGTGAACAACCTGGAACCACATAGGCAAGGAAATGTGGGGAGATGTGGTTCCAGCAGAGCTAAGTTGACACTGTGTGAGCCACCACAATGCTATTGGAGTTTATTCCTCATAGAAGGGAACTTACATGCTGACCAGACATAGATAAGAACCAAATTCCCTGTTTATGATTTTGTAAACTGCATCAGATCAATCTGGTTTAACTTTTATGTAACAAAGTGGTGAGTTTTTCAGTAGCCATGGACCCCCAGGTTGAAGGTCACATTGTTATTGAACCAAAGGAGATCAGTCAGAGCCTAGTTGCTCACTGCACAGAAAGCCAATCACTGAGACAATGAATATTGCCAGGGAAGAAGAGCTTTATTGCAGGTGTTGTCAGCCTGGAAATGTGACATAAGTCTCAAATCTACCTCTCCAACTAACTGAGGATGGAGGTTTTTATAGAGGGGCAGAGAATGTGCTCATGTGCTGCAGCAGGGATTGTGCACAAGCTGTGTGTGGGTACAGGTCATGGCATCAGTAGGTGAACTAATTCAGATGTCAAATGCCTATGATGGATGGAGTGTCTTGGTGTCATAGAATCTGTGGTCAAAGGTCTGGAAATTTTTAGCTCCTTGAGGTTAACTTGAGAGACAGTAACTGTTTCCTAAGAAAGGAACTCAAAGATCATAGAGTTAGCAAAGTTTAATGGTCATTTGCAACATCTGGCCTCTAGCACGTCCCATAACATATAATCTTGTCGGCCTTGTGAAAGCACAAAGCCTAGTTTGCTATTTCAACATACTGCTCAGGGGTCAGATACCTAGGTGCTGGTCAGTCCCTAAAGGGGCAAAAATTATCAAGTACAAAAAGAAGAGCTCTTGGTAGCATTGACATCAACATAACCAGAGCATGCCCAGATGAACCAGGCATGAAATCACAGGCAGAACCTAAGTGCTTGGACCAAGGAGTGGGGACTGAATTAAGAAGTGGACACCACATGGCAGGACCCAGGACCCAATAAGATTGACCCTGACATTACCTCTGGCAGGATCCAGTCAGATCACACCTCATTACCCTTTCACTATAAAACCTGCTCCAACTACCCAGCTCAAGGAGACAGATTTGAGTCTGACTCAGGTTGTCTTGTTTTAGCAGCTTGACAATAAACTCAATGCTTCTGCAAAAACTCGATGCTTGGCTTTCCATTGTGCATGAGCAAATGATCCCAGTTTGGTTCAATTACAATTTTACATATCTTATGTCTACAAGGGTTTTCTACAGATGGTCTCTGACTCCATACTTTTCAAACTTTGTTTCTCCCCCACTTCATGGCTTCTGGTGCAAGAAGAATGTGCCCCCTAGGGGCACATTCTTATTGGGCTATGCCCATAGATCTTGCACTTTTAGGCAGATGAGTCAACACAGTGGGTAGCAGGCATATTCCTGGAAGCCATTCCTAAACCAGGACTTGGAAGTGGTTGCAAATAACATAAACAAATTCTACAAAATCTAAACCAGAGATACCCCATTCAACTTCCCTTTAGCTGGACCTCAAAAATGCCTGCAGCCATTACAACACCACTCAACACAACAAAAGTCCCAGAGAGGGAAAGCCAGAGTAGACAGAGAAAGCATCTTAACCAATTATAGTTAAAAATAGCTTACTTTTGTACATTTTTTGTATTTTTCATTGGTATGTCATAGTTGTATATTACTTTTGTACATTTTGCCAAACAAATGGCCTTGTGAACACTTTGCTGGGGACTCGGAAGGGGTCTGTACAAGTAACAGGCCCATGAGGCTTAACCTCCATCAACTATAGGTAAATTCATCTTCTGGTTCTTTCTATGCAAAGCATTAGTTGAACTGACCTTTGTCTTTAACTTTTTATTAAGAATATTTTCCAACATACACAAAGTAGAGGAACATGTGATAAACCCCACTCCCACTCTGTGCACCTGTAGGGGCGGAAAGGTGGAATACACTTGCTCACCCATCATAAGGGTCACACGCTGACACTCCTATAACAAAAGATAGGTTAACAAGAGAAAAGGGTAACAAATTTATTGTTTAATCAAAGTTTTACATGACAGGGGAGGCATCAAAATTGAAGACCCAAAGACCCAGGGAAAACTATCTGTTTTAATGGTTAGGTTTGATGAAGGATAGACAACTGTGTAGAAATGTGATTGAACAAACAGGTATGATCTAATGGTGAGAAACCCAGCAAGGACTGTCCAGATTCTTCTTAGCCTCTCCGTGTAACATTCCTTCCTCCTGGGTATGGGGCAGGACCCCTCTGAAATGAGTGTCTTCAAGAGAGAGAAGGGAGAAAGAAGATGGCTTGCTTTGGGGAAGAGGAATTCTGGTTTCTATGAATCACTTCAGAGGGAGAAAGAAGAGCAGGAAAGAGGAGGGCAAAAGTTCAGAAAGACTTGGCTTCTGAGGTCATTCCAATCTCCTTCGGTTCAAAGGACTCCGAATGCTCCTGTTGGCATCAGATATAACAATAACACTTCTGTCCAGCAAAAGTTCAGCATCCATGTTCTCAGTCATCTGCACTTTTCTAAAGATCTTGGAACCCACTCTGGCTGAACAGGTTTTTCTTTGTTTAAACTGTCACTCCTTGCAAACCAAAGCACAATTCAGCTTCCACCAGAAGGTTCTGAGAAATGTTCTCAGGTGTAAATTCAGAGCATGAACTGAACAAGTCACAGGTGAAAAAGAAAAATGCAGACAGAGCAGGAAGGAGAAGACATGGTTAGGAGTAGCCTGGGTAAGGTACCGGGCGGTAGGTGGAGGCAGGGTTGGATCACGGAGGGAGGAGAAGCAAAGGCAGGTGATGTTCGTCCAGGCAGGGCCCGGCCCCTGCTTCAATCCCTTGGCGTTCTCACCACTGTGGAACGACCGCAGGAGGGAAAACAGCTGCCTCTCTGCCAGTCTCTTCAGCAAGACTTTCTCTGCCCAGAAAAGGGCGGACAGCTGTTCTGATCTGTTCCAGGCATATTTGTTCCAGAATGGACTCTTCCTGCATTTTCTTGGATCACTCCTAGACGAATTATTGTTAACCAAGATATGCACACGTTGAGGCTCACAAACTTTGTTAGGAGGTATTTTGACAGCAAAAAAACAGCATAGAAAAATCCCTAGAAGATTTGGCCTCTCTGGCTGGGAAAAACACAGTCTCTCAACAGCAGCCTAAACAAACTCAGGAGCTCAGGGAGAGCTGGATTCGGTCACCAGAGAAACCGCTCAGAGAGGAGCTAACCATTCGGATCCTCTGCTCTGCCCCGCATGACAGCAGGCTGGAGTGTCCTCGGAGCGCGGACAGCGCTGGGCGGCTGGGGCGGGTGACCTGGGCCTGGAAGACCCGGCCAGGGCGGACTCGCGTGGGGCGGGGCCGGCGCTCCAAGCAGGGAGGGCGGGGCGAGGCAGGGCCACGTGGGGGCGTGGCAAAGCGGGGGTGGGCGTGGCTAACCGGACGGGGCGGGGCGCGCGCGGCGGGAAGATGGCGCTACGTATGCTGAGGAGGGCGGCGCGCGGAGCGGCGGCGGCGGCCGCGCTGCTGAGGCCGTGAGTGCAGGTCCCCATTCCCCGCCGGCCTGGCCCGGCTCGCGGCGGGTCGGCGCCTGGAGTAGCCTCGCGGGTCGGGCGCGGCGTCCCCGAGACCTCGCGAGAACCGGGCCGGCCTGGAGCACCGTGCGCCTTCCGCGCGCCGGCTCGACCGCTTTCCAAGGTCGCCCGCGGCCGGCGCCTCCCTGTGGGAGGGCGCTTGCTCCACCCGGAAAATGGGTACACACGCCCCACCGCGTTGCCCGCCCCTGAGAGGCGGCTCGCCTCCCACTCGTTCGCTCAGCACAGCGCGTCCCAAACAGAGTGGTGTCAGCACCCCTTTACACGCTTAGGAATTATTGAGGACCCCAAAAAGGTTTTGCTTATATCTATTTTTATGGTATTAGGAATTAAAACAAATATTAAAAATATTTACTCATTTAAAAATAACAAATCCATTACAATTGGAACACAAATGACATTTTTAACGAAAAATAACCATAATTCTCCAGGGGAAAAAAGGAGAAGAGTGGCCTGGTTTTAAATTTTTGGAAATTTCCTTGTTTGATAACGGTTAACTGGAGTCTCACATCAGCTGCTTTGGAGAAAGTATTTGAAAGAAATTCTGGGCTCTTGCACACACTAGCTGGGAAAGGGAGGACGGAGCTTACCGCCCCAAGGGTCTCAGGGCCCCCCAGGTGGCCTTGGACCACACATTGAGAACCTTGGTAGGGGTGGGGAACCTGTGGCCTCAGAGATTGTCACATGGGTCTCTCCGGATCACCAAATGCGGCCCCTCGACTGAATCCAAACTTCACAGAGCAAATCCCTGTATTAAAAGGATTTGTTCTGTAAAATTTGGATTCCATCAAAAGGCTGCACTCAAGGATCCAGAAGGCCACATGTGGCCCGAAGGCTGCAGGTTCCCCACCCTTCTAGCCCTTGCCCATTGCTAGGTACATACACGTACATCATTTCATTTAGTTCCCCTGATCACCATGTGAAGAAGTCCAGTGTTCATGTTTATAAAGGTGAGGAAGCTGAGGCTCAGTTTAAGTGACTTTCAAAGCCCTATAACCAGTAGTGGCAGAGTTGGTTCAAAAACCAAGTGTATGGCTCCTGGTCCCAAACTGTTTACATCTTCTTGCTCTGTGCTTCTTCAATTACCTGTGTCCCATGGGAGACCAACTGGTCTTATGCATCTCACCTTTCTGTTTACCTCCACCACCCCTGGCACAGGGTCCTGGCTCAGGGGGTCACCTCTGGAATCAGAGGAATCACTGAAGCAGTGTTCTCCATCCCGTCCAGAAGGTATCTTTTCTGACCTGTGAAGGGATCAGTCCCTGTGACCTGTTCAGCAGTGGGTCCAGTGACCACACACCACACATAGTCACCCACTTCCAACATGCTTGGGGCTTAAGTAACGATGCTTTATACCTCCCTTAGCACGCTGGTTCCCTCTCAACATGCCTACACGCTTTCATCCATGGGGATTTAAGGAGCCTACCAGGGGTTAAATCTGCACAGGTGTTTTCAGAACACACCAGGATGGGAAAAGTAAAGAAGCCAAATGTCAATTTAGAAAAGTCGGCTTAACAATGCCTTAATTTATATCTCAGTTGGGCTGTGCTTCAGCTTCAGGCCAGTGGGCTATTTTTGGTGGCTTCTTTCTTTTGTTTTTGGAGTGTCAGCACCATTGCTGGATAGGCAGGGGTCATTCTGGACTCCTCGGCCCTCTAGTATTTGCTTCTGTTCAGTGCTATCCTGGCTGCTTCCCTGCCTGTCTTGTCTGTCTTGTCTCATGTAAATGCCCTGCCTCAAGGAAGGGGAGCATAACTCCTCAGCTGAGAGAACAAAGAAATAGATGTGTGAATACTAACCCTTGTGCATATCTATAAATATTTCTATATTTAACCATCTGTAGCTATGTTAAATTAAACATGAGTTTATACTGATGTCTTGAACCAATCCATTACCAAGTAGATAATTCTATCCTCCTCCCTGTGCTTGTTTGTAAATAACTCACTCCAAGTGAGAAACCTGGCTCCCACCATCTGCCGTCCTTTTCCTTATTGTTCAATTCATACATACATATGTAGCAGTATCAGAATTGTTAACCTGTACCCCCATGGAAAAGAACTTTATCAATTAGCATACAGTGCTTCTGTGCAGTTCCTTTCCCTTTAGTTTTATAGGCTGCACTCATTTCTAAAGTTACTTAGGTTAGTAGCTTTTTCTCTCATCTCCTTCAGTGAGGTTGTTTCATACATTCATAATATGATTAGATTGTTTTATCACAGTCTGTATTCTTTCCTGGATTCTCCTACCTCCCAAATGATTTCTTTACATTGCATATCTTAAAGTTCACTCTTGGTGCTGTAAAATTCTATGGGTTTTGATAAATGAATAATGTCATGTATCTACTATTATAGTATCACAACATCATACAGAATAGTTTTAATTCCTAAAAATCCCCTGTCCTTCACCTGTGTATTCATCCCCGCTACTCCTAAACTCTTGGCATGCACTGATCATTTTACCATCCCTATAGTTTTGCCTTTTCTAGAATGTCATATAATTGGCATCATACAGTAAGGAGTCTTTTCAGACTGGGTTCTTTCACTTAGCAATATGCATTTAACATTCCTCCATGTCTTTTTGTGGCTTGACAACTCATTTCTTTTTACTGCTGAATAATACTCTATTGTGTAGATGTACCACAGTTTGTTTATCCATCCCTATTGAAGTACATTTGGTTGCTTCCAGTTTTTGTTGATTATGAATAAAACTGCTGTAAAGGTGCAGGTTTTGTATGGACATAAGTCTTTAAATCAATTAGGTAAATACCTAAGAGTATGATTGTTGAATCATGTAGTAAGATTGTGTTTAGTTTTATAAGAAACTACCAAGCTGTGTTCTAAAGTGGCTGTGCCAGACATGGTGGCTTGTGCCTATAGTCCCAGCTAATTGGAAGGCTGAGGCAGGAGGATCGCTTAAGCAATGAGGAGGAGTTCAGGGCTGCAGTGAGCTATCATGAGGCCCCTGCACTCTAGCCTGGGTGATAGAGTGAGACCTTGTCTTTGAAAAAAATTAATAAAATGGCTATACCATTTCACATTCTCACTATCAATGAATTTGAGAATTGCTTTTGCTCTGCATCCTCATCAGCATTTGGTATTGTCAGTTTTTAACAAATTTCAGCCATTCTACTAGGTATATAGTGGCATCTTGTTGTTTTGTTAGTTTATTTTAACTTGAAATTCCCTGATGACAAATGATGTTGAGCATCTTTTCATATGCTATTTGCTATCTGTAGATCTTCTTTTTTTTTTTTTTATTTCGGCATATTATGGGGGTACAGATTTTAAGGTTTCAATAAATGCCCATTTCCCCCCTCCCCCCACAAGTCTGAGTCTCCAGCATGACCATCCCCCAGATGGTGCACATCTCACTCATTATGTATGTATATACCCGCCCCCCTCCCCCCTGCCCAATACCCTATTACTGCAGTACCTATGTGACCACTTAGGTGCTGTTCAGTTAATACCAATTTGCTGGTGAGTACATGTGGTGCTTGTTTTTCCATTCTTGGGATACTTCACTTAGTAGTATGGGTTCCAGCTCTAACCAGGAAAATATAAGATGTGCTATATAACCATTGTTTCTTAGAGCTGAATAGTACTCCATGGTATACATATACCACATTTTATTAATCCATTCTTGGATTGATGGGCACTTGGGCTGTTTCCACAGCCTTGCAATTATGAATTGTGCTGCTATAAACATTCGAGTGCAGGTGTCTTTTTTGTAGAGTGTCATTGGATCTTTTGGGTAGATGCCCAGCAATGGGATTGCTGGATCAAATGGTAGATTCACTTGTATCGTATCGCTTTAATGTATCTCCATATTGCTTTCCACAGAGGTTGAACTAATTTGCAGTCCCACCAGCAGTGTAGGAGTATAGAATTTTTTTATTTCCATCTTGATTTCTTCATTTATGAAGTAATCGTTTAGTAGGAGGTTGTTTAATTTCCACGTTTTTGTAAAGAAATGTGAGTTTCTGTTAGGGTTGATTTCTACTTTTATTCCACTGTGATCTGAGAAGGTACATGGTATGATTTCTATTTTTTTTTAATTTCTTGAGATTTACTTTGTGTCCTAGGATATGGTCAATCTTAGAAAATGTCCCGTGAGCTGATGAGAAGAACGTATATTCAGTGGATTTTGGGTAGAATGTCCTGTAGATGTCAGTCAGACCCAGTTGTTCCAAGGTTTTGTTTAAGTCCATTATTTCTTTATTAATTTTCTGTTTGGAGGATCTGTCTTGTGCCGTCAGTGGGGTGTTGAAATCTCCGGTGATTATGGAGTTGCTATTAATCCATTTGCTTAGATCCAGTAAGGTTTGCTTTATGAGACTGGGTACACCTAAGTTGGGTACATATATATTTAAAATTGTTATCTCTTCTTGTTGAAGTGTGCCCTTCACCATTATATAATGACCCTCTTTGTCTTTCACTACTTTTGTTGCTTTAAAAACTAAATCGTCTGAAATTAGAACTGCCACACCAGCCTTCTTTTGGCTTCCACTTGCCTGGAATACTGATCTCTACCCTTTTACTTTTAGTCTATATGCATCCTTGCAGGTTAGATGTGTTTCCTGAAGACAGCATATACTTGGCCTGTATTTTCTTATCCATTCAGCCATCCTATGTCTCTTGAGTGGAGAGTTTAAGCCATTCACATTTATTGAGAGAACTGATAGGTAAGGTAGATTACTGTTCATTCTGTTGAGTTGGATGTTGTTGCTTTGATTTCTCTCTTGAGCCATTGTATTATCTGGCCTTTAATCTTTTGGTTTTGGTTGTTTTTATATTCATGAGTTTTTATTATGGTGTTCCGTGCGTAACACTGTTTTGAGTACTTCTTGTAGGGCTGGTCTTGTCTTGGTGAATTCTCTGAGACTTTGCTTGTCTGAGAATGTCTTTATTTCTCCTTCATATATGAAGCTTAGTTTTGCAGGGGATAGGATTCTAGGGTGGGCATTGTTTTGTTTCAGAAGAGTGAGAATGGGGTCCCAGTCTCTCCTTGCTTGTAAAGTCTCATTAGAGAAGTCTGGTGTTATTCGAATTGGCTTTCCCTTGTATGTCACTTGCTTCTTTCATCTTACAGCTCTTGGAAGGGCCTCTTTAGTTGATATTTTGGTCAGTCTGATGACTGCATGTCCTGACGTCTTCCTGTTTGCATTGAATCTCCCAGGGGTCCTCTGAGCTTCTTGAACTTGTATATCGAGATTTTGAGCAAGGCCTGGGAAATTTTCCTCTATTATATCTTCAAATAGCTTGTCCAACCCTTGGGTGTTGACCTCTTCCCCTTCTGGTAACCCTATGACCCTCACATTAGGTTTATTCACATAATCCCACATCTCTTGTAGACTTTGCTCTTTTCTCTTGTTTCTCTGCTCTATCTCTGTGATGGTTTTATTTAGTTGGAGGGTGTTATCTTCAGTCACTGAGATTCTTTCTTCTGTGTGAGCTACCCTGTTCTTGAGACTTTCCACTGTATTTTGTAGTTCCCTGAATTGATTCTTCATCTCCAGGAGTTCGGTTAAACTTTTCTTCATTGTGTCTATTTCTTTAGTGAACTTTTGTTCTAGATCCTGGAGGCTTTTTGTGGTTTCTTTGTGTTGGTTATTGAGTAGTTGTTGTAGGTTGGTGAGTGTTCTTATGATCCACATACGAAATTCCTCTTCTGTCATTTTGGTTGCCTGATTTGGGTTGGTGTCCGTTTCTAGGGGGCTGGTGCTCCTCTTTGGGGGTGTGTTTTCCATTTGGTTCTTCATTTTTCCTGAGTTCCTTCGCTGATTTCTTCCCATGTCGATCAGTTGTTGTTTCTTTCCTTTAGGTTTTTGTTTGGGTATTCACATGCCTTGTTTAGTTTCTGAGCCGTTAGGTGGTGTCTGTGGGTGAGATTCGACCACTCCCTGTATAATGAGTCAGTGGGTGCCGTGAAAAGGCTGTGCAGGATGCTGTCCCTGTCAGTAGGTGGCACTTGCTTGGAGGAACAGGCTATGCTGTGGATTTTGTGTCCTGTTATCAGCTCTTGTTCTGGGCGGAGCTGGGTTGGATACCTGCCCTCAGGAACCACCAATGCTGTTAGCAGGGGTCAAAGTTCTGTTCTCTGCTTCCAGGAAAAGCTGTCAGGGTGGGGCTGGAATGGTCCCGCTCAGCCAGAAAGTCTGCTTGTGGGGGTGGGGCTGTCTGAGACCCACAGTCTGGAGCAGGCCTCGCTTCTTTCCACCACCCCAACTCTGCAGCTACTCCTGGGCCTCTGCCAGCAGGCCAGACCACACGCCACCAGGCCTCCCCGGATTGTGATGCCGGTGAGGAGGTTCCCTGCGCAGGAACGCCACCTGGGCTGGGCACACAGCCTCCCTTTGGGGGGAGGGTTGCCCTCTAGGATGCTGATCTGCCCCTGGAGGCACACACACCTCAGTGGGCTGTTCACAAATATCCCTTCTGTGCCCCGGGCAATGCTAGACCTTGGTGCACGGGATCTGGTCTGCAGGTCTGACCTCTGGGTCCCAGAGTTCAAACTGTATCCCCACCAGGGAGAGGAGTTCCAGTCCCAATTCACCCACAGGGAGCCCAAGCTGGGTCTGTGTCTCTCAGCCTCTGAGTCGGCACCATTCTCCTGGGAACACCGTGCCAGCAGCACCTGGGAGGGCTGGCGGGTAGGGAGCTCACAGTCTGAGTTCCCCTTAGTCAGTAGGGTCCCAAAAGGGAAGGTCCTGTTCCCTGGAGGTGCCTCCGGCTGGTGGCTGTATTGTCTCTCTGGGCAGCCGCAGGTAGGGTTGGCGGAGGGGAGAAGGAGGCAACATGGCGCCTGCCGCGCGGCTCGGGTCTGTGCCCACGGAGGTGCCCCGAGGGATTTGGGAGTCTGGTGCTGCGTCCGCTACAGGTTCACCGCTAGCTGGCGGCGGCCGTCTCTGGGCTGGTGTCCACAGTTCTCTCCACCCGCTGGGGAGCCCACCAGCAGTCCCAAATGCAGGAGAGGGGAAAGGTGATTTATCCACCTACCCCTCCCGCTGGTCTCCGGGCTGCTCCGGCGGTCTCAGCTTCCAGTTTTCTTCCGCAGCCTCCTCCCATGAAGTCTCCCGGGGTCTCAGGTACCCCTCCTTCCGGCCCTCGTCTGCTGTATGCTCGCTTTTTTGCTGCTTTTTTCTAATTTCTGCTAGAATCTGTCTTTTCTGCAGAGACACTCTATCTGGCGGTATTTCTCGTCCACCATCTTGATCCTCCTCTTGTAGATCTTCTTTGATGACTTGTTTGTGCAGATCTTTTGGCCATTTCTTAATTGGGTTGTATGATATTGTGATATAATGAGAAATATGTATTTGGTCTCTGTCCATTTTTCCTAGCACACACAACTCTTAAAACCCTTGGAATCTCTGGAGTGATAAGAATGTCTTTTGTCAGCTAATGAGATGACTGGTGGCTGGGGCCGTTTCACTCTGGCCAGGGCAATAAAGCGAGACCTCCTCTCTAAAAATATTAATTAATTAAAAAAAGAAAAGCTTAGAGAAGAAAAGAGATGCAAATACATATGCATATATTTTATAGTTTATGTTATATTTACCTTCTTATTTACCATTCTAGTTCTCTTCATTCATTCCTATAGATTTGAGTTATTTTCTGGTGCCATCTCTTTAGCTTGGTACATCTTTGCTCCCACATACTTTCTTTATGCTGTTAACAGCAAATAAATTACATGTTACAGGCCTATCAATACGATTATATAACATTCTTTTATACAATTTTGCTTTTTTCTTTTTTTTCTTTTGAGACAGAGTCTCACTTTGTTGCCCAGGCTAGAGTGAGTGCCGTGCGTGGCGTTAGCTTAGCTCACAGCAACCTCAAACTCTTGGGCTTAAGCAATCCTTCTGCCTCAGCCTCCTGAATAGCTGGGACTACAGGCATGCGCCACCATGCCCAGCTAATTTTTCTATATATATTATTTGGGGAATTAATTTCTTTCTATTTATAGTAGAGACGGGGTCTTGCTCTTGCTCAGGCTGGTTTCGAACTCCTGACTTCGAGCAATCTGCCTGCCTCAGCCTCCCAGAGTGCTAGGATTACAGGCGTGAGCCACCGCATCCGGCCTGCTTTTTTCTTTCTTTTTTAAGAGAAGGGGTCTTGCTCTGTCACCCAGGCTGGAATGTGGTGGCATGGTCATAACTCACTACAACCTCAAACTCTTGGGCTCAAACGATCCTCCCACCTCAGCCTCCCAAAGTGCTGGGATTACAGGCAACAGCCACCATCCTGGCCACAGATGCTTTTTAAATTAGTTAAGAAAAGTAAGGAGAAAAAATATGTATTTACATTTTCTTTTATAATTATATAACTACCTTTATTATTGCTGTGTGTGTGTGCGCGCGCGCGCGCGCGCGCGTGCGAGAGTGAATTATTTTCTAGCACCACTTGCTTTCAGCCTGATGAACTCCTTTAGTATTTATTGTAAGATGGGTCTGTTGACAGCACATTTTCTCAGTTTTTGTTTACCTGGGAGTGTCTTTATTTTGCCTTATACTTTGAAAATTTTGCTGGATATAGGATTCTTGGTTGACAGATTTTTTTTTTTTCCTTTGAGCATTTTGAATCTGTTAATCTTCTCACCTTTTATTTCTAATGAGAAGTCAGATGTTAATCTTATTAGGATCACATGTAAGTGATGAGCCATTTTTCTCTTTCTGCTTGCAAGACTTTTTCTCTTTGTCTTTCAACAGTTTTATTTAAAGTGTGTGTTATCTCTTTGAGTTGGTCCTGCTTAGAGTTTGTTGAGCTTCTTGGATGTGTATACATCAAATTTGGGAAATTTTCAACTATTGTTTCTTCAAAAAGTCTTTCTGTTCCTTATCTCCTTCCTCTCCTTCAGAGACTCCCATTATGTAATAATGTATATTGGTATATTTGATGGTGTCACACAGGTCTTTGAGACTGTTCATTTTTTTTTTATTCATTTTTCTTTCTCTTCCTTAGGTTGGATAATCTCAATTGACCTGTCTTTAGGTTTGCTGATTCCTCTCTCCATCTAACCAGCTCAATATTAATAATTTTCATTTTAGTTATTGCACTTTACAGTCCAGAATTTCTATTTGTTTCTTTTCCATAATTTTTATCTTTTTATTGAAATTCTCTATTGACTGAGAAATTATTCTCATACTTTGTCTTAGTTCTTTTTTTTTTTTTTTTTGAAACAGAGTCTCACTTTGTTGCCCAGGCTAGAGTGCATGCCGTGGCGTCAGCCTAGCTCACGGCAACCTCAAACTCCTGGGCTAAAGCAATCCTACTGCCTCAACCTCCGGAGTAGCTGGGACTACAGGCATGCACACCATGCCTGGCTAATTTTTTCTATATATATTAGTTGGCCAAGTAATTTTTTTTTTATTTATAGTAGAGATAGGGTCTCGCTCTTGCTCAGGCTGGTTTTGAACTCCTGACCTTGAACAATCCGCTCACCTCGGCCTCCTAGAGTGCTAGGATTACAGGCGTGAGCCACCGCACCTGGCCTGCCTTAGTTCTTTATACAAGGTTTCCTTTAGCTTATTTAACTAGTAAGTCCAACAGTTACTGTCGCTGATTTCCTCAGTGACAACTTGTATTGACTGCTTTTCTTCATCCATGTATGGCCCATACTTCTTGTTTCTTTGCATGTTTTATACATTGTTATTGAAAACCGGACATTTTATTATTACACAAATAATATAACATGGCAACTCTGGAAATCAGACTCTGCCCTTTCCCAGGGTTTATTGTTGTTTGCTTAGTGACTTCAATGAACTAATTCTGCATTGTCGTCTTTGTCATGTGTGACCACTGGAGTCTCTGCTTAGTTAGCCTGTTAGTCAGCCAATGATTGGGTAGAGATTTCCTTAATGCCTAGAACCAGTAAGTCTCCTAGTCTTTGCTGAAGGACTTTGTGTGTGTTGAGGCATGTCTTCAACATTTAGCCTGCAATTTACAACTCTGCCTTTGCCTTCACTTCCTGCTTGCACAAAGACTGAAGGTTAGCTAGACATGAGAGCCTAAGGTCTTCTCAGGTCTTTCCTGAGCATGTATACAGCCCTGTGTATGCACACAGTTGTACACATGTGCATGGCTTTTAGAATCCCAGGAGAATCTCAGCTTTTCAAAGCCTCCTATTAATATTTTATTTTCCGGTTTTTCCTTTTAAGCTTTTTGATTAGCCTGTTGTTTGTCCCAACTCTTCCATCTCAGGTAGCTGCAATGTTAAATAATTGCTTCTGATTATTTTGACAGATATCCTCAAGGAAATTTCTGTTCCCACCGTGCAAGCTTTGTGTTAGGTCAAATAAAGACAGCCTTGGAAGAAGGGTCTTCCGAGGAACCACCAGAGAGGTCAAATAGTGACATTCTCCAGGAATGGGGATTTGAAAGAGCTTTAATCCCATTCTATCCCCTCTCTAGTGACTGCTGACTGCTGTTTTCACTGTGATGTGGGCTATTGATTTTCAAGGCTGCCTACCATAGAGCTGGGGAGGAGGGATTGGGTAAGCGAAAACCCACAAAAATTGCTCTTCTCAGATTCATCAGTTTTTCTTGGACAAATGCTCCCCCTATTGCTGGAAGCCTTTGGTTAATTTCTAGAATTCTTAAAAGGTGGATTGTGACAATTTTTGCCAAGATTCCGTTTGCTTTTATGGAGGATGGTATTTTTAAAGGTCCTTTTTCTGTAGTTTTTGCTGAAGTCACCGCTGCTTAGAGTCTTGATCAAGAATGGATTTGAGGCAAGCGCCGTGGCTCACGCCTGTAATCCTAGCACTCTGGGAGGCCGAGGTGGCAGATCACTCAAGGTTAGGAGTTCGAAACTAGCCTGAGCAAGAGCAAGACGCTGTCTCTACTAACATTAGAAACAAATTAATTGGCCAACTAAAAATATATAGAAAAAATTAGCCAGGCATGGTGGTGCATGCCTGTAGTCCTAGCTACTCAGGTGGCTGAGGCAGAAGGATCACTTGAGCCCAGAAATTTGGGGTTGCTGTGAGCTAGACTGATGCCATGGCACTCTAGCCTGGGCAACAGAGTGAGACTGTGTATCAAAGAAAAAAAAGAATGGATTTGAATTTATAAAATGTTTTTTAGCATTTATTGTGATGATCATATGGCATTTCTTCTTTAGTGTGTTATGGTGAATTATAGTGATTGGCTTTTTTTTTTATTTCGGCATATTATGGGGGTATAGATTTTAAGGTTTCAATAAATGCTCTCTCCCCCCTCCCCTCACAAGTCTGAGTTTCCAGCATGACCATCCCCCAGATGGTGCACATCTCACTCATTATGTATGTATATACCCGCCCCTCTCGCCCCTGCCCAATACCCTATTACTGTAGTACCTATGTGTCCGCTTAGGTGCTGCTCACTTATTACCAGTTTGCTGGTGAGTACATGTGGTGCTTGTTTTTCCATTCTTGGGATACTTCACTTAGTAGTATGGGTTCCAGCTCTAACCAGGAAAATATAAGATGTGCTATATAACCATTGTTTCTTAGAGCTGAATAGTACTCCATGGTATACATATACCACATTTTATTAATCCATTCTTGGATTGATGGGCACTTGGGCTGTTTCCACAGCCTTGCAATTATGAATTGTGCTGCTATAAACATTCGAGTGCAGGTGTCTTTTTTGTAGAGTGTTATTGGATCTTTTGGGTAGGTAGATGCCTAGTAATGGGGATTGGCTTTTTTAAAGTTAAGCTTACCTTACATTCCTGGAATAAACTCCACTGATGTAATTAATGTATTGTTTTTATATATTGAATGTGCTGAAATTTTGTTGAAATTATTTGCATCTATGCTCAGAAGGAATATTAGCCTATAGCTTTCTTATACTGTCTTGATCTGCGTTTCGTATTGGGATAATGATGGCCACACAGAATGAGTTGGAGAATGTTCCCTCATCTTCTATTTTCTGGAACAGTTTGCATAGAATTGGTAATATTTTTTCCTTAAATGTTTTCACCTGGAGTTTTCTTTGTGGAAAAAAAGTTAAACATTTAATATCTTTAATAGTTATAATGCTATTCAGGTTATCTAGTTTCTTCTTTCATGAGCTGTAGTAATTTATATCTTTTAAGGAATGTGTCCATTTAATCTAAATTGTCAAGTTCACCAGCATAGAGTTGTTCATGATAAGTTCTTATCCTTTTTCTTACAGCTCTATGGAAGTATAATTTATACACCATAGAATTTTCCCTTTGTAAGTATACGATTAAATAACTTCTAGTAAATATATAGGGTTGTGCAGCTATCACCACAATATAGTTTTAGATCCCCTCAAATTTCCATCATCCCAGAAAATTCCCTTGAGCCCATTTGCAATTAATCCTTACCCCTACCTCCAGCCTTTCATCTCATTAGTGTTCTTGTCATCAGTAGTGATGTGCCCTCTCTCATCCCTGATATATGTAATTCTTTTTTCATTCTTTTTTATTTGATCAGTCTTGCTAAAGTTTTATGTTTTATTGGTCTTCTTAAAGAATCATCTTTTGGTTTTATTGATTTTTTTTCCTATTGTTTTTCTGTTTTCTATTTCATTGATTTCTGTTCTATCTCTATTATTTCCTACCTTCAGCTTACTTTAGGTTTAATTTGCCCTTTTTAGTTTCTTTAGTTGGAAATTTAGGTAATTGATTTTAGACCTTTTTACTTTTGAAATATAAGCACTTAATAATAAAATTTATTCTAAGGATTATATTTAGCTGCTGCTAGCAAATTTTGCAAGATTTCCAGTACCTATAATCTCTTTTCATTTCTTATCTTGATACTCTGTTATCTAAAGTAACTAGTAATGGAATTCTGGAGAAAAAGAGCTCACTGACTGTGTATGTTCAGAGGTACCATGTTTCCCCAAAAATAAGATAGGGTCTTATATTTATTTTTCCTCAAGAAGACACCCTAGGGCTTATTTTCAGGGGATGTGTTATTTTCCCCTCAAAGCCTCAGCTTGCAGCACACATAGGATGGCTGGGACCTGACAGGGGAAGCCGACCTTTTTGGTGGGGCTGCCCACACCTTTCTGGTCACCTGTGGGATAGTAGCTGTCATGATGGGGCAGATGAGAAGGGCTGCTCTTCTTCTTTACTGCTCCGCAACGAAATGCATGGGTTGTGCAAATACGCTGCTAGCATGCCCATCACTATTTTTGGGGTAGGGCTTATATAGCACAAATGCTTAGGAATCCTGCTAGGGCTTTTTTTATGGGTAGGTCTTATTTTTGGGGAAACACAATAGCAGCAGCAGGACTGTGCTGGGAAGAAGGTACCTCCTACTTTTCAGTGCCAGGGTAGAGAGGAATCTGGTAAGGAAAAAGCCAGGCGAAGACAGTTTATAGAGGCGACAACTGTAAGCTAAGTACCTGAGACTGGGTAAACAGAGGGGGACAGTATGTCCACAGGAGGGCTGTGGGAAGTGGCCTGACAGGGCCTGGGTAGGGTCACCTGTCTGGGGTCCCAGTAGGCCTTTCTGTAGAGTGGGCCTCACCTTTGAAGCCTTCTGAGGTTACCGTGACAGTCATTGCTGTGCCTCTGTACTACTGTGAGGCCATTTAGTGAAGAAGGGAGGACAGAGATCTAAAGGGAGGATAGAAATGGGAAAAGAGGGAACATGGGGGGAGGGAAAGGCAGAGAAGAATGGAAACCATGAGCGAGACAGAGGCAATATCTCACTCGGGGAATCAGGAGAAAAGTGGCTGAGACATTTAAAATGTTCATTTTGAAAAGAACTCAGAACAAGAATGAATATGTGCTTTTTGCTACTTGTACCGGTACTAAAAGATCAGTGTGATGTGCTGGATATTTTTAAATATGTATTGGCATCATTAGACATTGACTTCAGTTGCCCAAATGTATGATGGGAAAGGGGATGCTATAAACAAAAATGATGTTTTGAGTTGTGGGGCAGGAAGTAACTTTAAGTGGTCCGGAGAGATAGGAGGACCAACCTTCTCAATTTGCGAGGGACTGTCCTGGTTTTATCATGGAAAGTCTCACATGCTGGGAGACCTGCAGTTCCAGGCAAATTAGGATGGCTGTTTACCCTAGAGAAGTGAAGGGTGAAGACGGATGCTTTTTATGAACAAAGAGGAGGGGTGGGGTTGGAGATGGATGAGTAGAGGACAGCATACAGAGCCCAAAAGGAAGGCAATTGCCAGAAGCTAAGAGAAAGAATGAGAAGACAGAGGATCTAAGATGGTAGACCATAGGCTCAGGAATTGGAGCTAGATAGAACCTTCTAGAATTGAGAGAGAGTATTCAGAATGCTTTAATGGAGAAAGGAGAGCCACTGCTTAGAGTAGGACTGAAGAGAAAAGAAGGATAGTGAGGGAACAGGCAACACCAAGAAGGCAGGTGGACGTACAGTACCTAGACCAGGAGTAGCCTGGGGGAAGGCGACATGCCTGTGCTGGACAGATGACTTGGTGGGAAATGAAATTTCCCCTGTAAAAACTAGTGGGCAGCAGCCCAAATGGCGAGCAGGAATGGATGCTGCTAGCTGGGCCTGAACTAGAAGACACACGTGTGCACGGGCTGCCTCCTGGAACAGGTGTAGCTGCAAGGGGAAGTTTGCTGATGCTCTTTTGTGCCGCACCTGCTGAGCAGTATCACCTGGGCCTGTGGCTCTGTTGCAGCTGTGTAGGGCTCACGCTCCTACTGAACCGTTATCCTGTCGTAGGGTTTGGCTGTGGGCCAGAGGCATCTGTGTGCATGTCGGCATAGGCGGCACACCAGGCAGCCCAAATGCTTTCCATGGCTCCGGCCAGGGAGCCAGGAGGAGAGGCTGGGACCTGAAAATGAACTCTTGACTGCACAGACTCCTCCCTCTCTCTCTTTGTCCCTTGGATCCAGAGGGGAGTTGAGGACAGTTTCATTCCACGTGCTAGATTCAACTCTGAATAACAGTGGCTACCACAAAGACTCCGTCCTCATAAGGAAGTCTCCTAAATGTCCCTGTTTTACAGATTCTTTTGTGGGTCGGGGCATGGCATAAGCATATCATTCTTGTAGAAATACTCCATGGTGGTGAGTTGCTAAAAACAGGATATCTGCAGGTAGAGTATTCTCAGACGTTGCATCTGAGGCTTAGAAGGTGAGCACATAGGCTTGGTTGTGGATGAGCCTTACCAAAGGCACAAGCGTCAGTGAAGTAGTGTCCACAGAGCAGCCGACACCGCGTGGCATTGGCGGTTTCCTGGATGATTATTTTCTCCAGTGATGGCTTTGGAACAGCCAAGTTCTGATTGATGTAATTTCTGAAAACAGCCTTTGGTCACACAGTTGCCTTAACTAAATGTTGTGGTGGCCCCTCAGTAGGAGCTGCCAGTTCATGTGTGACTCCCTGTGGGGAAGCCTGCAGGTGCCTGTGGCTGAGATTTTAGGAATGCAGGTTTCTAAGTAGGGAGAAAGCTGGGCTCCTTGAGGAGGGGCTATTTCTAGGTTTGATGAATTTTTTTAAGATTTGAAGGGCTGTTAATTATAAAAACAACATTTTTTCCTACCCCCAAATACAACTGGAGCTGTGTTCTGTTGTTACACATTGCTCATTAATGTTGCACATTGCTCATAATCTTGACAGGTGAAGTTTAGAATTTTATTAGGCAATAAAGAAGATATCAAGGAAATAGTATTTGTATTTTCATGTAGGTCACTATGGTGTGAATTTAAATCCATAGTAATTTAAACAGTTTTAACACATTGACTGCCACCTTGGGGCCACGGTGCTTTATTATGGAAATAGAATAAAACCTTTGAAAACAAAACAGTCCTTTCTAATTTAATGAAAATTTTGTTATTTTTTATTGTTTTCTGTGCATGAGTTATACGCAGCGTGAAAAATAGTTCTCTCAGCTCCCAAGGTGAAGAGGCATGTGACCTTGCTGGGCCAAAGACTATGGACATTTGAAGCCTTTTGATGCTTGGTCACCCTCCGGTTAAGCACCACCCCACCCCCCACCCCCCATTCCTCCCCGCCCCCCCCCCCCCCCCCCCCCGTGGCAGTATGCTTTTTGGAGGCTCATGTGTCCCTTTTCCTTGGCATTAGTAGGCTCATGCACAGTAAAGTAAGCACAAGCTGTCTTGTAGGTCACATGGCTGGCAGCACCAGACCTAGAAAGAACCCTGTCCCCTGCCTGTCAGCCACTGGGCAGCTCTGCCCTGGGTAGCCTGAGCTGTCATACTGGCCCACGTGAGATTGGCAGAGGTGCCCGAGTTAATAAAGGAATGAAAGTCCATTTCCTGAAAAAGTAAGGATTCTATTTTAGCAGAATACTTGGCATAGGCAAGTCTGTCTTAACTTGCCCCTCAGTATGTTCTGATTGAGAAGGAAGAGTAACTATGGTACTCGGTAAGTATTTGCAGGGCACCTTTTCAGTATTAATGTTCAGAACCCCCAAATATTTAAAAATTTAAAAGATAACACTTTCTACTTTATTGTTCTATTTGCCTCCCCTAGTAAAATGAGGGCCACAGTTTGGTGGAAGACTATGTTCACTCTTTAACCCACCAGTTCTACACTGCTAAAAAAAATGGTATTTTTTTTCTAATAAAGGCCTCTCTGTGGACCTTTTTAAAGTTTATATGATCATTAAAAGCATCACTGCACATGTATACTTTAGACCACTTTGGTTTGGAAGTAGTGCAGGCTTGTTGGAGAGCACTTACACTTGACTTGTCTTCTTATTTAATCTCATAGTGTTCTTTGTGAGATGGGAGATATACCCACATTATTTTTTGGCCCAAAACAAAAGTTTAGGAAATAAAAAAACAAACAGAAAAACCCCATGCCAGGTGCTGTTTTCATGCTAAGGCACTGGAGGGCGCTCTAGCGATGGGAGATGTAAATGGTCTTGCGTCCACAGGCTTCCCTTACAAACATGCCTCTTTTAGGAGATAGGAGAGTTTGTTTTCCTGTTCATTTTTAAGACTAATGAAAGATGCATGGATGATGGAGGAAATATTTCTATACCGACCTAGAAAGGGTTCCTTTTAAAAGTTTGTGAGACACTGAAGTAGCTCTGTGCTCCAGCTCTCCTTGCTACCTCCACTCTCCCTGCCCCGCTGCATCCACACTGGCCGCCTCTTCTGGGCTGTGCCCTTGGCCATCTGTCCCTTCAAATCTCAGCTCAGACGTTACCAGAGAGGTCTTTCCTGACCACCCTGTACAACATAGCGTCACCTCCCTCTGCATTCTCTTCCCCCTACCCTGACTAATGTTTCTCCATTGTCCCATTTCACCAGACATATCATGTGCCTATTTATTATCTGCCTGCACCCAACCCCAACCCCAAATATTCATGAGTGCAGGGACTTGGTTTCTTCCATTTCTATTATATACCCGGAGCCGAAAACACAAAAACAGTACTTAGCAGAAATGAGCATGTGCTAGTGTCCAACATACAGCCTTCTGCAAATGCCTGCACTGCAAAGAAGTTGGCCATTCTCCTCTACCAGGGAAGAAAATACAGATGTGAGAGAGGCTGAAGTACCCTTTCCTCTCCCCAGCATCCTCTGGACAAAGGTCCTAGCCATGCATTTGCATCAGTGTCTACCTGTACTGCAGAACACCAGGGATTTAGCAGGTGATGTGGTGACATTCCTGCAGCTGAGGACTGGAAGAAGTCTTACCCCCAAAGCTCCCTTTCCCAGCCCCTGACTTACACACACACACCTCTTACTAACCTTAAGCTTCTTAAAGCTGGGCTCTGATCACAGTGCCCACCCCCCTACTCAGCTTAAATTCCCCAAGGACTTCCAAGTAGCTGCTGCATAAAGTCCAGACCTCTTAGCATGCATGGCCTACAGATGCCACTGTCCATCTTCCTGATGTTTTCCCCAGCGCCACTCACCTGTGGCCTACGTCCACCCCACTGCTCCTCCCACTCGCTCAGCCCTCTCCCCTCTCTGCTTTGCTCACATTCTCCCTCTCAACCTCATCCTTCAAATTCTGCTCATCCTTCAGGGCCTGTCATCAGTGCCACTTCCTCCTAGAAGCCATCCTTCCCTGAATGCCTCATGCCAGCCATCTGTCTCCTCCCAGAACGCCCCAGCCTGCTCTGATGGCTCTTGCACCCTTTCCTTCGTTGAGGCCAGCCAGGCTCAAAACTCCCAGTCGTCTTTGACGCCCCATCTGTTGTCAGGACTGTTCATTTTCCCCTTCAGTTGCCAACTCCTTTTCTCATTGTATTCATTTCGTATTGCTGTTGTACCAGATTACTACAAACTTCATGGCTTAAAACAACAGAATTTTGTTAACTTATGCTTCTGCAGGTCAGAAGTCTGACTTAAGTCTTGATGGGCTGAAGCCAAGGTGTCCATAGGGCTGGTTTCTTCTGGAAGCTCTAGGGAAGAATTTGTTTCCCTGAGTTTTCCAGCTTCTAGAGTTTGCCCACATTTTGGGCTCATGGCCCCTTCTCCATCTTCAAAGCCAGCAGTAATTGGCTGAATTCTTCTCCCTACTCACTGACATCTCTCCAGTTCTCTCTTTTCTGCCTCCTTCTTCCACTTTTGGGGACCTTTGTAATTATAGTGGGCCCACCTGGATGATCGGGCTAATCTCCCCAACTCAAGGTCAGCTGATTAGCAACCTTACTTCCACTTTGCTATGTAACCTAATGCATTGGTAGGTTCTGGAGATTAGAATGTGGATGTTTTGGGATCTTCTGGGTCCCCACCCCACTGTCCTAGATTAGGTTTGAGCTCTTAGATGGCTGTCTGATCAGCTGCCTGCCTCATCTCCCCTGTCACATGCTGCGAGCATGGATGTTAAGATATATATTCTAGCATCTAGACCTATTGGTTCTGCCTCCAAAGTATCTCTTGGGTCTGTCCCTTTCTCTTTGTCTTAGCTGCCACCACCCTAGTTGTCTGTCATCCCTCATTTGGACCACTGCGAAAAGGATATTTTATATCTACTATTATCTCTCCAAGCCATATTTTTTAAAAATTGAGGTAAATTCACATAAGATAAAATTAACCACTTTAAAGTGTACTATTCAGGGATGTTTTAGTACATTCACAATGTTGTACGACTGTCACCTCCATCTAGTTCCAAAACATTTTCATCACCGTAAAGGAAATCACTCCCCATCCCTCTTCTCCTCAACCCCTGGCAACCACCAATCTGCTTTCTGTCTCTATGCATTTACTATTCTGGATATTTCATATAAATGGAATCATGGAAACATGACCTTTTGTGACTGGCTTTTTTCATGTAACATAATGTTTTCAAGGTTCACCCATGCTGTAGTATGCATCAGCATGTCATTCCTTTTTATGGCTAAATAGTATTCCATTTTATGGATATAGTGCTACAGTTTAGTTTATCTTTTCATCAGTTGATGGACATTTGGGCTGTTTCCACTTTTTGGTGATTGGAATAGTACTGTTATGAACATTCGTGTACAAGTATTTGATTACCTGCTTTCAGTTCTTTGGGGTATGTACCTAGGAGTGGAATTGCTGGGTTATATGGTAATTCTATGCTTCACTTTTTGAGGAACACCAAACTGTTTTCCACGGTGACTGTACTGTTTTACATTCCACCAGCAATGCATGAGGGTTCTGATTTCTCCATACCCTTGCCAACACTTGCTATTTTCCATTGTTTTTATAGTAGCTGTCCTAGTGGGTGTGAAATGGTATCTTATTGATGTTTCCTCCAAATCATTTTCAAATGTGTAAATTGATTCATTTTACTTCCCTGCTTAACCTCCTTCCCCTTGCATTTATAATAACCCCAGACCTTCCCCTCAGTGCCTTCCATTCTCCTCACACACTCCACTCACCAAGCACCATGAGCCTTCTCCTGATTCCTCAGTTCAGGAAGGCAAAGATCACTGGCTTTGCAGCTCTGGGGGTTCAGATCCAAGGTCCATTTAGAAGTAAGTGATGAGCAGAGGCACTAAGTGCTAGGTATGGCACCTGGCTCACAAGAACAACAGTAAACAGGGCATGTGAAAGAGAAAATCAGGTGGTTACCGAAAAGCCACCTCCTTGGTGGGGGATGACCACCTAAAGGGAGAGTAGTCCTCGCTCCCACCACCATTTTCCTCTCAGCATCGTGTTCGTCATCGAGCATACTCGGCTCGTTGTGAACTATGAATGGGTGCATTTCCTTGTTATGTTTGGTCTCCCCCACTAGACTGGAAACTCCACATTCACCCCATTATGCCTGTGCCCAGTTCAGTGCCCGACACATAATAGGCACTGATTAAATAAGTCTTGAGTGAATGCATCATCGTATGATCACAGAAAACAGAATTTGTTACTAATTATGCATTTGACATGAGAGGGTGGAAAGGCATACTTTGAATGTGGGTGTATGTGTGTTTTCCTAGATTATAGATTTGTCTAAACATTCCTCCTAATTTAAGATGTCAAATCTGAAGGTTCTTTCTTGGCTTGAATTTTTGAAAACAGGCCAGGGTTGTTTTCAGATTCTTCAATATTCTCTCTTTTACAAAACAGATATCAAAAGTATAAATGAGGCATCTTCTGTACATACTGGTTCACATTGTTGGTTTATGCAGTTGAGTTGTGGGTGGGGAAGCCTTCATGTCTGCATGTGGCTTTACCCCAGCACTGTGGTGTCCCGGAGAGAGCCTGGCTCTTCCGAGTAGGGTGGTCTAAAGCTCCTCCCCAGTCAGTGTCTCTGTCCCAGCTACACTGTTTATTTCAGGATTTCTCGCTTGTTGAACACATTTCTATTCCTTAACTCAGCATCTGGAAGGTATTTTAAAAAGTTAGTGAAGACATCTTAGCAAGATCCATAACAACATTCACTTCCAGCCTGAAATTTTCTCGTTTTTGCTTTTTCCCCAACCCTCGTCATTCTCCCACCTCTACCCTAAATACTCCTGGTAATTACTGGAATGAGGTGTATTAAAAAGCATGGACTCACACGTTTGGTTCTGTGAACTCCGTGTGGCCAGCACGTTGAAGAGCTGCTCATCACCCAGACCTTCTCCATCTGGGGCTGGTTAATAAACCCACGCGCCTGTTTTGGGCCGAGTCACCCACTTAGGAATTCAGCTGTTCATTTGATGCTCATTCAACGCTCATTCCGCCAAAAGCTCCTTGAGGACAAGGCACCATGTTGACTCATTTCTGTACTCCTCAGCACCTGGGTGGAGTGCTAACTAGTGTGGTTCTGAGACCAGCCGGATGGTGCCACACATTCTGTTTTGTGTGGGAACCGCTAAGCATTAACAACTAGCCAGTGACCAGCAGGGATTAGCAGTTTTTAGGCTCCACAAATATTTAATGTGCTAAATGAGGATCCCGTGCATCAGCCAATGAAATAACTTATAGAAACAGGCCTGTTGACACAGGTGCATTTTATTAATTAGTATACTGTTTGGGGGATTAGTAAAAATGTTAGTATTTGTAGGATTATTGTTAATGAAGAATAAGAAACTTATCTTTTTATCTTTACAACCATATGGTTTACTGCTTGATTGTTTTTTTTTTTTTCTATTATTCAGGTGTGGTTGAATGCTTGATTGTTTTTAAATTTGGTTTTTAGTAAGTACAAAACTTTTCTTGCAGAACTCTATTGATTTTATTATGCAGGTAAATGGAAAAAGTATTTACTTCATATAACAATTTTTTTGTAACAAAAAATTCTAGAACATATCATTGGTATTATTTTTAAGTACGAGGTACCTATCATGCATTTCTTTTTATTATACAATCACTCATTTATACATTTTTCTGTGAAGAATGAGAATTATGCCCCTACTAAGGCTCCAATCATGACTGGAGCAGCTTCTAAGAAGGGAGAAGGGAAGATTTCTTGAGGATCTTTTCTGTGCCAGGCACCAAAAAGTGCTTTATTTTGTACCTTTCATGTAAGCGACAGCCTCCTTTTTGAGAAGTGTGCATTCTGAGGTGGCTGTCTGCTTGGCGGAGACCCTTGAAGGAGTAATTCTCTCACTCTTGTATCTTAGTCTTCAAGTATCTGGCCCAGGGTGGATACCCAGTCAGTGTTGACTGACCTGAATATGTGACGGCAAGTCATGAAGGAGGGATAAATACAAGATGCTGTGGGAATGCAGAGGTGGGGGTGACTTTCAGAGGGTCTCCCCACCATACCCAGGGAGGCTGACCTCTGAGCAGACTTTAAAGGATGACAGGAGGGAGAAGGGTGTTCCTGGAAGAGGGAACTGTGTGTGCAAAGGCCTGATGGGATTTGTGAGCAGGTCATTGTGGAGCAAGGGGTGCCCAGGGGCTGGGCATGAAGCTGAGCTGTGAAGGGCTTCTCTGGCCAGCCCAGGACTTCAGATGTACATCCTGTTGGCAGCAGGGAGCCAGTGGAGATGTTTCATCTCCTGCAACGTCCATCAAGTTAGCCCTTCACTCTGTAACCTGGCCTAAGTGGTCGTCCCATGTTAATTCAACTCTTTGCCTTTCTCTTTTACTTTAGTTACATTCAGAATGTGCTGTGAAACCTAATTGGAATAGAGAAAATATGATGGAATTCTGCAGTCCTTGGGGCAGGCCAGTTGATCCTCACCTTATGATGTACTTAACTATTATATATTTAAATAGTTCCAGTTATTTGGAGCTTTCAGGTGACTTCATTTCTCTGAGTACTAAATACTTAGCTTCCCTACATCTGCAGTTAATTTGTTAAGAGACCTTAATGAGAAACTTCAAACAGTTTAAATGTCAATTACCAAAAAAGTGAGGTTTTCAAGTTCCAGTAATCTACCCGTATTGGTCATTGGAATGTAATCCCAGGTGGATGTAATTTAAGACAGATGACATTCCAGAGCGTCAGTTACAAAGAATTTATATATTTTGGGACTAATAAGCTGGCTACACTTGTAGGATTGTCCATAGTTATGACTTACGTAGCACCTGCTTTATGCTCAGAGCTTTCTATTCACCAAATCCACACTGGTTCTGTGTTTAGGCTGCTGCTTTTGAGTCTGAAGAGGTCCAGAAGCTACTATCTACATAAAAATATGTTGAGAATATAGTAAATATTGTATTAGTTCTAATTTTTAATCCCACATTTTTGAGAGGAAAAAGGTATTAATGATTCACTCTTTATCATAGATTTAATCAATGGCATAATCTTAAATTTCTGAATCAGAAATCCTGCCACTTCCTCCTTTTTTCTGTGTTCCTTCTTTTGTCTCTATTTATTTAAATTTTGGGGGGAGACAGAGTCTCGCTCTGTTGCTCAGGCTAGAGTGCTATGGCATCAGCCTACCTCACAGCAACCTCAAAGTCTTGGGCTCAAGCAATTCTTCTGCCTCAGCCTCCTGAGTAGTTGGGACTACAGGCATGCACCACCATACCCAGCTAATTTTTCTATATGTATATAGAAAAATTTAGTTGTCCGGCTAATTTCTATTTTTTTTTTTTTTTTTGGAGATGGGGCTTTGCTCTTGCTCAGGCTGGTCTCGAGCTCCTGACCTCTAGCAATCCTCTTGCCACGGCCTCCCAGAGTGCTAAGATTACTAGCTGTCTCTGTTTTTTTGATTAAGATAAAATGTGTGAAGAAATGGTTGAATATGGTGGTGAGTATTATTTTGACAGAAAGTAAAACAAAAAAACATACAGAATAGTTTAACTTTGCATTTTCTCTGCAGGTTAGTTAGTGGATGTGTTACATTCTTAGTTGTTTGTGCTACCAAGTAAATAATTTTTGGCAGCTGGTTTAGTTTTCACCACTTCTAAGCCTATGACAGATGATCTTGGAAGATCTTCAGTCTTAAAAAGAAACACTGTGTGTGAGTTTGAAGTTTAGTTTTGTTGGTTTTTGAAAGCTTTTTTATGTAAGCCATTTATGTGGAATTCTGTTTTATTTGAATTTGAAATTCTTATGTTTTCAAACTAGTTAAGGGTCTGCAAATTGAACTGTTTTTCACATCTTTAGCATTTAAAAGTTAATTTGCAGGGGGGATGGGGGCATGGGCAATATAAGTAACCTTAACACTTGTACCTCCATAATACGCTAAAATAAAAATAAATAAATAAATAAAAGTTAATTTGCTTTTTCTGTTTTTAAAAGATACTGAAAAACTAAGATTCCCCCCTAAGCATTTAATATTTATTAGTCAACTGCTTTTCAAAGTTGAAAATTTATTTTTAGTTTATATGGTTTTAGGTTTTTTTTTTTTAGGAGAACTAAAGTTGCTAAGTAATCTTAGACCTACATTCTTTTATGTAGCCTGCCATAAGTTACTTCCAAACTGAAGAAAATGGTCATAAAAAGTTAGATATACCTGAACATCTGAATTTCTTGTATTTTCTGGTAGTCAGCCATGTTTAAAGGTATCTAGGAATTGTTTTCTTTCAAAAGCAGCCATCAGGGCTGCATTTGACATGTGTGTTGTTAAAACTTTACATAAATGCAGGAGTACTAAAACGTGAAGTTTACAGAACCCATCGGAACATTTTTATGTGTGTTGCTAACATGATCACTTTGCCAAGTATAGTAATCTTTGTATAGTGAGCTTGTGTACAAACTAATGTCTGGCATATCTGGTTGGAATGTGAAATTTAATATTTTCCACTAGTTATTTCCCAACATGCAAGATCAAAATCCATTAAGTGTATATATTTAAGTAAAAATATAAAGGATCAGTTGCTTAATTAGCTTTACAGTTGTGAAATTTAGAAAGTGAATTCACATCACACCTCCCCTGAGAGAGATGACTTGATGACTTACTCCTAGTTTCTCTAAGTAACATAGTAGAGCCTATTTGGATTAATCAGTGGCCTTGGGAGTTGGAACAATCATTTGAAATACTGAGTGGGAAAGTTCCCTGAACTTGGAAAAGTCAGAAGGCTGGGAGTGAGAGACATGTTCTCATCCTTTCCCTGGTGGCTCCTCACCTGTGAAGTTGCACCAGGGCGGTAATAAAATTGTAGGAGCTCACTTTATGTGTAACCATTAGCAGCCTGAGAATTCAGGACTAGCTGCCTCTCATATTTTAAGACACTGGAAGGTGTCATTTATAAGCATAGAGGGCCTGCAGGAAGGCAGAACAGGCTTGTAAACCAGAGCCTGAGGCTCTGGGCAGCAATCAGTTTGTAATATAAAGTCTTAGGTTATCAGAATCACAACTGGGCCTTTAAGTGTTGCCGGCAAATCCCATGAAAAGTCTGTCTATAAAAGGCGAATACAATGGCCAGTTATTTCCTTCTCATTATTGTGATATTGTTATTTTATGTTTCTTCCTTTGTGGTGTTGAGGTGGAGGGAAGGGGAGGGGCTAGTGCTGCAAGTGTAAGAAGAAAAATTGTAAATATTTTTGTTAGTTGAAAAGTTTACCATGAGGTGGTTTTTACCTCCATAATGCTACTGCCACACTTCCTGCTACTATGTGCTGCTAACTCTGAATTCCAAGGCTGGGGCAGGTGTGTGTGCAGAGAGAGCCCTTGGGGTCAGGGGAAGGGAGGAGTTATTTCCAGGTTCCATTTGGCTCATGTGCTGGAGGGTGCAGATTCTTGGCCATCTGTGGGAACAATAGCTGTCCCTAACGGTGGGCCATCCCTGATTCAGTATTTCTGTTGACAATCCCAAGAGTGGTTCTTTTACTGAAGCCATGAAGAAAACCAAAGATTAGGTGAGATTTCAGGAACCTGTTCTATAGACTGAGGACAGTCTACATAATCTACCTGGGTGTAGTGATCTGTGTATCTAGGGTGTTCCAGGCGTTGTCTCCTGACAAGTACAGTGTCGCGCCCGCCTCGCCAGCAAGGAAGACACGGCAACTGGAGTTCTTCTGACAGCGCTTTAATGGGGATTGCTTAACTGGTTACATGCGGAAGACGCCGAGGTGTTCTCGGCGGCTGCTTATATAGACAGTAAGTACACGGGGCATAACCTGATTGGTCAACACAGAACAGGAGAGGAGGCAAGGCTTTGCACATGCGCTGAACATCTGTTTGTCAGACGCACAGTAGGGTGTGACCAGGAAGCGGGCGCCATCTAGGAATGGCGTTGCCACCGCGCCCCACAGTACAGTGTGTCTATTTAAATCTCAGTGTCCAAGTCCCCACCTGTCTGCCCATCCTGCCTCCTCCAGGTGTTAGATGTGTTACCCAAATTGCCCCTGGTTGACCCCTATCCCCTCCCCAATTTGGTCGGAGCTGTCCCTGATGAGGGGTATGGTCCTCCTGCTTGTGGGTCCTATTGTAACAGAAGGAATGGCCTTAAAAAGGGTAATATGTTTTACGAGCTGCCTCTTTAAAACCCCCTTAACCTTTTTGGGTATTAAAACCTGTATTCCTGTCCAAGGCCAGTGTCAGAGGGGCAGGGCAGTGCCTTTGTTTTGTTTTGTTTTGGTTTTTTTTTTGTACCACAGGAGATGACTCAGTGCAGTTATCTAGGCAGAGGTCAGGCAACTGTCTTCACCAGAGATGATATAGTTAAAAAGCAATAGCCTGAAGCTGAAAACTCCTATTACAAGCTCTGTATTTCTGCTTATAGATAGGACAATGGTACTTTAAGATGAGAGTCTGCCATCTTCCTCTTTACCAGCAAATTAATAAACTTATCTTCCCTTTCCCTCAAACTGCTTGTCCTCATTCTTGGTTTGGCCATGGGGCAAAGTACCAAACTCACCTTGAGAGACACTGGTTTCATCTGCATCCCCTTCTCTGTACTGTGGACTTTACCGCTTGTCTCTTTCTAGGGCCAATAGGAAGCATTTCTTCTGATTCTCAAGGGCAGCTCAGAAGGGCTCCCACAGAGTAAAGTATAGGCCTTCAGTAATATTTCAGTCCTTCATCTCAAAATCCATTTCTTTCCAGAGGACACAGATGGAGAGAGGTAGCCACACCCCAAGAGATCAACATCTTCTAGGTGAAACCACTGCACCTTCTGGGCTATCAATGGAAAAGAACCCAAACTCTCTAAAATAATTTAAAGAGATTTATTTTGAGTCAAGTTTGAGGACCATGGCCTGGAGCCACACCCAGAATCCCTTGAGCAAATAGACTTGCCGAGGTTGAGTTACAGTTTGGTTTTATATGTTTCAGGGAGACAGGAATTACACCTAAAGTTGTAAATCAATACATGGAAGGTGTACGTTGGTTTGGCCGAAAAAGGTGAGACATCTTTGGGGGGTGCTTACAGATTATAGGTGGGTTCAAAGACTCTTTGATTTGTAATTGGTTAAAGAAATGAAGCTTTGCCTAAAGGTTTGGAATGTTTTTAAATTAGGATAAGGAAGTCTGCTAATCAGAGATAAGCCAATGGCCATATACCCAGACTCAAGTGATTTGTTATGTAAATCGAGGACCTGCAGGTATCCTTTAAGCTTTGTCTTGCATAGCCTTAGGCCTGTTGATGAGTTTTGAAGGATATCTCCAAGAGAGGAGAGGGGACATGATGAGGGGGAATGTCTGACTTCCCTTCTTGTGGCCAACAAGGGTATTTCTGGTGTTCTCTTGGCCAAGAGGGGGTTTATTCAGTCAGCTGGGGAGGGCTTAATATTTATTTTAGTTCACAGGGCCCTGGGCTCCTTTTGCTCAGGGTTCTTGTTTTGAGCCCAGTTCCTTGTTAAGCCTTCTTCCTTTACCAGGGAGATTTTATACTGGTCCTCTCTTAAGGATCTCAAAATGTTCTAGCACCTTTCTGCTTGCAGACAATGTTTATTGGTTTGAATGTAACCTCTACTAATGAACCTGTTCAGAGTCACCAGGTACTGAGTCCTCTCCAGTTGTGTTGTCAGAAAGGCTCTGCTCACTCCCACTGGCTCTGGGAAGTGCCCCGAGGTGGTTGGATGTGGCTTTTCTACTTAAGTAGTCCTGCACCCCTGTGAGTGTTACCAAAAGTTTGGCACTTGTCCCCAGGCCACATCGGAAGAACGAGGACAAGTGGTTTGAGGAAAAGGAAAGAGAAGTTTTAATTTGCCAGCAAATGGGAAAGATGGGAGACTCTTGTCTTAAAATACCATTGTCCTATCCATAATCAGAAGTACAGAGCTTTTAAAAGGAGTTTTCAGCTTAGGGCTATTGCTGTTTTAACTATGGTTTATGGTCCTGATGGACCCCATCTCCAGCGAAGACAATCTTGTGACCTCTGCCCAGACAATTCCATTGAGTCATCTCCTGTGGTACAAAGGACACTCCCCTGCCCCTCTGATTACTGGCCTCAGGCGGGGATCCAGATTTTAATTCCCAAAAAGAACTGAGGGGATTTTTAAAGAGACACCCCATGAAACATTTTACCCCCTTTTCAGGCCGTTCCCTCTGTTATGAGGATGGGGGCCCAAGCAGGAAGTGGGTTGTTCCCACCTAGCAGAAGCATGTTTTAATGCTGGGTACAAATCCTTATCTTCTGCTTCACATGCAGCTTGGGACATTACTTGTTTAACTGTCCTGTAAGCCAGTTAAGCAATGCTTTTCTGAAAGGGATATTAACCTGTTAAATTATAAAATGTCTCTTTTAAATCCCTTCTTTTTAAAATGGTTATTCCTCTTCCTCTTTCTTTACTCTGGAATCACTCATCATGCAAACATTAATGTAGGAGTCCTCAAACTTTTTAAACAGGGGGCCAGTTCACTGTCCCTCAGACCGTTGGAGGGCCGGACTATAGTTTCAAAAAAAACTATGAACAAATTCCTATGCACACTGCATATATCTTATTTTGAAGTAAAAAAAAACGGGAAAAAACACGCGCATGTGGCCTGCGGGCCGTAGTTTGAGGATGCCTGTGTTAATGTATTTGGGAGAAGTGGCCTTCCTGGAGTCAAGGGAGGCTTTAGTAGGGCTGCTGGTTAGTACAGTCCCTGGAAAAAAAAAAAAAAAGACTATTTATAACACAGGCACCAGGCTGGTAGGAACGCAGAGGGTTCAGAGAAGTGCTAAAAGTGGAGAGGTTGGGGGCAGGGGAGTGCTGGCAAGGATGAACTTTGCCTATTTCACAAGTTTTGACTAAAGTAGTTCTGAATAAGAAAAGCGTTTGATGGAATCTTACCTAGTACAAAGACATATTATTTTTGGCCTCTCTTTTTACTTCCCTCTTTTTGTTCTTTCACCTTTACCCTGTGACCTGCCCTTCCAGCTGAGCCCTCTTGTTCCCATTTGCCCTGTACTGTTGATCTTAAACCCCAGCTCTGCCATCTCTTAAATCCTATTCTGGTTTCTTGGGGAAGACTACAGTCCCTTGAGCTCTTCCTACATGCCAAGCACTGTACTTTATATACATTAGTATTATCATGAGGAAAGTATTCTTTTGCCTATTTTACAGATGAGGAAAGTGAGATTCTGGGAAGTTAACTGACTTATCTAAATTTATGTACTTACTAAGGGATGGCACAGGAGCCAAACCCCTATTTCTGAAGCCTGTTTGTTGAACCACTATGTTTCAGCTATCTAATTTGGACACCTTTTGGAAAGGAGAACTCTTTTACTGTTACCAAAAACCAAAAAAGATACTAATAATAAAATGCCCATAAATTGAGGATTCATTAATTAAATTATGGGATAGTCATGCCTTAGTAATGGTATAGCTGTTAAAAGAATAAGGTAGTTCTTTTGAATGGTAGAGTAGCTTAATTGCACTAATCACCTTTTGTTTTGTGTGGATTTATAAGATCTGCACAAAATATTTTTATTTTTATTTTTTTTATTTTTTTTTACAAAATACCCTCAGATTCTAATGCACAAAATATTTTTTTTTTTTTTTTTTTTGAGACAGAGTCTCACTTTGTTGCCCAGGCTAGAGTGAGTGCCGTGGCGTCAGCCTGGCTCATAGCAACCTCAATCTCCGGGGCTCAGCGATCCTACTGCCTCAGCCTCCCTAGTAGCTGGGACTACAGGCATGCGCCACCATGCCCGGCTAATTTTTTGTATATATATTTTTAGTTCATCAATTAATTTATTTCTATTTTTGGTAGAGACGGGGTCTCGCTCAGGCTGGTTTCGAACTCCAGACCTTGAGCAATCCGCCTGCCTCGGCCTCCCAAAGTGCTAGGATTACAGGCGTGAGCCACCACGCCCGGCCTTGCACAAAATATTTTTAAAAACCAACTATTATAAGGTACCAGAGAGCAAGCAAATCAGGCAGAAACTGGAGGGGAATCTACCTTGAAAGACAAGCTGCAGTGGATATAAGGTTTGCAAGATCCTGGCTTTTAACCTAAAGGTGCTCCCAAATCCACCTAACTGTGGCCACAGCCTTACTGTATCGAGGTGTTCTAGGGCAGAGGTAGAGACTTGCAGAGCAGTCAGAAGGTTAGGAGGGAGATCCCAGAAAGGAGGGAGCTACAGAGGAGGTGAACACCAATATCTGCATATAAAATGACACAAATCTTTGGCTGGCCACTAAACTATGTGTGTGCAGGGGAGACCCCAAGGGGCCTGATGAAAAAGTAGTAACTGTAAGCTGAAAGAACTGAGCAAAGATCTTGGCTACTGCCCACCATAAAGGAGACAGAGTTTGTTGTTTGTGTTCAGCTGCATTAGCTGTCTAGTAGAACAAAAAATCACTCTTCAGAGGAATGTACAGAATCCAGTGTCTCTACAACATATTCAGAGAGTTCAGTGTCCTATCAAAAACCACTAGAGGAAGAAACGGCGTGGGGGGGGGCAGATAATAGAAGCCAACTTCTAAATGATACAGATGTTTCAATTAACAGGCAAGGGCTTTAAAGCATTTATCATAAATATGTTCTAGGACTTAATAGAAAATATATACACAATGAATGAACAGATAGGGAATATCGGCTTAGAAATAGAAGCTATGAAAAAGAGGTGAAAGATTAGTGGTTGCCAGGGGTCGCAGGGAGGAGGGAATAGGGAATGACTGCTCAATGGATATAGGTTTCATTTTGAGGTGATGAAAATGTTCTTAAACTAGTGATGCATGCACAACATTATGAAATGTACTATATGCCACTGAATTGTACACTTTAAAATGGTGAAAACTGTGAATTTTATGAAGTGAAAGAAGTGAGAAGTATATTAACTAAATTGAAATTTTTACCACTGAGCTTAATAGCAGACTTCAGACATCAGAATAGTCAGGGGACTAAAAAATAGATCAATACGAAGTATTCACTTTCAGGAACTGAGAAAAATATTGAAGAAAAGTGAATTGAGCCTCAGAGACCTGTGGGGCCATTTCAAGCAGTCTAATGTGTATAGTTGGAGTTTCAGAAGGAAAGAAGAGAAAGAATTGGGCAGAAAAAATATTTGAGGTAGTAGTGGCCAGGAACTTTCCAAACTTGATAAAATACACAGGCATACTGATTATTCAACAAACCCTGAGCAAGATAAATTTAAAACACACATGCACATGAGAGCCACATTGCTGAAATCCAAAAATAGAGTATTGAAAGCTACCTGAGAAAAAAATGATCCATATAAGGGAAAAGGATACGAATTACAGTAGACTTCTTATCAGAAACAATGGCAAGTAGAAGGTAAACGTAATGAAAGAAAAAAAATGTCAACGCAGAAATTTATGTCCAGCAAAACTATCCTTCAAAAATGAAGCCAGGCCGGGCGCGGTGGCTCACACCTGTAATCCTAGCACTTTGGGAGGCCGAGGCGAGCGAATTGCTCGAGGTCAGGAGTTCGAAACCAGCCTGAGCAAGAGTGAGACTCTGTCTCTACCAAAAATAGGAAGAAATTAATTGGCCAACTAAAAATATATAGAAAAAATTAGCTGGGCATGGTGGCGCATGCCTGTAGTCCCAGCTACTCGGGAGGCTGAGGCAGCAGGATTGCTTGAGCCCAGGAGTTTGAGGTTGCTGTGAGCTAGGCTGACGCCACGGCACTCACTCTAGCTTGGGCAACAAAGCGAGACTCTGTCTCAAAAAAAAAAAAAAAAAATGAAGCCAAAAGAAAATCTTTCCAATTAAAAACTTAATTTGTTGCAAGAAATCTGCACTACAAGAAATGCTAAAGGAATTTCCTTAGACTGAGGAGAAATAACCCCCAGTGATAACTTGGATCTACAGGAAGGAATTATGATCACCAGAATGAGGACAGAAATAATCAGGGAGACTTATATGTATTGATGTGAGCATGTAATAGTAATAATGATAACTATTTATATAGCAGTTGGAATTCTGAGTGCTTTAGATGCATTAACTCATAACCCTTAGAACAATCCTGTGGAATGGATACCATTGTTAACCTCATTTTACAGAGGTGAAAACTGATGCACAGAGTAACTTGCCCATCGTCAGACAACTAGTCAGTGGCAGGGGCAGCATTCAAACCCAGCATTCAGACTCCAGAGGCTGTTCTCTCAACCACTATGCCAGACTGCCTCTCAAGATATATTATTGCGTGAACTAATAATAAGATATATCATTCCATGTACGAAACAGTGTGCATATAGTATGATCCCATTTGTGTAATTAAAAGCACATATAAAGGTATTCAATTTTTTTCAGGAAGGATGCACAAAAGAAGCCTTTAACAGTGGTAACCTTCCCCATGGAAAGGGGGAAGGGATGGAGAACTTGCAGTAAGGAAAGGAGACTAAATTATTATTTTGTGCTCTTCTAGATCATTTGAATATTTTTTAATGTGCATGTATCATTTTTATTTTTTAAATAAAATTTTAAATGTTATGAAGTAGCTGGGAAAAATAGATACTTGATATGAGGTGGAAAAATAATATTCTGTCTCCATCTTATAAGGAATATGACAGAAGTGAAGAAAATGTAGACTGGGAGTCTGGACGCTAGGTTTGTCTCACCTTGTCAACAAGACAGTGTGCCATGTGACAAAGGCTTTGAAGGAGGTGTCTGATACTGTTCTCTGGCTCCTGACACTTTTCTTCTTTTCCTGCTGCTGCGTTTCCATTCCCAGATGTCCTCACTCATTCAGGGGACAGCTCCAGGGAAGCACCTCAACACTCCCATGCCCACTGCAGCGTGGCGTAGTCTTACTCCGATGCGAGTGGCCGCTGAGGGCACCAGAGCTGGTTCTGCTTCCTGGGGTCTTCATCTCCTGAGATGATGGCTCCATCATTTGCTCTGTCACCCAGGCCAGCCCCCTGAGAGTCCTCCTTGACTCACCTTTGTAACAGTCGCCAGGTACATTTCATCACCAGGTCCTGCTGGTTGACTCAAGTCTTTCTCTAATCTGCCTTCTCTTTCTGTCATCCTTTTTATAATCCACCCTGTCTTCCCAGGGTTGCAGTGACGCTTCTCTGTTTGCAGGGTGAGGTCCCAGTCTTTAGCCCGGGTCTTCCTAACCCAGCCCTTGCACCAGTCCTGCCTGTCTCCCGTACCTGGGCTCCAGGTGTACCATTTCAGGCTCCCTTTACCACACTTTCACACCTCCTGCCTTTGCTCAGCTTCTTCCTTTGCCCTGTATTCCCTCCTTGTCATCTTCACACAGCAAATCATTCTCAGTTCCAGAAATGCCTTGTCCTAGAAGCCTTACCTATTCCCCACCACACTGGATTAAGTGGTTTTGCTCTCTTCTCCATAACTCTTGTTAAAATTAAAATGAATGGTTCTGGATTCTCTTTATGTCCTAGCTCACTCCGTTGTAGTCACAGTGGCAATATGGTGCAGGCCACTTTTTATCTTTGCAAGTGCCAGGGTGGTGAAGGCTGCCCAAGTTGGCAGCATGTTCACCCAAACCCAAAAATACTAAGTTTGAGTGGAAGAATTCCAAATTATTAAGCCACTCCTCTCTCTGCATTGAAAATACACCATGAAAACTCACCTTTGGAGGTCGATCAAGCAAAGCAGTGTTATCACTGCCCTAAGCCATTTCTGCCAAACCTGGTCTCTCCAGCATGCGGTGTACTTCCTGTCTTGCCAGTGAGATATGGTAAAGAAGAAATAAAATTGCTACAGGATGTTATATATATAAAAATCATAAAATTCCTACAGTGTGTATGTGTATGGATGAATGATGTGTGTGTATCTGTGTGTGTTCATATACATGTACCATTTCATCTTTCTGAAAAGCTTTAGACGATAATTTTTAAACATAGCAGATACCTTAATTTGCATATAAATAAGATAATTACAGATCATTCTTGTCTAGCTATTGAAGTCAGTTTGACAATACTATTAAACTATACCTGTTAACCTCCTTCTGATGTTATGGCAGTGAGTTGTGATTGGGCTACTGCACTCCAGACTGCCCCCCCCCAAAAAAAAGAATGAAAGAAAGAAAACCGTCAATCTGTGAATCTAATATGTTAATCAGTAGGGTGGCCTTAGCATTTATCATCCAAATCTGGATACTTATTTTTTTGAGACGGTCTCATTCTGGCCCCGGGCTGGTGTGCAATGGCCCAGTCATAGCTCACTGCAGCCATGATCTCCTGAGCTCAAGTGATCCTCCTGTCTCAGCCCCCCAAGTAGCTAGGACTACAGGTGTGTGCCACTGTGCCTGGCTAATTTTTTTTTGGTGGAGATGAATTCTCGTTATATTGCCCAAGCTGGTCTTGAGCTCCTGGCCTCAAGCAATTTCCCGCCTCAGCCTCCCAAAGGGCTGGGATTACAGGCATGAGCCACCATGCCTGGCCCAAATCTGGACACTTTCGAGAATAAAAAGGATACTGTTACTGACACTGAGGCATCAGGAGCCAGCCAGGACTATCCAGGCAAGCCGGGACTTGTGGTCACTCTGTGGTCACACAGCATGTTACTAATGTCCACATAATGTGTGTATTGTTATCGAATGCTTTTTCAGCATCAGTTGAAATGATAGTATGGTTTTTATCCTTCATTCTGTTGATATAATAAATCACATTGATTGATTTACATATTTTGAGCCCTTCTTGCATCCCTGGAATGAATGCCACTTTATCATGATAAATAATCTTTTTAATGTGGTATTGAATTTGGTTTTGTTGAGGATTTTGTTGAGGATTTTTGCATCTATATTCATCAGAGATATTGGCCTATAGTTTTCTTTTGTTATTGTTGTCTTTGTCTGGTTTTGGTATCAGGGTGATACAGGCCTCATATAATGAGTTTGGGAGTATTCCTTCTTCCTCAATTTTTTGCAATAATTTAAGTAGGATTGGTATTAATTCTTCTTTGAATGCTTGGTAGAATTCAGCAGTGAAGTCATTAGGTCCTGGGCTTTTCTTTGATGGGAGACTTTTATTACTGCCTCTATTACTTGTTATTGGTTTATTCAGGTTTTAAATTTCTTTCTGGTTCAATCTGGGTGGGTTGTATGTTTCTAGGAATTTATCCATTTCTTCTAGATTTTCCAATTTATTAGCATATAGTTGCTCATGGTAATCTCTAATGATCCTTTGGATTTCTGTAGTATCAGTTGTAATGTCTCCTTTTTCATCTCTGATTTTATTTATTTGGATCCTCTCTTTTTTTTTCTTAGTCTGGCTAAAAGTGTGTCAATTCTGCTTATCTTTTCAAAAAACCAACTTTTTATTTCATTGATCTTTTGTATTGTTTTTTTTGTTTTCAATTTCAAGTATTTCTGCTATGATCTTTGTTATTTCTTCTAATTTTGAGTTTGGTTTGCTCTTTCTTGTTTTTATAGTTCTTTGAGATGCACAGTTAGGTTGTTTATTTGAAGTTGTTTCATTTTTTTGATGTAGGCATTTATTGCTATAAGTTTTCCTCTTATTATTACTTTTGCTATATCCCATAGGTTTTAGTATGTTGTATTTTCATTTTCATTTGTTTTAAGAATTGTTTTTATTTCCTTCTTAATCTAAATTCATTGACCCACTACTGGTCATTCAGGAGCATATTGTTTAATTTCCATGTCTTTGTATAATCTCTTGTTATTGATTTCTAGTTTTATTCTATTGTGGTCAGAGAAAACACTTGGTAATGATTTCAATTTTTAAAAAAAAATTTTAAAGACTTGTTTTGTGGCCTAACATATGGTCTGTCCTTGAGAATGATCCATGAGCTAAGGAGAAGAATGTGTATTCTGCAGGTGTTGGATGAAACATTTTGTAAATATCCATCAAGTCCATTTGTTCTATAGTGCAGATTAAGTCCAATATTTCTTTGTTGATTTCTGTCCGGATGATCTGTCCAATACCAAAAGTGGAGTCTTGAGGTCTCCAACAGTTATTGTATTGGGGACTGTCTCTCTCTTTAGCTCTGATAATATTTGGTTTATACATCTAGGTGCTCCAGTATTGGGTGTATATATATTTAGAATTGTTATATCCTCTTGCTGGATTGATCCCTTTATCATTATGTAATGACCTTCTTTATCTCTTTTTACAGTTTTTGTCTTGAAATCTACTTTATATGATAGAAGTATAGCTACTTCTACTCTTTTTTTGGTTTCTATTTGTATGGAATACCTTTTTCTATCCTTTATTTTCAGTCTCTGTATGTCTTTATAGGAGAAGTGTGTTTCTTGCAAACAACATATAGTTGGCTCTTGTTTTTTTTTATCCATTCAGCCACTCTGTGTCTTTTGATTGGAGAGTTTAGTCCAGGCGTCCTCAAACTATGGCCCTCGGGCTACATGCGGATGTTTTTGCCCATTTGTTTTTTTACTTCAAAATAAGATATGTGCAGTGTGCACAGGAATTTGTTCATAGTTTTTTTTAAACTATAGTCCAGCCCTCCAATGGTCTGAGGGACAGTGAACTGGCCCCCTGTTTAAAAAGTTTGAGGACTCCTGGTTTAGTCTGTTCACATTTAATGTTGTTACTGATAGGTAAGGACTTACTAATGCCATGTTATTATCTGATTTCTGGTTGTTTTATAGTTCTTTCTTTCTTCCTGTCTTCCTTTATTAAAAGTGATTTTCTCTGGTAGTGTGTTTTAATTTCTTGCTTTTTATTTTTTGTGTATCCGTTGTGTGTTTTTTGATTTGCAGTTACCATGAGGCTTGCAAAAAAACATTTTATTTTATTTTATTTTTTTATTTTTGAGACAGAGTCTCACTGGTGTCCTGGCTAGAGTGCTGTGGCATCAGCCTAGCTCACAGCAACCTCAAACTCCTGGGCTCAAGCGATCCTTCTGCCTCAGCCTCCCGAGTAGCTGGGACTACAGGCATGCGCCACCATGCCCGGCAAAATTTTTTTGTATATATTTTTAGTTGGCCAATTAATTTCTTTCTATTTTTAGTAGAGACAGGGTCTCACTCTTGCTCAGGCTGGTTTCGAACTCCTGACCTTGAGCGATCCTCCCACCTCGGCCTCCCAGAGAGCTAGGATTACAGGCATGAGCCACCATGCCTGGCCAAAAAAACATTTTATAACCAGTTATTTTAAACATATGACAACTATGCTTGCAAATAAGCGAAGAGAAATCTGACAGAAATTCTACCCTTTTATTCCATCTCCCTTCCCCTACTTTTAACTTTTTGTTGTTTCCATCCATATCTTTTTATACTATCTCTCAAAAAGTTGTAGTTATTTTTAATAGATTTGTCTTTTAGTCTTCCTATTCAAGATATAAGTGGTTTATATCCATAATTAAAGCAATGGAGTGTTATCCATTTGTGTACTCACTGTTTCCAGTGAGTTTTGTATACCTTTAGGTGATTTCTTATGGTTCAGTAATGTCCTTTTCTTTCAGATTGAAGAACTCCTTTTAGCATTTCTTGTAGGACAGGTTTGTTGTTGATGAAACCCCTCAGCTTTTGTTCATCTGGGAAAGTCTTCTCCTTCATGTTTGAAGGATGTTTTTGCAGAGTATAATATTCAAGGGTTAAGGTTTATTCCTTCAGCACTTTGGAAATGTCATGCCACTATCTCCTAGCCTATAAGGTTTCCACTGAGAAGTCTGCTGCTAGATGTATTGGAGCTCCTTTGTTATTTTTGTCTTTTTTCTTGCTCTCCTTAGAACGTTTTCTTCATCCACGACCTTTGGGGGCTTGATTATTAATGCCTTAAGGTAGTCTTGTTTGGGTTAAATCTGCTTGGTGTTCTATGACCTTCTTGTACCTGAATATTGATATCTTTCTCTTGATTTGGAAAGTGCTTTGTTATTATTTCTTTGAAAAAACCTATTTAAGCTTCAGAATTTCTGCTTGTTTTTTTTTTTTAATTTCAATCTCTTTGATAAATTTTTCAGATGGACTTCTGCATTCCTTCTTGAAGTTCATTAAGCTTCTTCAGGACAGTTGTTTTGAATTCTTTATCTGAAAGGTTACATATCTCCATGGCTCCAGGATTGGTCACTGGTACCTTACTTAGTTCATTTGGTGAGTTCATGTTTTCCTGGTTGTTTTTGATGCTCGTGGATGTTCATGAATGTCTGGGCATTGAAGAGTTAGATATTTATTTTAATCTTCTCGGTCTGGACTTGATTGAACCTGTCTTTCTTGAGAAGGGTTTCCAGATATGCAAAGGGAATTGAGTGTTGTGATCTAATAAGTCTTTGGTCACTTCAGCCATATCAGCACTGAGGGTGTTCCAAACCCAGTAATGCTGTGAATCTTGCAGACTCCTGGTGAATCTTGCTGCCTTGGTGGACTTGGGTGAGGTACAAGACAATGCCCTGGATTACCTGACAAAGTCTCTCACTCTCTTCCCTCACTTTCTGTGTTTGGCTGCTAGAGTTGGGGTAGGAGTGACATGGGTACTCCCTCATGGCCACCAGCACCCGGTCACACCTGAAGCCAGCCCAGTCTTACCCAAAGCCCATGGTGACTGTTGTCTGGCCACCTCTGATGTTTATTCAAAGGCCAAGGGCTCTTTAGTCAGTAGATGGTGAGTCCTTCCAGGTCTAGATCCTTCCCTTTAGGGTAGCATGTTTCCCTTTGGCCCAGGGTCGGTCCAGATATGCCTTCCAGGAATTAAGGCCTGGACTTAGGGCTTTAGGAATCTGCTTGGTACTTTACTTTACTATGGCTCAGCTGGTACTTAAGTTACAAAACAAAGTCCTCTGAACTTTTCCCTTTCCTTTCCCCAAGTGGAAGAAGACTCCCTGAGCCACACTGCCTATAGTTTGAGGAGGGGGGTGACACAGGCACTGGCTTGGCCACCACTGTTGGTGTTTCACTGGGTCACCTGCACACCAAGTCCACTGCCTCTGAGCCAGTACAACTGCAGGAACTGCCCAAAGACTGCAGCCTTGTGACCTGTCTTTTGAATTTAGTTCAGGCCCCAGGCTGTTTTATGTCAGCCAGTGGTGGGGCTAGCAGGAACTGGGGTTTCAGGGTGGAGGGTTTCTCTCTAGCTGGGCTGGTCTGAATGCTCCCTCTGTGAGCACCGGCAGAATTCTACCCTGTGCTGTGTTCCCATGTGCCAGGGGACCCTGAGTTACAATGCAAAGTCCCACAGTCACTTCACTCTCCCTCCCCTGGGTACATAGATTCTCTTTCCACTCAGGTACATGCACAAAACTGCCTGAGGATGGGGGTGGGGTGGTGTAGGCCATGCAAGATTGTCATTTCTGCCCTCTTCAGTGCCTCTCCCTTGATACAATGTTAAAACCAGGTGGCATGATTGCTCACCTGATTTTTGGTTCTTCTGAAGGTGCTTGCTTGTGTGGATAGTTGTTGAATTTGGTGTTTGTGCAGATTGCTGGAGGGTTGTATTCAGCTGTCTTGCCCCACCCCCTGCCCCTAATCTCTCTTGATACTATAAAAGTCAGTTTTGAATTTGTTCATTTATTTTATTTTTTCATACAAAAGCAGTCTAATAGACTGAACAATTGCATACTTAACTATTTAATATTTTTGCTCATTTCATGGGTTTTAAAAATCATTTATCTTGGAGATAAGTATATTTCACTATGGTTTTTCTATGTTAATTGTCATAAAATATGATCTTTAATGTTTCACTCTGTTAGGTTACAGGTATTTTTGTTCTAATAAATACCCTTTTGTGTTTTATTTAGATCTATATTTACTTGTTTTAAATAGTTTGCCTCATTGCTAAGGCTAGTGGAAAATATTTAAAGTGTGAATATGTGTTTTTTTCCCACAGTATTCTTTTGAGTAGTTGATAGGCGTGAAAACATTTAGCAGGTTTCCCTCCTTTTCACTCTTGGTTGAGCTTTGCTTCTGAAGAAATATTCGTAGTAGAACATGTTGCAGTATGCCAGAAACAATGCTGCATTACAGATGCAACATTGACTAAAAGGAAAAATTGAGTGTGAGCTTCAAATTGACACGTGATGAAGGTAGCCCTGAAGTTGTCAATTAGAAAGTGAAAGCCTGGAACTGAGAACTTAATGGGCAGTGCCCCTGCTATTTTGTCTTATGGCCAATAAGATTTTTACTGCTTAGGAAATTCGCATGCACATACCCAGACACGTGTAGACACGTGTACATAAATATACATGTGGATGTATGAGTATGTGGTGGTCAGTGCAAATCCAGACTATTCAGTTCCAAAAAATATTCCCTTTATGGAAAGACTTAAAAAGAATCAGTGGCTGGTTTTACTTTGCTTCACATTTATTGTTTTTCTAACGTAGATTTTCATGAGTTGGTTTAATGTATCATACTGCCAGATGACAAATGTGGAAGATATGTAATTGTTTTCTATTGAGTGTGCTCTGAAAATTCTTACCTTCAATCTCCCTGGGAGTCTTTTCTCAGATCACCAGGGTGAGCCTACAGTCACACATTGTAGTTCATACCACCCCAATTGATATAGTATGTGTTTTGCTGATTTTAAAATATGAGTGATTAATCATTTATAACCTATAGGTTAAAATGAATTGTTAAGTAGATGAAAGTAGGAACCCAAATGAATCAATGCTATATATATTTTGGTATTGATACTGTATGCATCTTCCCATTATTTATTATATCAAAAACCCACTTTATTTATTTAAAATAGTCCAACAAAAGAAGGAAAGAAACTACAGAAGTAAAAAAATCAAAGATGAACTCAGTTGAGTAAAATATTTCTGAGATTGGTACATTTTCCTTTTTGAAATGTCATCAAACCTTTTAAAATTAAGTTTGAAAATGTTCTTCAATCTTTTGAATGGTGTCTTTAAGTAAAAATGTGACAGAATGCAAAAAACAAACAAGTATGGGGATGAAAACCCATAGGACAGTTGTCAAGGACAAACTGCCCCTGCAGAAGAACACCTGTGAGGGTCCCGGTGAAGATGTGAAAGAGGGATAGAGTGAAAGATGGTTCTGAGAGATTGTTGGGAAGAATCCCCATTTTATGACCACCAACTATGGGTAGGTTTGGTCAGGAAGCCCATACTCAGTGGGTAGGTGGGGCCTCAGCCTGCTGCAACCTCTGACTCTTCAGTACTGTGCTTTGGCTGATGCAGGTCTCTTATGAGACCCTGGTCATGGGGGATATTCAGTCACCATTGGCCAAAGCCAGTTGTGGGAGGGCTGGCAATGGTCTTAGAAATGTTACTGGCATCCATCTCAGGGGTAAAAACCAGAGTATTGGCTCATTTCTAATATACTGAGCTCAAATGCCTGCTGGGCATGGACTTCATGAGGACTTTACACGTGGGCTTATGGTTTTTGACATATTTATTGTCTCTGGAGTCACTATAGTTACCCTTTCTCCCAGAATCTTTAGACTTTATTCTGGAGAGAAAATGCAGTAGGTTTGTACTGAGAGGCTGGAAGATGTTGGATAACCTGCTTCCACCTTCTTCTGGAACAGCTCAAAGGAACGCCTTGGTTCTCACAACTAGCCGGTTTGCCTCACTGCTCTGGTGCCCAAGCCCATTTTTTTTTTTTTTTTTTTTTAGACAGAGTCTCGCTTTCTTGCCTAGGCTAGAGTGAGTGCCGTGGCGTCAGCCTAGCTCACAGCAACCTCAAACTCCTGGGCTCAAGCGATCCTCCTGCCTCAGCCTCCCGAGTAGCTGGGACTACAGGCACGAGCCACCATGCCCGGCTGATTTTTATTATATATATTAGTTGGCCAATTAATTTCTTTCTATTTTTATGGTAGAGACGGGGTCTCGCTCAGGCTGGTTTTGAACTTCTGACCTTGAGCAATCCGCCCGCCTCGGCCTCCCAGAGTGCTAGGATTACAAGCGTGAGCCACCGCGCCCGGCCCCAAGCCCATTTTGATTGGAATGACATCCATGCATTCTGAATGACGAGAAAAAATTTTTTTTGAAGTTTACAGATCTTCAGGCTTTTCATTAGCATGATTTGCAGTCTCTGTCTTTGTCACCTAGTGCCTATTATCTGTATCCTGAGATTTTCTGCCAACACTTACATCTTCAACCAGAGAGAAAAGGGGGAGAAAGGAATTCTTAAAATAGGTGGAAGCCTGAACCAAGGGACACATGCATTTTTGAGACATTTGCAGGAAACTGTCTCAATTTTACATTTTTGTTCATAATTACAATTTCAGCGTCTAGTTAAGGAAGTTGTGGAAACTCAGTGTCAGTAGCTACCACTCACTGCCCCGTGTTCCTCAAGTCAGACCATTCAGGGCAATGTGTTTTAGACTATGGGTTCCAACACATGAGTGAGCTGTGAAATTAATTTATTGGATCATGATGAGCATTTAAAAAAAATGAACTGTAACAGAATAAGAGCTCTTCTATTCAGAGTCCATCATACATTTTGCTTCTTTTATATTTGGGGAGTATGTGCTTGTGTTTATGGACTCTTAATATAAAATGTGGATTGCAGTAAAAAAAAAAAAATGAATACTGCTGCTTTTAAGGGATTTTCTGATCCAGAGAGATGGCTTTCTTTAAGGAGTGTGGGGCATTAATAAGCCACTAGCAATGTCCAGGATGTCTTCTTTTCCGCAGCTAATGAATTCCCTCATTTATTTTAATTAAAAAAAAAATTTGTTTTTATACCATATGCCTTTCAGCCCAGGAATTCCTTCATTTAAACTTAGGATTCTCTTTCCCATGAACATGCTGTTACAAATAGTGGCACCCTGGGACATTGTAGGGTTCACTGGGCTTTTACGAGCTATCCTGGGAGCCTGTCATTTTTGACATTTTTTTCCATTGGGAAAAAATTCATTTTAGTTCCAAAGAAGCAACTTTTTGGTGAGTTATTTTGAGTAGGACCCTGTGCCAGTTGGGTACTGCTTTTATACATTTTCTGTATTTAATAGTAAATCTATTAGTACCTTAAGCAGTCTATTGCACTCCCTTAGCCCCTTTTAATTTCTAATGAAGAGTGATACGTTATAGGAATGCAGGGTGGCCTTGGCAAAGAAGTGTCACTGAAGGATGGAGCTTCTGAGAGGGAGGTTTAGCAAGGCCCCACATCCCTAGGCCCCCGAAGTTGGCCAGGTGTCTGTGCCCCTCACCAGGCTTGGGGAGAAGGGATCCTTCTGCATTTATGACTGTAATTCACCCAGTCAAGCTCCTCTGACCACGGAAGCCATGTGATCACAGAGCTCTTAATATAAGGCGCTCTTTACAAAGGTGAGCTCACCCCAGATCTGCCTGCTAGTCCTTTTTTTTTTTTTTTTTTTTTTTTTGAGACAGAGTCTCGCTTGTTGCCCAGGCTAGAGTGAGTGCCATGGCATCAGCCTAGCTCACAGCAACCTCAAACTCCTGGGCTCAAGCGATCCTCCTGCCTCAGCCTCCCGAGTAGCTGGGACTACAGGCATGCGCCACCATGCCCGGCTAATTTTTTATATATATATCAGTTGGCCAATTAATTTCTTTCTATTTATAGTAGAGACGGGGTCTCGCTCAGGCTCAGGCTGGTTTTGAACTCCTGACCTTGAGCAATCCACCCGCCTCGGCCTCCCAAGAGCTAGGATTACAGGCGTGAGCCACAGCGCCCGGCCCTAGTCCTTTGATAAATATTTCTGAGCACCTGTCTGTGCCAGGCATTCTTCCAGGCCCAGGGATATAGCAGGGAGCAAGGTGGGCAGGGTCCCTTCTGCCCTGGAGAGGCTGCTGTTGGGCCCTTTGTGCACTCCAGTCTCCGGTCCCTGGGGCATGCCTGCTGGCACGGTGCTGTGCGATAGATTGAGCCTTCCAAAGTGCGCGTGGGGCCTGAGGACCACTCTGCTCGTACTTAAGTGGGGCCAGTTAGCCAGTGTTTGGAAGGCTTGTAAGAAGACCAGGAGGAGTTCCTTCTTGAGAAATGCTATAGATTCCTTAAAAAATAAACAAACAAAGAAAACTTTCAGATTTTTTAGCGCCCCAGTTCAACAAAACAATAGGTAGGACATAAGCTTGTCATAAACAGTAGTCCGAGAAGATCACAACAGTGTGCATCAAACCAAGATCTATTGCTCTGAGAAACCTTCTTACGGAAGCCTCCCCACCCCCACCCATAGCTCCCCAGATCCACCTTGCAAAATCCATCCATGTCACACACACCCCAAACACAACTCCATGGTAGGAAGAACTTATTTTCATGCCTATTTTTCTTGAGGTTTATAAAACAAAATGTGTGAAGGGAATGTATGTTGATTCTCTTGGGACTAATTAAACAAACAGATTCAGAGAGAGAAAGCAGAGAAGATTTAGGATAGTTAAGATATAAAAAAAAAAAAAGTAATTTTGGGGATAACAGCCGTCAATTTTTCCACTCGAGCGTTTTTCCAAAGGGCAGAGAGCAAGAAGCATCTTACGTCCTCTCAAAGCTGAGACACATTTCAACATGGAGATATTAGAAGCAAATTTGGTGCCCAAGACAGGTGCCAGATTTTAATTACAGTTGGCATTTCTGAGCATGCTTTTGGCAGAGGTGGCCATCTTGTTGGAAAAGCCATAGATTTTGACACTAGCAGTATGGGTGCCCAGTTGAGAACGATTGCAAATAATTTGCCTCCTATTTTCATCTTGTTGGTTGTGAGAGAAAACTTCAGTGGTTAATATTTAAACAAGATATTCTCTGTTCAGAGAAAACAGTTGTTTGTTGGAATTATCTTGGTAGTTTGGTGTGTTGGCTCTAGGGGTAATGATTTCTATCTCAGAGCCTTTAAAACAAACCAGTTAAAACAATAAAAGTAAGATGTTTCATTATAAGAAATGAAGTTGGCATGCACCAGGTTTTCCATTAAGTTCCAGGTCACAGACAAATAAAGAAAGTATGTTAGGGGGAAAAAATTCTTTTTAAAAATAATTAGGGAGCTGTCTGTTTTGTTCACCAGATGGAAAATCCGTAGTTGTGGGTGGTCTGTGTTGGAGAGGGCATCTCACAATTGGCAGGACCATGCCTTTAACTTTTCAAGTCCTAGGACAAAAATCTCAACACCACTGTTCAGAAGGCTCTGAATATGCATCAGCCCTTCTAGGCTCTGCCTTCCTGAATTTTACCAGTTTTCTAGAAAGAGTATGTAGGTAAAATGATGTGGAATGCCTAAATAAACAGTCTGTTGTTCATCGAATTCTGAAACAATGTTCCTGTCAGCCCTGGTTTCTGTAACTTTTCTTGCTGTCAGTACCTGGTGGTGATCATCTGATTAGTGTGGAACTGCCTGTGATACTATTTAGAAGCCCCCTTTTTATTAATACATTTCTGTATTCCAGAGCAGAAAGGACAGCCAAATCGGCCTAAAGCTTAAGAAATTGACATAAGATTGTCATTTAGTAAAGGATATTGCATTATCATTGATGTTTAGGGTCTTTTTTTTTCTGAAAATGTTTTGATTCTGGTCAAATTAATTCAGTAAAAAGACATGCTTTTCATACTGGTTTCTTGAACTGATAATAGAAAATTAGCCCTCTATCTTTACTAATAGTTATTAAAAACTAGTAGTTTTTTTACATGCACCAATGTATCATTTTTCTCTAGGCCAATCGTATGCATTTCATGGCTTTACATCTGCAAATCAGGTGTAAAGACATTTGAAATGAATGTTTTTATGTTTAAACATGAGGATGTATATATACTTAATATTTCATTCATAAATTGAATTTATTCTCCCCCCCCCCAGTAAAACTGTTAGTAAGTACAAAAGTGTTAAATTAATGAAATCATCCTGGATGCCTAAATGCATAAACTTTCAAATTGAGTGAAAAAAAGCCCTGGAACGTAAATTGTTTTTCTCGGACAGCAAATGTGTTTGGCTTTGGATGTACATGAAATTCTGCCTGTGCATAGTAAAAATGGCAATGATTTATTAGTCCCAGATACCCCCAGCACAGACGCTGTACAGTCTGTCCTTGTTCTGGGCACTAAACAGTAGGTTTTAGAAAACATAATTTCACTCAAGTTTTCCACTTGTGTTCTGTGTTGTGCTATTAATAGCAACCCTTTGTTGTTCATGCCAGCTCACTTCTAGAGTAAGACAATGATGTCGGGAAACCAGTTTAACTAAAATACTACTAATTGGTATTTCATATGTGATAGTTCAGGTACAGTTTTGTGAAGAATAGAACTACCCTTAAAAATTATCATGAAGGTGAAACAGTCGGGCAGTTCAGTAGATGTGCCTTCACAATGCCAGTGTCGTTGACAGATCTTACTTATTTGCTGTTAGAAGGGGATGGGATGGGAAATTTGAAACAGTGATAAAGGACTTATATGTTAAATGTTTTGTGATCCTTTATAAAAAAAAAAAAAAAACAGTTTCCAAAAGACTCAATAAGAACAGTGTTAGGCACCTCGAGTGACCTTTGCTGTCACTGCCCAGGGAGACAGAAACTGTCACTAAATTATTAGGGGTGGAGTTGAGTCTTGATTTGGCCAAAGGTAAATGTGCTTTTCTGAAGAGTAGGGTAAGTGGGAGGTCCTGTGTTAGCTGTGCTCTGGTCACTGCACTAATCAAGGCCGTGGACTCTGACACTACCTTTCCACATCCTGTGTCTGCCATCCCTGGTGCTGTGTATCTCAGCATGACTCCAGCCACCCAGGGCTGCCTCCTCTCTGGTCCCTCCCACCTCCCATCCATCTTCCAGAAGGAGCTCTCTGAACACAGACCTCATTGCTGTCCAGAAGCATCACTAGCTCTCAACACTGAGCAATGAAGACCTCCCATGGCTGTGCAGTGCTCTTGACACTCTGACCCTCAGTTACCTTTCCAGAATCACCTCCTTCCCAGCCCACGTCCCTGACATCCTAGTCATATAAAAATCTTCCCTGTGATGAGCCACCCCACTCAGCTCTTTCCTGCCTGTGCCGAGGCTTACCTGCTCTTTCTGCTGCAGAGCCACCTCCCACCCCCCACGTGGCGAGATCCTGCTAATCACACTCAGTGTGCTTATATGTGATCTTTGCTCTTTGCACCCTATGCTGTCTCCCATATTAGATTCAACCTCCTGGGGTGTAGGGCTACTTCTTGTACCTGTTTGAGAGCCCAGCACCTGTTCTGGTGCTGAGCACATGGCAAAAATTGAATAAATATTTTTTGAATGAAATGGAATTCTGGGTTGTGGCTTTCTGTCAGTTAAGATTCTTGGTTGAAAGCAACAGACATCACATCTGGCTCTCTTGGGCAAACGGGGTGTCTCCTGGAAGGATGTGGGCACACTCAGTAGTTGGTGGGAGGGCAGCTCCAGCTCCTCTAGCGTGTCCCCGCACAGCCACCAGAGAGATAGATATTCTGCCAGGGGGCTCAGTCCTAACTGCTCAGGATGCAGGCTCCAGGGAGGGGATGTCTGGTCTAACCCGGCCCACCTTTTGGCTGCGGGAGAGCTAGGCACCTTGGTGATACTCCCCGCAGACTGTAAGCTCTGGGTAGGATGAGGCAGTTCCTGAAAGTGGTGGAGTGGATCTTGGGGCAGTCAGTAACCAGTGAATGTCCACCACGGTACTGACCCTTCATTTCTAGCACTTGAGGACCCTGGGTGGCCTGTCTGGTGTGATGTGCCAGGGATTCTAAGCAAGAAAGGAAGTCATTTATTAAAATGCAGATACCCCTGGAAAGGGATGATACCATAGCTTCTGCTTGCCAGCATTGATTAGCCAAAAGTAGGACCTGTGGGTGCAGGGAACAGAGAAGACATGGACAGATGAGGTGTGAAAGGATCACCAGTGTCCCAGCAATGTCACCTGAACCACAAATGGCATAGTGTCCTCTTTTACCTCTACCCTCATAGGCAAAGCCACTCAGAATAGGCAGGATCTTGCCTGGGTCTTGGAGGTGAAGATACCCCTAGAGCTTATTTCTCTTTTTAAATCAATCAAAATAATGGATACCCCTCCACCAAGTGGAAGACTGTGCTGGCCACTTTGTGTGACTGATACAAGGCAGCAGGAGTTGTAGTCATGAGCTGGGGGAAACAGCCTAGAAGATGGTGAGCAGGTGGCAGGAAATAATGCTTTGCTATGTCGGGCCTTGCACATGTGTGGTAACAGGGCCTGCCCCCAGGGAGGTGGAGCTACATGTGCAAAATCACGGGAGGCAGGAATGTGTGTAGTGTTTTGGGAAAAGGCAAAGAAGCTGATTTGAAGGGGAAGAAGGGTTTGTATGGGGGAGCAGTGGAGAATGATGTTGGAAGGTTGCATTTGGATCATGTTGTGCAGAGCCTTGAATTCTAGATGAAGGATTTTAGACGTTGCTTTGCAGGCTGCTAAGAGTGCTGGTAGATGCTTCAGATGGGAGTATCATGATGGATGTGCTGTTTTTAAAAGACCAGAATTGGCCAGGCTCAGTGGCTCACACCTGTAATCCTAGCACTCTGGGAGGCCTAGATGGAAGGATTGCTTGAGGGCAGGAGTTCAAGACCAGCCTGATAAAGAGCTAGACCCCATCTCTACTAAAAATAGAAAAGTTAGCCAGGCATGGTGACGTGCACCTGTAGTCCCAGAGGTTGGGAAGCTGAGGCAGGGGGATCGCTTGAGCCCAGGAATCTGAGGTTGTAGTGAGCTATGATGATGCCACTGCACTCTAGTGAGAGCAGCATAACAAGATTCTGTCTAATAAATAAATAAAAGAGCAAGATTAAGTAGCTGGCCCCTGCTGAGTCATCTGTGTCATGAGGCTGTAACCTGGGGCAAAAGGACTGGCTGGAAAAAAGATCCCATGTAGAAGAGAACACCTGAGATGCTTGAGTTCCAGACCAGTAGATCCCACCAACTCCCTCGCAACTCATGGGCAGGTGTCTGTGCCTCTGTCTGCATATCTGAAGGTAATGGTCTTTATTCATCAGTATTGTTACAATCAAGTGAAATAATGTTTAATTTTAAAATCACTCTACTTAATCATATGCATCGATTTGAAAATTCAAAAACACCAAGAGAAACTGTTGTAAGATTATTTTCTTATTTTCTCCTTGGCTTCCCATTTGTTCTCCGGTTTCTTTTTATTTCTCTCTCTCTCTTTTTTTTTTCCTTGCTAGTTTTTATTAACCTTCCCTTCTACTTTGGAATCTCATAATGGTCCAGATCTCCTAGCAGAGCAGCGAGGAGTAGTAGTTTTGGTTCACTTGTTCCTTCTGTTCAAATTTAGATCAATTCAAGAATGATATGCCAGGCACAGTGGGCTAGAGGTGCCTGTTTTGTGCAGCTCATCCAATAACTGGGATATAATTGAGGATACAGGTCTGGGTGTGGTCATCAAAAAGGCCCCAAATTCAAGGGTGATGTTATCAAAATAACTTCTTTCTGTCTCACTTAAATGTGGGTAGGTGGTGCAAGGCTGATATGTCTCAGTGAGGACCCAGGCTCCTTTACCTGCAGCTCTGCCATCCTCAGACGTGGTACACTCCTTCCTGGGAGGCTGTTCAGGCCTCCCCCATCACACAGGGCAGCGGAACAGGCTCCTTCCTTTTTAGGCATGCCATTCTTCTGCTCACCCTGACCACGTCCCACCAACCAGAACTTTGTGCCATGAATAATGCACCTAGATGCAGAAGAGGCTGGGAAATGTTTCCTTAGCTGGGCATCCATGGACCTCTCTCTGGATCCATCATAGAGAGCAGATGGTGTCAGTGGCAGCGTTTGTGCCCCAGACCCGAGGGGTCGGTAAGGGGTGTGCTGGGGGTGGGCAGTGAGGCAGGGAGCTTGGATGTGCAGGCTGACAGGTCACATGTGAAAGTCACATATGAAGAGGAGGGGCCAGCTGGAACTTGGGGCTTCCACTGTACCCTCTCCCCAAACCTCGCATGTGGCGGGGGGCCCATCTGACCCTAATCCTCTGGTCCCAAGTGTTTTTTCCTGCTATATTGTGCTGCTTCCATGTCATCACAGTGGGTGAAATAAAAGTGGACAGAGCACATAGCCTACAGCCTCTAAGCCAGTAATGAGCCGAATGGAGGCACAAGTCAGTTTGTAGAACAAGTAGCACTTTAACAAAATTAAAATGTGCAAGGGTCCTCCTTGCCATAATCCAACAGGTAACACTGGAATGTAGGAAACTTGTCTTGTTAGTAACAATGGGAAATATGAGTGCTGATATTTAACTCTACCGGGACAAATGCAGAGACTAATATCTCAAACCTCACACTGCCACGAGTTCCAGGCTGCACTCAGGGCTTTCTCTGCTTTCTGCTTCTGCATGGTCCTATAAGCTTGGTCCTATCGTTCGTTTTACAAATGAGGAAGCAGAGTGACCAAGGTCACAAGGCCAGTAGGTGAGAAGCTAGTCCTGTGTGCCTGGATCTGCCTCCCTTGAGAACCTGGATTCTTAGGCACAAGAATCCATGTGGTGCCCACATGCCCCATTCAGCATGGGCAGAGGAAACACACAGTTCTGTGGAGTCATCGAGGTGTACTCCCATGGCTGTGCACACCTCTGTCATCCCTTGGCCATTTCTCCTTTTCTTTCTGTCAGTCAATGAATATGCGTTGAGTCCTACCTCTAGGTTGGCTCTGAGCTGGACACTTGCTGAGTACATCATTTCATTTAACTCTGATGTCAGCCCTGTGAGATAGGTGTTAGCATCCCTCGTTCATATTGGATGAGCACAAGGACCCAGAAAGTTAAGTATCTTGCTGAGATCTCATGCTGACATTTGGCAGAACCAGGATTCTGGCCCAGACCTGCTCCAAAGCCCATTCTTTCTCTGCAATGGCTGATCTACCAGAAGAACCCTGGGAGGCCTAAGAACCCATGGGAGAGATGGCCCAGTGCTACAGTGTTGCATTTCATTACTGTCAGGATAGCATATACTCTTCCAGGTGTCTGCACACAAAAGTGTGACTCAGAATGGCTCAGTGGCCACTAGTAGCTGGGACAGAATGCAGGTCAGCAGGCTCTGGGCCTCTCTCCCAGGCTCTGATGCTCCATGAGCCCTGGAGGTGTGCTTGGGAGAGCCAGGGTGGCGCCCTCTCTCATCCCAGTGAATGGTGTGTCATTGGCTTGGTCAGCATGGAGTGTACAAATTGGGCAAGTATTTGAAGCCTGAGAAGCTGTGTCAGCCTTGCTTCTGGGGCCTGTTGTCAGTCGGCAGCACAGCCCTCCCTGATGCCTCATGTCACCAACACCAGTGCCACTGTGTCCTGTTGGACTTGACTTTTTACAGAGTACGTAAGAGGGTGTATTTATGAGTGCTCAGTTATAGAGCTAATTATTTTCCCCCAGGAAGGTTAATATGCTGACTCCAGAGAGTAGGCATGTGTGGATGGCAGAACTCCCTGTTCATTTAAGTCTAGTCCTCAGGTGTGGTCAGGACAATTCCTTATGTAGAAACAGGCCCTTTAAGCTTCCCTGTGTAGCTCAGAGACAACACTCAGCAGGGAAACTTCCTTTTTTTTTTTTTTGTTTTTTGAGACAGAGTCTCACTTTGTTTCCTAGGCTAGAGTGAGTGCCGTGGCATTAGCCTAGCTCACAGCAACCTCAAACTCCTGGGCTCAAGCAATCCTCCTGCCTCAGCCTTCCGAGTAGCTGGAACTACAGGCATGCGCCACCATGCCCGGCTAATATTTTCTATATATATTAGTTGGCCAATTAATTTCTTTCTATTTATTGTAGAGATGGGGTCTCGCTCTTGCTCAGGCTGGTTTTGAACTCCTGACCTCGAGCAATCCGCCCGCCTCGGCCTCCCAGAGTGCTAGGATTACAGGCATGAGCCACCGCGCCCGGCCAGCAGGGAAACCTCTGATACCACACTTTTGGTTTTGCCAGCCCCACCCCCACCTTTGGATCATCCCTCTTCCTGCTTTACGTTTCCTGAGGCTTTTTTGGCTTTCTCATTTATTTTGTAATTAGGGGAGAAAAGCTACAGTGTTGGGCAGCAGGGTTGGGATTGCTCGAGTGAGGCAGAATGGGGTGGGGAAATGGGAGCCTGGACCTTAAGGATGGAGCGTTTGTAGGTGATTAGACCAGGGTGCAGTTCTAGGCGGACCACTAGATGGCACTCGCACACTAGTGTTCAGACCCATCCGTGACACTTTCCACTTTGGCCATCTAAAATCTCACAAGGGACTAGCCAAAGCTTTGTATGTGTCATCTCTCCATCCATCCATTCATCCCTCTAGCCTCTCTTGATCCTCTACAAATAGGTAGATAGGCATATATATGTCTCTCTCTAGTTTGTTTTACTCTCAATATTCAGTGACTTTTAAAACCTGGCAAAAACACCTTCAGAGCCTCCCACCCTGTTAGCTACATTGCTGCATTTTTACTATTCTCCTAAGCAAATGTTTACATGGCAGTAAACCCATTTTTAGAGTAGGTAGCAAAGGGAAATATGCTTCTCTTTTCAATCATTTTGAAGGTATATTTAATAAAAGGAATGGAAATTGATGGGGCATGAATTTGTTAAAAGGATTATAGGTAACAGAAATGTTTTAAAAATATTTCCATTCAAAATTATGGGTTGGTAAGTTGTAATATATTTAAGATTAATGAGTTGTTTTTATCAAATCATTTTCTATTGTGAGAGAATTTTCAGCAAACTGAGATTCCAATGCAAGATGTCTCCAGGAGGGAGAAGAGACAGGGAAGCCCAGTTAATGTTATCCTGTATACCAAGGTGCATGTGATGTAAAAGCAAAACCCCATCTTAAATTCATTGTCTGTTCTGATGCTGCACAGAAATAAAAATTAATTTCTGTATGTCAACTAAAATGGATTCTGCTCCCGGCTGGTTCCGTTCTCTGGTAGCTGTGTGGACATCTCGGGCGCTGCTCTGATGGTTCACGCAGACGTGCTTCATCTGTGCACTTCTTAGCTGAGATAACAGTGCTCCGAGCCCCACTGCTAAGGTTAACCTGTACGCTGCAGAAGGACAACAGATGGAAATTCTGGTTTGCAGCCACTGCAGAAAAATAAAAACATGTTCCAAAGGGAAAAGGATCTTGTATTTCTGCGTTTGAACCTTTGATCTGCATTCACATCTGAAGGGAGGGCTAAACCTTTTGGTGGAGACACATGGCTTTGCATCTGTGAAAACACAGCTGTATAGAGCAAAACAAAACTAGTGGAAAATACAATGGTTTTGCTGTGTCAGGCTTGCTGCTAATGCTGGAATTCTATACAAATATTGTCTTTTGATAGCTCTTTAAAAAATCTTTCTTGACTTTCCATATAATTGTTTGGTAATGTTATTCTTTTAAATTCAGATTTGGGGCTTTTTAGGATTAAGGCACAGACATCTCTTTTTCATCTCTTCTTCTAAAAAGGCAGTAAAATAACCAGATTGTAGTTAGATCTTCATAACATTATCTAAATTCTGACCTAATTGGAGGGGGGAAGGTGAAAAAATTAAACCCTTTAAAAGAAGATTAAGGTAGTTCTAACTTGATCCTTGATCCTGACTTTATTATTATTTTAAATGAAATATTGCATGCACTTTGTACTGCACGTTCCTCTCTGAAGGGCCTTTGAGGCACTGTCTACACTTAGCTGCTTTGTTTTGAGCAATTAAGATTTGTTGTGGAGCGAATTAAGCAGCTCGGCTTTCGTTAGTCTGTCAATAGTCATCTTCTGCTGGTTTCTTGATCTGCGTTTCCCGGGAACGGAAGCCAAGGTGGTTTCGTGGGGAGGTACTGGCTTAGCCTCCGCATTTCCTTGGTCCCAGGAATAACCTGGGGCTGTGCCCTCGCATCCCGCCCTCTCGGGTTCCCGCAGTGGAGCTGCGCGGGAGCCGGCCCTCCCCGCGCCCCTCTGCGCGCCGGCGGGTCCGCGCCCGTCTGCGGCCACCGCGCTGTCGCCCGCCCGCCCCGGTAGTCGCAGCCGCAGGCCGCTGGAGATGGAAAGTGTCGTGGGGCTCTAAGGCTTCCCAGCGACAATAGCCCCCTTCAGGGTCCCTCGCGCTGCTGGGAAGACCGGGAACTAGATAACAAGTCCTTCCACACGCACCCAGAAAGTGTCCCCTTTGAAGTGCCGGGTCGTGCCTCCCCCTTCCAGGAGGGAAGAAGGGAAAGAAAACAAGGGTGAAGCTCTGCAGCGGCTGAGGAATGCTGACTTGCGGTCTTTCCTACACCGCATCCCTTTCCCTCGCTCGGTCCTCCCCTCCTTTCAACTCCCTGCCCTTTGAAAGTGCGAGTTGGGGTGGCCAGGCCCTGGGGCGGGGCGGCGAGGGTAGGAAGGAGAGGGAGAGGAGGCCGGAGGAAGGTGGGAAAGGAGGCGACTTCGTGCGTGCAGGCCCTCCGAGGAGTTTCGGCTGAAGGGTGCATCCATTTTGATTAAAGAAAAGCAAACAAACAAAAAATCCCCCAAAAAACAAACAACAAAAACCCTCCCCCAACCCCAAACCCACCTCCACAGCTGCATTTTGTTCCCGGGACTGTTGGTGTCACCAGAGCCTCTTGTTTTGCAAGTCTAGGCTATATTGCAAAGGACTTGTAAAGCCTATTAATTTTTCAGGCAAAACAGATCAAGCCTTCCTTTGATGCTGCTGTTCTCTAATTTAGTATTCAAAGGTAAAGAATCCTACTACCTTCTCTTCACTTTTTGCATAATTAAAAGAGATTTTTTCCCCCAGTGGCTAAGAAATAGTCGCTTAGTATTTTTTTGATGTAAAAGGTCTAACTTTTTATATCACATTTGTTTTTATGCTGTTTCCTAAATATAACCAATATTTACTCTTTGCTGGTACTTAGTTGCATGCCATTCACCCTGCATTTTAATTTCCGACAGATGGGGGTTATGAACAGTATTTTCCTCCTCTAATTCATCCCCTAAGCTTAAATATATGTATATATTTTCTAACAAACTCGTAGTACAATTTAAAAACAAAACTGTCTAGAATTGTTGATCGCCCTGACTTGTGGCTGACTCTCGGTTTGATTTTACACTGGAGCCATTCTTAAGTTCAGTTAAGTGGACTTTCACAGGTTTCCATCTGCTGGTTTAATAGCAAATTGTGACCCTCCAAACCACTTCAAGGCCTTTTGTGTTCTTATCCGTGCATTTCAATACTAGCTGGGGAAGTGCCTTCGGTTTCACTACATATGCAAAAAAGCTGGGCTTGAATTTTTTGACACCTCCTTCTCCGTTTGTTGGTGGTGTCCTGTTTTCTATTGTTTGGTTGTTGATGTTGGCAAAAGGCATTTATTTAACGATGCCAGGGCTACTATGCCTTATTCTTTATTGGCATGAAATCGTTAAAGCATCCCAGAGTAGTTTAAAAATTAATGTATGCCGTTGAAACTGTTATACATCAGCATAGTTTTATTTTCCCATCATAAGGTAGATGATATTTTAAAGGTAGTGTGTAGTAATAGTCGCCAGAAGCCAATTAAAACCACTAGGATTCTATCAAAAACCTGTTTGGCAGCATAAATAATTGATATCTGGAAATAAAGCGGCGCTGTCTGGGCAGGGGCCTGCTGCACAGACCTGGGTGGCGTTAGCAGTCTCTCTTCTGTGAAGCAGGGGACGCTTTCTGGGCATTACATCACCTGGGTTTTAAAAACTTGGTAATAAGGCCACACATAAACACATTTTTTAAAAAATCTCCTTTGCCTTGGGGGGGAGAGAGAGAGAGACAGAGGAGACAGCGATGTTATTTTCAGGTGTTTGAGCTTCTTAGAGAAAAAGAAACAAATACCAGGCCCCTCACAAGCTAGGTGTGAATGGAATAAATTGAGGCACTCTACCGACACATCCAGCTTGTCTTAAATGATGTGATTAAAAAGGACATTTGAGAACAAATTTATGAAGTTGTTATGGCAACTGAAATACTTGGATTGAAATGTGTGTATCTGAAACATGAAAGATTGTAGGAAGCCAGAGAAACAAGCACGGCATTGTGTTTGGGAAAGGCAATTGAACAGTGGTAGCCAAATATTATTCCTCCGGCGGTCATCCTTCAGGGTAACTGCCTCGGTTTCCACTTTTAAAAACGTGTGGTGATTGATGCTTTCACCGACTGTGTCGCCCGAAGTCGCCATGCCTCGTACCGGCATTTGCTCATTGGTTGTCTGACCTGTTGAGAACACAATCTCTGTATTGTGTTCAATGTGGAAATGCATTTAGAGTCGCCTCTGCACTTAACCATAAGTTTATACTGCTGTGTTCTCATATTAATATCCTCGTTTGTGAGTAGTCTCTCTAGTCTTTTCATTTACTCTCTTCCCCTATTCTAACCCACCAACGGCCACCAACTAACAGCCACACTTAAAGGAGTCGAAATATTTAAGTATTCCCTAGAATTCTTTGCTTTCTTCTAAAAGCTGTATGTCCCTTCTACATAATTTGATTGCATTTTAATTTCTCATGGGGTTTTTTTTTTTGTGTTCATCAGTGCAGGCAAGATTATTAAATAATTGTTCCTTTAAATCACAGGCAAGGATATTTAAAATTAACATGTATAAATGTGTATATAGTCTGTTGGAAAATCAATACTTCAAGCCACATCCAGAGTGCTTCAGATTTTTTCAGTCATTAAGATTACAGATGCATACAGTATCCAAAAAATGGTTTTAAAAGTATTACTGAAAATTCCTTGCAATATATTTTGAGTTTTTTACTTTAAATGGAAAGATGGTTAAATGTCAATTATAATAATTTCAGTGGACCATCCCATAAGAAATAAGCCATTATAATTAGAAAAAAAAGTTTGGCAAAACATATTTACAATGGACAAATGAAATAATTTCTTCTTTAACAATAGATTATTGAATGTTGATTACTGAGTGATTTGGTTTCCTTAATTTTAAGCATAATGCTTTTTATTTTGAATAGTCTTAATCCCTAAAGTTAAGCAAAATGAAGCAAAAGAGGGAAAAAAAGTAAAAGAATTTCCAGAAATTTGTATTTCCCTTAAACCATGAATTTTAGAACTTTTTACTGTTACTAAAATTACTCAACAGTTTTTTTAGTTAGACATGAGAGTTGGACAAAAACTTCCCTTCTATAACAGATTGTTTTCTTAATTTTTTAAAGACGAAAATCAAAACATTTTTCTATTCAATTGCAAAATTAATTGCTGTTAAATCTTTTATTAATCCTGTACATTGTGTGTTTTTTCATTCCTTTTTATATATACACATGGAAATGATTCCATTTTGGTATAACATTTTTATTTGGAAAACCCATAGATTAAAGATGATATAATCAAAATAATGAAAAGGATATTCCAAGTGCATGAAACAAGAATTTGGAGACTTTGCACACAATTTACAGAAATAGATTTCCTTTTCCTTTTCTTTACTCTTTGTATTTTAAGGACTTAAAAAAAGGCATGATTTTGATGCTTCCACAGTGGATATACTATTTTATTTCAGGTGGGTCGTTTGATAGTTTGTTGATGTTTTCAAGGTCTCTAAACAAAGTCTGATGTGTTAACAGTCTTATTAACGACGTTAAAATAGAATTAACAGCTTGTGGATGCCTCCAGAGCACAATGGCCTGTCAGCCTCCCCTGCCCCCTTATAAATTGTGCCCCTGCTGTCTTCCCTTTGTTTCAGGCCCAATCAGCAAACTAAACTTTTGTGGAGAGAGGAGGCAGTTCAAGTGTTTCTGCCGCAGCTGAAGGGAGGGGCTAATGTGGAATTTATTGGGAGACCAATCAGTGCTGGAGGGAAGAATGACCCCAAATTGGGAAGAAGGACTTTGTTGACCCGCTTGGCTCCCTGACCTTTCCTTGCTGTTTTGTCCCTTTAAAGAGGTTTGCCCTGGTTGTCGTTTACTTTGTGATGCTTTTACTAAAAGCCATAGAAGTTTGAAAAGTTTTGGATTATTTAAGATCCATCTCATCACAGATTTTATTGTGCTCTGTGATTTTTAGTAACTTGACTAGATGTTAGCACTCAGGATCCTTTTTTAAAAATCTGACAAAAGCTATTTATAATTTTTTTTAAGGGAATGGAATTTTATCAATACTTTTGATCCAAAATAGATTCTAAGTCTCTTCTAGTATCTTTTCCTTATAGTTACTGTTGTAGAGAATCAGATTCACTACCAATGTTAGACCATGGGTTCTATTTTGATGAATTTTGCTTTAAGAAATAGATTTATGTAGTCTTTAAAACTTTATTTTTGTCAGAAAATGTTATAGTCAAAAATAAAGATTTTTTAAGGACAAGACTTATATTTTTCATTAGTATTGCTAATAACCAATTTGACAAATTGTCATATTTAAAAGTACAGATTTCCTTAAAATCTGTACCTCCATAATCTGGAAAAAAAAAGTACAGATTTATGGGTTAATGTGACAAATGGGTAATAAATATCACTTTATCCTTTGCCACTATTCAATTTAATAATTTATAAAATACAGCACATTTATAAAATATTTCCCCATTCTCACTAAGCATTACACCAGTTTTGTTAAGAGATAATAAGACATTAAGAATTAAGTATTTTTCAGATTGCACAAAAACTTTCCTTGTTCCTTTATTGATGTTATTCTTTCTTGTAATGTGGTTTGTTGCTTATATTTACTTTTTAACTGGCCACTATTCAGAGACTTCAAATATGGTATATGATCCGAGAGAGTCATTGCTGGTACAAAGGAAAAACATCTCAGGCTGGATGCCGGACACTGAACATTTTCTTTAAGAGAAAGTTAAATAAAATTACTCAAATATATCCAAATACAGGGAATGGGATACAGCTAATGAACTGTGGTTTCAAAATATGATTATTTGACAAGGACTATGCTATAATGGAAACGGGAGTGCAAGCTCGCCACTTCTCTTGGCTCATGTTGTGCTATTTAAATAAACCCCAAGGGAAATATTTTCTCCTACTTTATAAACCCTAAAGCTATGCATCCATTGATTGAACAATGCCTGAAACTGGAGCAAACGGTGTTATTTGATATACTAGCCCCATGCGTGGGCATAAATAATAACGTTTTCTGGTTGGCATCCTTGAGTGTGTGCTGCTTGATTAGGGCCATTTTACCTGGCCAAGAAAGAATGTCTCTGTGGTAGTTCTCGCTCAACGATAACTGCTGTCATCCTCACCTGCAGCATCACTACTGCCCACCCCCATCCCACGGCCTGGTGTGTCCTCACATTCCACTGCTGGGCAGCAGAATTGGCTCATAAGGAATATAACCAACCTAATTTTTGGTGTGCCCACTGAACGAGTGCTCCAGGCCATAGAGTTGGGGACACACCTAGGGACCTGGGCACCATGCTGCCTAGCATTGAGACCAGGCATCGGTGCCCTGTCTACCTGATGGAAATGTCCGGTGCATGTCTGTGTGACTTGGGGACACTAAGAAAGCCAAAGGGATTAGCAACAAACAAAGGAAGCTTGTCACCTTTATGCAGAAGCCAGCTGGCATCTCACAGGGACAACCTGAGCTGCTCCATTTTCACTAAAGCTGGGCTCGGAGGGATCCCGTGTTGCTACTGCCCCTTCCAGAGCATATTGCAGGCTTGGTTTCCAAAGGGGAAGGGGGAAGAACAAACCAGGACCCTGATGCTGGAACTCATTTCTTTTGTTTCAGGTGATACAGGGAGTAACAAAACTGCAAATTTAATGAAACTTTAATAATCAATACAATTTTTCTCCTTAAGGACTTTGTAAATGGCATTTATCCTTCAAAAGTTTTTTCTCTCTTTCTGTGATTTATTTTATAAACTTAAAAGAAAAATAGAAAAAGTCAGTGGTCCTGGCTTTTGCTTTGTCCAGTGATCTAAATGGGTTATAACTCTTGACCACTGACATTTACCAAGATAAATCAATGTCATAGACAGCAAGCTTGATGCCGATTTGGCTCTGGACCAATCCCCTTGGACAAAAGTTTTCCGGTCCTCTTAGAATTCTTAACTGGCTACAGTAACTTTTAGGAAAATAGAAGATACAAATGAAGTTTCTGAAATTTGTTTGCTTTTGTATTTTAAAACTTGTCAAATGTAGAAGTAATTTTTCTCTGGAATCTTTGTAATCCCCTAAAGTGGATACTTTAAAGAAAATTGTGAAATGCTGTTTAGAAATAATCCATGTAAATATGCTTCTTTATTTAATCATAAGGGAGATTTGGAAAGTGGATGTTTTATTTTTCAGTAGTTTTTGTTCCATAGAATATTAAATTATGATTGCTAAAAAATCTTACCTTCGCATAGCACTTTATAATTTTTGATGCACTTTTGCAAACATTATTACGTATAATGTTTAAATGAAGTCTACAGGATGATACTATTATTCTGGTTTTGTAGATGAAGAAACAATAAAGACACATAATTCATAACATGCCACATAGTATCAGCTTTGTATCAGCATAGTATCAGTATACCAGAGAATACTGCTTAACAAATATATTTAGCATATAAAATGGCTAGAAAACACAAACCTGGGATGGAAGAAGTTATTTTGATTCCACATGATATCTATAAAAGATGACAAAAAACAGGAGAATAAAATTATGTGCCAATAACAATTTCCTTTTTAGCATATAATTGTGTGAATCTTGGTTTTATGATTGCTTAGTTTTTGTGTATTTATAAAATACCATAACAAATAACTCCTTATTTTACAGATAAATTATAGTCACAATATCATAGCAGAAGAATGTTTTCTAATTAAAAGGTAGTCTAGTTAAAATATGATTTTTTTCTTATAAAATCTCAAAATAGCCAAAATATATTTAGTCCTAAAAATAATAATTTTTCTTCTACTTGTTAAAGACTAAGAGGCCAGGGTATTTGTTTTGGAGCAATTCACTGCCAACATTCAGAAACAGAACTATATTATTGGGCACAGGAAAATCTGATTAGTGTTTCTAAGAATTATTATAGCACAGCAAGACAGGGAAGTAGTCCAAAGTGCTAAAGGTTAAGAGCTATCTACAAAAACTAGGAAAAGACCTTGTTTGAAAAAGAAAGAAAGAAATACATGTTTTTTAGGAATAATTAAAATTGTCTAAGTGATATTCTTAGATACTTTTTATAATACTTCTGTATTATGTTCATAAAAATAGTTTGGTTGAGAGGAACAGAGAAAGAAGAATTAAAATGATAAAACAAAAAATGTTTTATTTTACAAGATCCAAAATCTTACCAATAGTTTTCAGTGAAGAAAACCATTTAAGTAAACTTTCACACTATAACCCTAAGAAAAGTCCCCACATATGGTCCCAAAGGTTTAAAAAAAAAATAAAACTCCTCTGGGGAAATAATCATTTTATGAAAAGAAGTCTATTTGGAATTTGACTAAGGCTACGCTTACTACTCTTAGAATCAAATGGTGCTTAATATCTGTCTTAAATTGGGATAATCAAGTATACATTTTGCATTCTAGAAGTTTAGAGGCAGTATTATATGTCCATGGTTTTCTTTAAACTACTCTAACATCAAAATGGCCAAACTGTTGGACTGATTCATGTTAGATAAAACAGATGGGATTCTCAGATCGTGCACCGTTCAGCCGTTTGATGGAATTCGCGCCACCCTGACCAGCGAGCCCAGATGGCGCTTAAATCTGTCGCTCTTTAACGACCCTACTGTTTTTTAAAAATATTTTTATATTTGAGCCCATTCAGTTAATCTGAGAGATTAATCTTTTCCAAGATATGTCTGGGGAGGGATTCACTGAGGGTTTCAGTTGGAGGAACTGAGGGAGAGAAGAATGACGAGGCCTCCTGATCACAGGTGTGCCTGCTAGAGGGACCTGGGCAGGGAGGGCCTGGTGGACCGTAGGCTTTGGGTCATTTTATGGGCAGCAAGGCCGAAAAGCCCACATGGAAAGTAGTAGTGATGGGGGTTAAGGGAAGAAGAGATGGACATTTGGGGAGGGCCTGGGGTGGAGATAAATGCTAATATTGTCTGGAGAAGCGATTGCCATTGCCAAGCTTAGATCCCAGCAAGGGGCTGAGTGCCGGCTGTGACCACACTGGGGTGCTCTGAGTAGCCTGCCCCTCACTGCATGGGGATGACTCAGTGGATGGGCTACCTGGAGCAGATGCCCCAAGATGGGGTCTAATGTGATAAGGCTCTCTGAGATGGTTCTGGAAAGAACCTGTTCTGCACCAGAACTATCACAAATCTTAAGGTTTTTTTTTCCCCTGAAGGTTTTTTCCCCCTTCTTTCTTAAATTATCATTTTGAGTTAGTCTGCTGAACTGCTTTAGTGATTTGGGGTAGGAGATGTTGGACAGCCCCTCTCTCTAAAATCTGTATCCTCAGATACATTTGCAGAGTTGCTTGGAATTGTTTTCTACTCCTGCTGGGATGGGAAAGGGAAAAATGAATGGTTTTTCATTATGCACACATGGTTTTTTCTCTGAATTTGAATCAAATGTAGCAGGTGTCAAAATATGGTGCAGAATTTAGACTATTACTGTGAAAATTTCCACTGCCCCAAAGAGCCACCAGAGATGGACAAACCCACCTACATTAACAAAAGTAAAAATGTCCGGCTGTCTTTAAAAACATTCTTGGTGATATTGGGGTGGCCCTATGATAGTTTTCCTGGGGATCATGTGATTCTGCCTATTTTTAGGGGTCTCGTGGAAGGTGTGGTGATGCATTTCTGCCTGCATGTGACCTGAGTCTGAATGTCCTGTGCCCCACTAAATGTCTGCACACTAAGGACATGTTAGAATTATGTTTTACAGGAGTTTTCCTCCCAAATTAAATGACCTTCACATAGACCTAAAAGTGAGCAGAGAAGCAAGTTGTGTTGGGAGGTTCTTTTGGAAGATGTAGGGTTTGGGGGGTTTGAGGACTAAGGGTCTTGTGAGCTGACACTTGTAATGAAAACCTCTCCACAAAAATGCCACATGTAACGATCCCACGGGGATGGAGTTAGGTGTGTTGAAAACAGGATGGAAGAATCTCAAGCATGTAACTTATCATTTTCATCTTAAATTTTCTATACGCATGCAACAACCAGGATTCCACACCCCCTTCCTACCCCCTAGAACTAGATTATGGAAAGGATTGCAGTATAGTCCTGCTTAAAGAATGTTGCTTTTAGTGGCTCACACCTGTAATCCTAGTGCTCTGGGAGGCTGAGGTGGGTGGATTGCTCAAGGTCAGGAGTTCGAAACCAGCCTGATCGAGACCCCGTCTCTACTAAAAAAAAAATAGAAAGAAATTAATTGACCAAGTAAAAATATATGTACAAAAAATTAGCCGGGCATGGTGGCGCATGCCTGTAGTCCCAGCTACTCGGGAGGCTGAGGCAGAAGGATTGCTTGAGCCCAGGAGTTTGAGGTTGCTGTGAGCTAGGCTGACGCCACAGCATTCACTCTAGCCTGGGCAACCGAGTGAGACTCTGTCTCAAAAAAAAAGAATGTTGTTTTTTCACTGGGTGCTGTGGCTCATGCCTATAGTCTCAGCTACTTGGGAAGCTGAGGCTGGAGGATTGCTTAAGACCAGAAGGGTTTTTTTGTTTGTTTTTTTAATTTCAAATTTTCTTTCTTTAATTTTATATTTATATTTTTTATCTTTTTACTTCTGTTTTTTAGATACTAGAAACCATATTCATACTACCAGAGACCAGAAGTTTTAAACTAACCTGAGCAGCTTATGGCCCCATCTCTAAAAAAATTGTTTTAAAAATTAGCTGGGCACAGTGGCTTGAACTTGTAGTCCCAGCTACTCAGGGATACTGAGGCAGGAGGGCGACTTGACCCCAGCCTGCTGTGAGTGACAATTGCACCACTGTGCTCTAGCCTGGGCAACAGAGTGAGATGCTGTCACTAAAAAAAAAAAAATAAAAAAAAATTAATTTTTATAAAAGAATATTTTTTTTATAGAGAATAAACTATTGATGGAAGAGTGGAAAGGCAATCTGTATCTAACTTTGTAACAGGTTTAGGATTAGATGGTAATCAGTAAGACATAAGAATGTGTGTGTGTGTTTGTGTGTACACACTGGCTTCAGTTTCCTAGGTAGGTTTTGGTAATGTTTACAAAGTATAATTGATCATTTTAGGGGAACCAACTTGTGGTGCCTGCCTTAAAAATTACCTTGATAGGCCGGGCACGGTGGCTCATGCCTGTAATCCTAGCACTCTGGGAGGCCGAGGCAGGCGGATTGCTCAAGGTCAGGAGTTCGAAACCAGCCTGAGCAAGAGCAAGACCCCGTCTCTACTATAAATAGAAAGAAATTAATTGGCCAACTAATATATATAGAAAAAAATTAGCCGGGCATGGTGGCGCATGCCTGTAGGCCCAGCTACTCGGGAGGCTGAGGCAGCAGGATTGCTTGAGCCCAGGAGTTTGAGGTTGCTGTGAGCTAGGCTGACGCCACGGCACTCACTCTAGCCTGTGCAACAAAGCGAGACTCTGTCTAAAAAAAAAAAAAAATTACCTTGATAAAGTCATATAATGTATTTGATATTATCTAAAAAATGAATTTCTTACTTTTTTGACACACTTAGTATTCCTGATAGTCAAAATAAACATTCTCTCTTAAATTTTACTGGTTAATACATTTCACACTCACCTGATTTCCTCTAAAAACTTTCTAATATTCCAATTGGCAAATGGTCCATTTTGGAACAAAAGAGTATATATATGTTTGAAGAATCCTATGATCACCTAAGAAATAAAGCTTTTGCCCATCATTTTTCATTAATACTTGCCAAGTAATTAAGTATGAAAAGATGAGGAGCAAAAATAAATCTTCACCTTTAATAAAATGTGGGCTATTTGAGCAAGATGAATGTGTTTTGGTAGGTAGAGACAAGAGGAGAACTAGTGCTGTGCATCTCCCTTCCTGGCCACGGAGATGGTGTAACACCCCTAGCCTGCCTGGATTCTGCAATGGGGATGCCGAGCTGGGGTTGGCCTGGCCAAGTCCAAGTTGCTGGAGCCAATATAGGAAATAGGATTAAGTGATCTCTTGAAGGCCATGATATGGCTGAATCAAAGTGTTAATCTAGATGTAGAGTTGGGGGCCAAGAAGCCAGGTTCAAAGGCCCCAGGGCCCCAGTACATAACGACATGGTTTGGTGGGGAAAAGGCATGAGGCAGATCCCCAAGAGGTGCTAAGCAGAACCAGGGGTGTTTTTTTAGGGCCTCAGCTTTGAATGGGGAGAGGTATTAGGGGCACTGAGATACTGTGAGGAATAGGTGAGTTGTCCTTTCTTTTTTCTAGAGCCTTCTCTAGCCATTTGCAAAAATTCTACAGGCTCTTTGCAGAGAAATTCTTTGAGAGGGGGTTGGGGGGAATCATAAACCTTGAAAAATATGGATATTCCAAGGAACCCTAGTTTTCCAAATAGGAAATAGAGAGTTAGGTGGTAGTCTCAAAACATTGTTTCATTTTTTTTTTTTAACCTCTGAAAAAGATATTCTAATTTACTGAGAGACTACTTTCAATTGCATAGATACTGTAAAGTTACTTTTTCATCCCCCATGAAGATCCCCATTTTTAGCTTTTAAGAGTTGTTACAACTGAGATATAATCAGTATCTGTACCCCACACAGCACGCATCTCACTTTTAGAGACAGAGTTACTCGAACTGCAAGACAAGTTTGGGCTTAGTCAGTCTGTTAAGTTTCCTTATATGCAGATTTTTTTATTATTATTTTAATTTTAATTTTAATTTTTTTGAGACAGAGTCTTGCTCTGTCACCTGGGCTAGAGTGCCATGGCATCAGCCTAGCTCGCAGCAACTGGGCTCAAGTTGGGCTCAAGCACATAGGAGCAAGCACATAGGAGCACAGGTGCACACTACCACACCCAGCTATTTTTTTCTATTTTTCAAACTCCTGACCTTGAGCAATCTGCCCACCTCAGCCTCCCAGAGTGCTAGGGTTACAGGCGTGACTCACTGTGCCCAGCCTATTTTTTTCCTATTTTTAATAGAAATGAGATCTCACTCTTGCTCAGGCTGGTCTCGAACTCCTGAGCACAAGTGATCCTCCTGCCTCAGCCTCCCAGAGTGCCAGGATTACAGGCCTGAGGCACCAGCCTGGTCTATTCTATTATTTTAGTTAGAGGCCTGTTAGAAATTTCCATGCATATAAATGATGCTTTAAGAGGCAGGTACAGGGGTGAGCACCTATAGTCCCAGCTGCTTAGGAGGCTGAGGCAGGAGGATCACTTAAGCCCAGGCATTCGAGGCTGTAGTATGACTATACTTCAGCCTGGGAAACATGGCCAGACCCCATTTGGGGGAAAGTTCTCACTATCCAAGTTATCTTATTTGAAATTTTCCATGGCAGTTTCCTGAAACATAGCTGTGTTTCCTGAAAGAAAACTTGTCTGCATTTTCTAGACACATCCGTTATAAACAGGCATCTACCACCCCACCCTTAATGGGATTTAGGAATCTGTGCCCTATCTGCATCTTTTTTCAACTATTTAAATAAAAAACAAGAATGTTTGAGCATTTGTGAAAATCTGTGAAAATTTTTTCTATTACTGAATTTTTGGAATTGTACAGTTTGTTTTGGCCAGAACAATAGTAATAACAAAAGCAAACACTGATTCATTACAAAGTCAGCCCACAGATCTCAGCTAAGCCATGGCCTCTTTCTACTGTTCAACCCTGCTCTCTACCCATGGAGCATAGCAGGTCTCTGCTCACCGGGGATATTGAGCCATGAAAAATCTCAATTTTTCCAATGTTCGTCTTGTGGTTACTTCCCTTATTCTATCCTTTAAACAGCCAGCCAGCAAATTGGATCATGTCACTTCCCTGCTTATAATTTTTCAAAAACTTCCCATTGAACTTAGAATAAAATCCCCACTCTTTACCATGGTCGCCAAGGCCCTGCATATTTGGCTCTTGCCAACTTTTCCTGCGTTGTCTTATGTCACTCTCCCTCCCCTCATTCACTGCCCCCTGGGACACACTGGTTTCCCTCCCTTCAGCACCTCCACTATGCAGAGAGCTGTTCCCTATGTCAGGATCTTTGCACTAGCTGGTTCTGCTGCCTGAGTCTCCCTGGATCTGGCTCCATTTCATCTTGAGTCCCCAAAGCCGTCCCCACCACCCTACACCCCCTGCCATGATTCTTTATCACAACATCCGATTTCTTCCCTTCATTGCATTTATCACAGTCTGTCGATTTTTTGTTGGTCTTTTGTTTTCTCATATAATGTTTTGTCTTCCCCACTGCAGCCCAAGGAGTTTGAACTGAACAGGGAGGTGCTGCTGAAAGTTTTTGATCAGGGCAAGGGATATGACTGCATTTTAGGGAGATTAATCCATAGCAATAGGCAAGATAGGTGTAAGGGCTTGGTGAAGGCAAAGGAAAGACTGAAACAGAAAAGTTAAAAACAGAAAATTACTGCACAGGTCCTTCTGAGAGGTGACAGGGACCCAAACTTGTAGGTGGGAAGGGATGTGTGAGAGACTCCCCTTGTGGTCGGGGTGATTGCCCCGATGTGTACACCCCAGCCCCAAGCACACAGCCCCCTATGCCTTCCTGTCCCTCTCCTTCAGGGGTGGCAAGATGCATCTCCTTGGAGTTGTTACCTCTGAGGCAAGCACTACAGGCGTCCTGGGTGACTGTTGAGTGATGTATACATCTCATGTCTTTTGGAAGATGACACATTCCTTTATACAGAGCTACATTATTACTAGCTGCAGTCCTTATCAGAGCCCTTCTTAAGGAAAAACAAATACACTGTGACAACTGAGATCTTTTTCTTTAAGAATTTCTTTAGTTTTAATTAGAAAACTCCATAGCAAAAAGTTTTTGAACATATAACATTTTGATTTAAAATCTGGCAACGCTTCACTGGTCTCACTGGAAAATGTCATAAAACATTATTAAAACTGCAAATTGTGAATAAGATCAATGTGTTCTCATCTCTAAACTCAGCTCTGCATTTTGCTTATAAGAAGACCAATGTTACACACAAGATAGGCAGGTCACTTTGATTTTCCTCCTTTTGTAGAACTCTGAACATCTTGAAGATCACTTGAGGCTGACAGACATTGCCAGTGATGTCCCCTTTCCTGTCCCCTCCCAATGTTGGGACTTCAGATCTTGGGAATCTTGAGCACATCTCCTTTACCTGTGAATTTTTGTTGCTAGATGAGTCTAAGTGTCTAAATTTCCACAGCTTCATTGTAAGACTCGTGGATTTCATTGAAATACAGTCTTCTCTGTGTTTCATTGCTGTGATAAATATTAAACAGCAGCAGTAACTTTTTACCTCATTTTCCTCTGCTATTCATTTGATTTAAAAATCTGTGTGGCAAAACTCTATGCCCTTAACCCATAAAGTCGCTATTAACCATATATTGGCAAGTGATGAGTCCAGGGGGGTTTTCAGCAGTCTTTCATCCATGTAGCAAATTTGCATTTGCAACCATGTTGTAGGCTCTGAAAAGCCATCAGCACACAGAACCAAGATCTGTCCTCCTGCAGCTTACATTTTAGCTGGCTGACAATAAACAGACAAATAAGTAGATCATAATTTTAGAAAATGTTCGATGTCATGGTGATAGAAAAGGTGCAACAGGGCTGAGGAAATGGGGGGTGAGGGCAGGTTGCAATTTTAAGTAGGTGGTAACGATGAGCCCCATTGAGAAGGTGAAATTTGTGCAGGGGTTTGAAGGAAGAGGAGGGACTTAGCCTTGCATGTATCTGAGAGAAGAGTGCTCCAGGTGAGAGAATAGCCCTGTGTGTCCAAGATTAGCGCAGAGGCCGGTGGGCTAGTGTGGAGTGAGGAGTCCATAGCAGTAGGAGGTGAGACCAGACTGGTAACCAGGGGCCAATTGCTAGAAGAGTTTTGACCTTTACTCCAAGTGAAATGGGGGTCATTGCAAAGTTTGTAAGCAAATGAGAGACATGACAGGACTCATATTTTAAATGGATCCCTACGGAAGGTGTATTGAGAATACAGAATAGGAGACAAGGATACAAGTGGGGAGACTAGTCAGGAGGTGGCTGCCATAAGCCAGGTGAGAGCTGATGGTGGCTCAAACCAGAGTGAGAAGTGGCTGGATGTATTGGGGATATACTTTGAAGGAGAATCAATGAGATTTCCTGGTAGATTGAATATTTCTCAGTTGGAAATGAAAGAGGAGTCAAGGATAACTGTCGAGGATTTTGGCTTGTGTGCCTGGGAAGGAAAAGGTTCCCCTCAATTGAGATGGGTTTGGTGATAGATGGAGCACTGCTTTCCTTGAGGGGAGGGAGCGTGGAGGTCAAGAGTTCAGCTTTGGACATGGTGACTTTTAAGATCGCTTAGAATGCTAAGTGGAGATGTGAAGTGGACAGTTTTGGGGGAGAGTGGTCAGGACTAGAGACGGTATTTAGAGCAAAGAGATTGGGTGCACCTAGGAACTGACCCAGGACTGAGAGTGGAGCACTGAAACATCAAGGGGTGGGGAGAGGACGTGGAAACCAGCAAAGGAGAAGAGAGAGTAAGCAGTGAGATAGGATGAAACCAAGGAATGTGTCCTGGGAACCAAGTGAAACAGTATAGCAAGCTGGGAAGGGTGAGTAACTGTGCCAGATGCTGCTGCTGTTGGGTCAAATAATTTGGGGACCAAGAATTGGCTATTGAAAACCGGGCGTGGTGTGTACCTGTAGTCCCAGCTGCTGGGGAGCTTGGGGCAGGAGGATCGATTGAGCCCAGGAGTCTCAAGGCTGCAGTGTGCAATGATCGTGCCTGTGAGTAGCCACTGAACTCCAGCCTGGGCAACATAGGAAGACCCTGTCTCTTAAAAAAAAAAAAGAAAAGAAAAAAGAGAAAGAATTGGCTATTTGATTTAGCAATATGGGGGTCATTGGTGACCTTGACAAGAGCAGATTTGGTAGAGGTATGGAATAGGTTTTTCCTAATAGTGTTCCTCTTCAGGGGCAGACAGTGTTTAAATAAAATCATGTTTGGAGCACTCATTAGTCTTTACAGATGGTATCTTCCCCTGTCACACATTAAGGGGACCAGAAACTATTTCTGCCTTATATATGTATACTCTGTATGTCTATATATTTTATGTGTGTGCGCCAGCTTTATTGAGATACCATTTACATCCCATATAATTCACCCATTTAAAGTATACAATTCAATTAATTTAATGGTTTTTAGTCTACTTACAGTGTTGTGCAACCATCACCGTGATCAATTTTATTTATATCACTGTTTCATCAGCCCAGAAAGAAACCGCTTTCCCATTAGTAGTTGCTCCCCATTTCCCTCAAAACCCCCAGCCATAGGCAACTACTAATCTACTTCCTGTCTTTATGGATTTGCCAATTCTGGACACCTTATATACATGGAATCGTAAAATATGTGGTCCTTTTGTGACTGGTGGCTTTCACGTAGCATAATGTTTTCAAAGTTCATCCATGTTGTAGCCTGTGTCAGTACTTCATTCCTTTTTATGGCTAAATAATATTCAACTTTCTGCATATACCACATTTTATTGATCCATTGATCCATTGATCAGTTGATGGAAATTTAGGTTGTTTCTACTTTTTAGCTATTATGAATAATGCTGCTGTGAACATTTGTGTGGAGGTTTTTGTGTGGGCATATTTTTACCTGGGTTAGACTTGGGAGTGGAATTACATTTGATTTCTCCTTTCTTGATAACACTCTTAAATGGCCTATATCAATATTGCCAAAATTTAAGGACTAGAGCTCAAGAAAATGAGACAAAATTAAAAAGTAAGACAGAGAGGACAAGTTGTCCCCTTTTTCCCCCAGGTCTTTAGGTTCCTGGAGCTGATTCAGCCATAGTCACTGTTGAGTGGGACTCTAACCTAACTGGTCATTTTTTCTTTATTCTGTTTCTGGAGATAATGCAGTAAGTCACATCAAAAAGGGCAAGGAGTGAGGGAGAGAATCCACCTGTATTGGCTTAATTAAAACGATCAGGTTATTTCAGAATCCAGGTCATTGTTTACTTTTAGCTGCATAAAAATCTTCAAGTAGATTTTCTTACAGCCTCTCCAAGATAAAGATGCCAGGAACGGCAGCCAAATACATTGACTTTGAGAGGGGGAAAAAAAGGCTTGTAATTGCCTATCACTCCCTGGACTTACTTCTGGGGAACACCAATTAAAAATCCCAAACATGTAGGTTTTTCATTGAAATTATATTAATATGAAAGAGTTTTTATCAAATATGAGTGTATGTGTGTTCTTGTGTGTACGTGTGCATGTGTGTGTGTTTAAACGTTTCCATAATGAGTTCCCAAGTGCTTTTTTGGCAGTGGTTATTAAAGCTTGTGTGTTTGCGATTTATTTGGCAAAATGCCTTTAGTGAAGAAAGGATATAGTGTTCTCTTGGTTCTTTGCCCAAAGTAATTTTGGAGAAGTCTGTGACTGTATTTAGTTCATGTCATTCATTGGAGACAAGTCATTGTAATTACATTTGATCACAATCAGTTTACAGTTGTTTTATCATGTTTTCATGCTGAATATCTACTCAGACATCATAGCAAAACTTAATGGCTACTGTTTTATTTGGACATAAAATGTTTTATAGCCTTTTTTTTTTTTTGCAGTACACATCGGGTTTCAATCATCACTGCTGCATGGTGAGAGGAAAGCTATGGATAAAGAACTATCAAAAATCCTTGACTACATAAAATTTTATTTCAGGCCACCTTGCCATAAAAGATATTGAATGTATTTTGTGGCTTTTTCTCCTGACATGTTAACCGTTGTAGAAGACTTGCAATGTTTAGAGGAAGCCATATGAAATGTGGAACTTAATTCACCTAAGATGGATTATTACATTGGCATGCCAGTGTCTTGAACAGCTCCTAGATGATGTAGGTTGGAGGGCAGCAAGCAGCATATCCATATTCTTGGTATTTGAAAGTGGGTTATCTTCGTAACCATAAGGTTAAACATTTTGTCATTGTTGTTTCAGAAGCCCTACTCTAACATCTGCACTGTGTCAGACTTACGTTACAGGGTGTTATTTACAGCTACCAAATGCTGGAGGTTCTCACGTATCAGACAGTTCCTGATTTGCTAATTGTGGAAGCCTTGATTTACCGGTGAATTTGGGTGAATTCACTCGTTATCTCCCAAGTGTCAATTCTCACCATACCTTATTTTTCTCAAAAGGTTGGTCCCAAGCTCTTCTGAAATCTGCCCTTGGTCTATATGTTTTGAGTCTTACATTGTTGAAGAAGCTCCCTTTAGAAAAGTGTAATTAATGGGAAACTTTGACATCCAGCTGAGAAAATTAGTTTGCATCAAAAAAGGCAAGATAGAGGATTAAAGAAATTTTAGTCCTAATCTAATTAACACCAATTAAAAGATGCAGATGAATTTGCACCAACAAATTGTTAATTATGCACCAATTTGCCTTTTTCTGTGACCAAACTAAAATCAGGAAAGTATTATTATCTTTTGTGTTTGAGGAGAGTTACATTGTGGGTTTGTTACAATCGTCTTTTATATAATTAAAGAAAAGGTAGGCAGTAAGTGTTAGTGTAAAATATTTCACTTTCCTGATATTTTAATTTAGGTTAACTCTTGAAAAACAGTGCAAACAAACAAAAATGGAAAGTATGGGATAATTCTATAGCATTCATTCACTTACCAGACATTTATTGAGGACCTAGTTACTTGAATGTAGCCTTTTGACTGAATCCAAATTTTACAGAACAAATCCATTAATAAATGAGATCTTGAGGGCCACATGTGGCCTTGAAGCCACAAGTTCCCCACCCCTGACCTAGTATGTGCTGGACATATGCTCCATGAAATGAGAAACCAAGCATTTATGCAACAATTGTTTTTTTCTCACCCAAAATATTTTGTTTGTATTTCTTATATATTGCTCATTCAAAGAGCCTTTTGACCAAAATTACATAGCTAATTAAACTCTGCCCTGGATGCATGTTATAAAAGGAGAACAGAACTTTTAGGCCTCAAGAAGTGCTCTTGGCCGGGCGCTGTGGCTCATGCCTGTAATCCTAGCTCTTGGGAGGCCGAGGCGGGCGGATTGCTCAAGGTCAGGAGTTCAAAACCAGCCTGAGCAAGAGCGAGACCCCGTCTCTACTATAAATAGAAAGAAATTAATTGGCCAACTGATATATATATATAAAAATTAGCCGGGCATGGTGGCACATGCCTGTAGTCCCAGCTACCCGGGAGGCTGAGGCAGAAGGATCACTCGAGCCCAGGAGTTTGAGGTTGCTGTGAGCTAGGCTGACGCCACGGCACTCACTCTAGCCTGGGCAACAAAGTGAGACTCTGTCTCAAAAAAAAAAAAAAGAAGTGCTCTTAATCTCCCAGAACTGCTCTTTAACAATTCGACCTTTTAGGTTATTGAGCTTCAGTCTTGCTCACTTGACAGATCTGTGTTTCTGTTTACCAGTGTTACTCAGATGTCCACTGTGAATCACTCTTATTGCTCCTCAGATGGTGATCTGAGTAATTATGCAGGGGGTGGTGAAGCACAGACCCATTATATCTGCAAATGACACATCTGTCCAAATGTCATGTAATGAGTAACCACAATCCACTTTATATAAACCATATTTCTTCTGTTTCCAAAATGGGAATGGGATGGTGGGAGGGAAACGTCTAGTAGAAATGGGAAGAAAAGCATGTCTATAGATTCCTCTAGCCATTAATTATATAGAAAGTTCCACAGCTGCCCTCAGATTTCCAGGTGCATGTTATTAAACGTCATTCAAAGAAAATGGCCAACGAGGTCCTGATGTGGGAAACAGCATCCTAAAGAGCTATGTATATTCCTGTCTAATGTGTGTACTTAGGCATTAAGTAATATTAAACGACTATGTTATCTTCTTGGGATAATAGTTAATATAAAAATTTAGGATGCTCAGTTTGCATTTTCTGATATATATATATATATATTTGAGACAGAGTCTCACTCTGTTGCCCAGGCTAGGGTGCCATGGCATCAGCCTAGTTCACAGCAACCTCAAACTCCTGGGCTCCACCAATCCTTCTGCCTCAGCCTCCCGAGTAGCTGGGACTACAGGCATGCGCCACTATGCCTGGCTAATTTTTTCTGTATATATTTTTAGTTGGCCAATTAATTTCTTTCTATTTTTAGTAGAGACGGTGTCTCGCTCTTGCTCAGGCTGGTTTTGAACTCCTGGCCTCGAGCAATCCGCCCTCCTTGGCCTCCCAGAGTGCTAGGATTACAGGCATGAGCCACCGCACCTGGCCTGCATTTTTTTTTTTTTTTTTTTTTTTTGAGACAAAGTCTCGCTTTGTTGTCCAGGCTAGAGTGAGTGCCGTGGCGTCAGCCTAGCTCACAGCAACCTCAAACTCCTGGGCTCGAGTGATCCTTCTGCCTCAGCCTCCCGAGTAGCTGGGACTACAGGCATGCGCCACTATGCCCAGCTAATTTTTTTATATATATATCAGTTGGCCAATTAATTTCTTTCTATTTATAGTAGAGACGGGGTCTCGCTCTTGCTCAGGCTGGTTTTGAACTCCTGACCTTGCTGGCCTGCATTTTTTAATGTTTGTGCTGGAAACTTCTATATTTCAACTTTGGCTGAAAACAAACTGGCTGGTATTTTCATGGGTAATGTCAATTTGAAGGTGGCCTACTAATGGGGGAATTTCAATATTACAATGCCCATGACAGCAAATAACAAGCATTCTTTACAAACACTCTCTTCTTCCACACACTCACAAGATAATATCTGATACCCACCTTTGACTTCCAGAGTACCCCCTATACTTCTCTGTGATCATGCCTGCAGGTCTTTGATGATGCACTGTACTCTGCCATAAAAGCACACTCCCACTTCCTAGATTCCACTTGGCAGTGTTCTCTGAGTCAAGTTAGAAGGTGAATAACAGCCTTATGAGATGGCATTAGTAGGGTTAGGATAACAGGGTTGTCTGGCTGATCTTCCTGTTACATGGAAATCAAAGAATGATACTTAAGTTGACCAACCTTATGAAAAGTAATTTACATGCGACCTCCAAACATAGTTTACAAGAGCTGGTCAAACTCCCACCCTCAATCCAAAACCCAGAGTTTGTCACCATTAGGAGAAAAACTTATTTGTTTTATACCTAAGTAAGACCTTGAATTACCCAATGTGCTTCCATCGTAGAATGGCCCACCTGAGTAGCACAGGGATTCTGGTGCCATTGCCATGTGCCCATGGAGTGCCTGTGCTCCATATCTAGCCCTCCCTCTGACCAGTAGCACAGACGAGGATGGCTGCTGAAACTAAGAGCCCAGTCTTTGGCCTTAGAACAGACCACTTGGGTTTCTCTCACTAGCCTGAAACCTTTGTTACATTAGCATCAGGCTGGGACTAAAGAAACTGCTTCATTGATAGGTATTGCATTTTTTATGATGTTTTACTGTGGTCTATCCTACATGTTCTTTCTATACCATGAAAGGAAGAAAAAGATAATTTGAGTAGTTCTGTAAATTTTAATTTTTCCTTTGTGATTATTTTGGACCAGAGCCATGACATCAGAAGATTCGGAGAGGAGTCATTTGTTTGTGAACAAAGTCCTTAAGAAGGAGGTAGTACTATAATTTACTGCATCTAAAGAGGCATGAACACTAAATGCAGTGACTGATTCTGGATTGGATCTTGAGCCAGAAAAAAGTAGACATAAAGCACATTAATGGGACAATTGGTGAAATCTGAATGAGGCTTATAGAATAGATAATAGTATTATATCCCCATTACACTTCCTGATTTTGATAATTGTAGTGCAGTTGTATAGGAGAATGTCCTTGGTTTGGGGACATATTTAGGGGTAAAGAGGCACAAAGAATACAACTTACAAATGGTTCAGGAAAAAATACATATACATAGTATAAAAAATAAATAAGTATGTGTATATATTGTGTATCTATATTTATAATAGAGAGCAAGAGAAACAGAACAATAATGATAAAGCAGATATAGCAGAATGTTAACAATGTTAATGCTTGGTGAATCTGGGTAAAGGGTGTTCAGGAATTTTTATGCTATCCTTGTAGCTTTTCTGTTAGTTTGAAAATACAGTCATGCGTCACTTAACGACAATAATATGTTCTGAGAAATGTGTCCTTAGGTGATTTCATCACTGTGCAAACATCATAGAGTGTACTTACACAAACGTTACTTACTGCATGCCTAGGCTGTATGGTATATATAGCCTGTTGCTCCTGGGCTATAGACCTGTACAGCACATAACTGTACTGAATACTGCAGGCAATTATGACACAGTGGTAAGTATTTGGCATCTAAACATAGAAAAGGTACAGTAAAAATATGGTATAAAAGATAAAAACTGGTACACCTGTATAGGGCACTTACCATGAATGGAGCTTCCAGGAATAGAAGTTGCTCTGAGTGAGTCAGTGAGTGAGTGGTGACTGAATGTGAAGGCCTAGGACATTGCAATACACTTCTGTAGACTTTTATAAACACTACACTTAAGGCTACACTAAATTTATTAAAAAATATTTTTCTTTCTTCAATAATAAATTAACCCTAGTATACTAGAACTTTGGATTTTATAAACTTTTTAATTTTTTAACTTTTTAATGCTTTTGTAATAACAGCTTAAAACACAATTACACTGTACAGTTGTACAAAAATATTTTCTTTATGTCCTTATTCTTTAAGCCTTTTCCTATTAAAATTTTTTTTTTTTTTACTTTTTAAACTTTTTTGTTAAAAACTGAAACACAAGCCAGGTGTGGTAGCTCATGCCTGTAATCCTAGCACTCTGGGAGGCCAAGGTGGGAGCATTGCTTGAGCTCAGGAGTTTGAGGCTAGCCTGAGCAAGAGTGAGACTAAAAATAGACAGAAATTAGCCAAACAACTAAAAATAGAAAAAATTAGCCGGGCTCATGCTTATAGTCCTAGCTACTCAGGAGGCTGAGAGAGGAGGATTGTTTGAGCCCAGGAGTTTGAGGTTGCTGTGAGCTAGGCTGACAGCACAGCACTCTAGCCTGGACAACAGAACGAGACTCTGTCTCAAAAAAAATGAAAAATAAAAAAAGACACAAACACACATGTTGGCCTAGGCCTACATAGGGTCAGGATCATCAATATCACACTGTCTTCCACCTCCACATCTTGTCCCACAGGAAGATCTTCAGGGGCAGCAGTGCACTTGGAGCTGTCATCTGTGACTACAATGCCTCCTTCTGGAACGGCTCCTGAAGGACCCATCTGAGGCTATTTTACAGTCAACTTTTTTATAAGTAGGAATACACTCCAAAATAACAATAAAAAATGTAGTATAGTAAATACATAAACCAGTAACATAGTTGTTCATTATAATGATCAAGTATTATGTACTGTACATAATTGTATGTGCTGTGCTTTTTGTATGACTGGCAGCTCAGTAGGTTTGTTTACACCAGCATCACCACAAACACGAGGGGCATGTGTTGTACTATGATGTTAGGATGGGTAGGACGTCACTCGGCAATAGGAATCCTTCAGCTCCAGTATAATCTTATGGGACCACTGTTAAATATGCAGTTCAGAGTTGACCAGAATGTTATCAGGTGGTGCATGATTGTATTTAAAAATGAAAAAAAAATTAAAATAGAAAAGCTGGATTCCCTCCAGATTAATAAACCTTCTTTCATATGATTCTGGAAAGAAGACACAGGTTCTACTAGGACGAGGATTCTCAGGCTAATGCTACCACTGCTTCACCCCAGAGGATCAGTCTTCCTAACAGAGCCAATCATAGGGAATTCTAGGGATGAATGTTCACCAGGGCAGATTGATTATGTTCAACGGTTTCATGTGTTTCTGCAAAATGTACCAGTCTGATGATGTAGTGAACTAAATGATCCCCTCCAAGATGGTAAATAACAAGATAAAATGTTCTTAAGGCTATTTATTTATCATACCTACACCCCTTTAAGACTGAGCCATGGGTTTAAGTGAACACTTAAGTTCACTGTATTATATATTCTTGTTCAGACAGGACTTCACAAAGACCTTCTATAAAGAAAACAACTAGCCAATAAAACAGTATTAGAGTACATTATATATGTGACCAATCATTTTATGAAATCTGATGTAAGCCTTCAGGCATAATTGGAGTTCTTAGCAAAATACTTTAGTTTTTAATATTTCTATGACCCTCTAAGGGGGACTTAGCAATTACTCTTAAATTTTCAAAGTGGTGCATGGAGTTTTAGCTGTGTGACTTCCATTAAAGCCCATAGGAGTCTTGTTGCTAAAACATCACACGATTCATGAAAAATGTACTCCTTCTTGTGAAATTGTTAAAAGTAATGGGTATGGAAGTATAGCACAGCATTTCTGGTACATTTATGGGCTTTCTGCACTTGTTTCAAATTTTATACTTCTATGGAAACTCAACAGTTGTATAAGAATTGAAGGGGAAAAAAGCCTATTATGTATATTTCAAAAATGAAGGTTAGAAAAAATATAGTAGAACTGAAAAAAAATTTTTAAATAATTTTTCAAGAAAAGCCAAACATTTAAACATATTTATCTTCTTTATTTCAAAATTAATATATCAGCTTCCAGATTTTTAAAGTAAGTCTTAAAATCAAACTTTAAAAAAGTGACCTTTAATGACAAATTTTCAGTATAATCACATACGATGATTTTGGGTTTTCAACAACTTCCTCTACTAAAACATACATAATTTAAGCATCATCGGAGCAAAGTTTCACTCCTTAAGATGGTTGGGGGCAGAGGGTTTTTCCCAGTGGATAAGAGTATGGTCTTAAGGTTTATTGAGTCCCCTCTCTGTCGGGAACCTCATAGACATCACTGTCCTGCATCCCTGTGATAAGGGTGCTGTTATCCCTATTAAACAGTTAAGGAAACAGGTTCAGAGCCTGCATCTGCCTGACTCAAGAGACCAGGTTTCCCCCATCATTCTATGTTGTGCTACATGTATGAACACAGTGCAGCAGCTTTCAGAAACTTGTGTGGAGCTGTAGGCATACTCAGCCAAGAAGAGGGTGGGGGCCCTGGGAGGAGACCTTCCTCCAGTCCACACTATACTGTAGTCCGAATTCTTCCAGAACATGCAGCTGCTCAACTTGAACTGCACTCCCAGACCGACACAGGCCTGACTTGCAGGAGCCAGCAACTCCTGGTGCTCAGCTCAGCGGGTTGGCCCAGTGTCAGCACTACCTCCCCTCGGAGCATCTGGTGGCCTTGCTGGCCACACAGTCAAGGACTTTCGGGATGCAGCCCAGTTCCTCTTAGAATAGAAACATCTTTGGAGTTCTGCTTCCGCGGTCCTTTGGGGGACATTCGAGGCCAGGAGCAGGCCTCAGACATAGATGTATTTGTTTCAACACATCCAGAGAGAGAGAAAGAGAGATTGACTCAATGAGTACTTCTTGAGTTAATTATTGTTGGCTCCAATTCAGTGGTGCAATGTTTTGCTGTAGATTCATTTACTAGGCAGTACTGAATTGTCATTTTTATACATTATTTATTGAATCTCAGGAATATCCTATCAGCATTATTTTTTCCTAGAATCTTTACTTATATCTGGATAGTAGATTTTAGGATAGCTTTTAAAAATGGAGAACTTGACGTAGAACCAATTTTTAGCTTCTGTTGGGAACAAGCTATGCCACTGATTCAAAGTGTCCCAGCTGGGGTCAGAATTAGGGACTGTTTAAATAAGGGAATTTCAGAAGGGCAGGGGAGAATATTGAGGTACAAAATGGGAGGAAATAAGCCATTGTTCCTTTAAAAAGCTTAGTAACCTCGATAATGAGAGGCTATGAACTAATTCTTTTTATAACAGTAACTTCTTAACTTCCCAGCCCTAAAAGCTCCAAGGGTGACTTGCAGAGAGCCCCGGGGCGACACCTGCCTTGCATAGATTAGGGCCCGCTGCAGCTGTCTTCATTTGCAAGACTAAGGTGTAGCTCCAAGAGTCTGTGGGTCTCAGCATGGAGCACTCCTCCTCAATCTCTACAGGCTGGCGTTGCGGATTAAGATGGCCATTGCAAGCCAGGCTCAGAAATTGCAAGATGAGGCAGGTAACGATTTCCTGGGTTTTATGTATCAGACCTTACGAGGTATGCAGCGGGAACCCTTTTATATGTCTGCCTTGAATTAGCCATACCTTTTACAATCAGCTCTGTGGAAGAGCAGCTGCCTGAGCTATCTAGCATATCCACGGGCCAAGCATGCCTTTGGCACACAAACATGTTTGTAAAGAGCTTGTGAATGTATAGGATGATCTCTTGGGGAAGACAAAAGGGAATACCCTTTGGAACCTAGAGTTAGTCGGTGTCGGTCTGGTTGGATATGCTTTTTCCTGCAGTGTGCATTTGTTTCACAGAAAATACAATTAGGATAATTCTTGTGTGTTCTCTACAGGAAGGAAGTAGTATTACTGCTTGTGAGTGGTGGGCTAAATGAGGGAACCATTAAAGGGTTTTTAATAGACTTTTGAACCAAAAGACATAAGGGACTATACTTATGTTGCCTTAATTGAGAAATATTTTGCAGTGTGAGGAGACTTAATCAAATTTTCATTACATACTTGGTCAGGGACCAGGCTGAATGTTTCTTTAAGCAATTGGATAAAATGCACATTGAAGACTTGTTAGTTATGTGAGAATGTGTCTGATGTGCTTATCATCTCTCCTGCGGGTGCCTGAGTATCAGATACTTGGTTTACTGTGTTGGGTTGAATGCTTCTGTTCTAATTTCTAATGAACTTTACCACCAGACTACTTGATCATGACTAAGCCCAGGAACAATGCAAATGGAATTGCCCCCTGATGGGGAGGAATGGGCCCAGATGGCCCTTAAAAGGTGATAATTAGGAAATATAGCATATCTGAGTAGCTAGAAAGAGAAACTTGTTAAAGACAGTCAATCTGTTTGAAGCAATGGTCTTTCCCTTAATTATATGCATTTTCATTTAGTGTTGCTTTAAAGTGAAATTTTCCCAGGAAAAATTTTTATTAGTTAGCTAAAACCTAGAAACCACCACATATTTTGCTACTGTGTTTCAGATTTATTTTGAAAATTCTTTCCTTCATACATTTTTTGCTTTCCAGATCTGTGTAACAGACTTGCTGTGTGTGTTTTAGGGGGCTGGTTTAGGTTATTTTAGCTCTTATGCTAAAACAGTGGGGGAGTGATTAAAAGTGAGAAAAATATTGGTATATATTTGTAAACTGAGCTTTTTAAATTAAAATAGTTACAGGATATTACAGTCTGTGATTTCATATACTTTGTAAGATTGCCTTAAATGTATTGCCTTCTTGGCAGCATAATGCCAGATTCTTCTCTCCTCTCGAATATGTCATTAAAATAATTTTACATATGACCAGTTGGGTTTTTCTTAAGAATTATATTTTTATCTGAATTAGCTTATTTGCATTTGCTAATGATATCTCCCATTTGGCTTTTCTTTAGGGTTTTTTTTTTTTTTTTTTAGTGTTACAAACTTGGCATTACTTTAAGCATAACAAGTGAACTGGGAATGAGAAAGTGGTGACATGAAGACGAGAAAAGAAATATGCTCCTTATCTCTCTTCCAGCTCCTGCATGGAATGGAGGTTGGTGAAAATAGCTGTTCCTAGAAATTAAAGCATAAAGCAAAAGCTAGAATGTCTAAAAGGCAACTTTTTCCTTATTTGTAAATTCATAAAACAGAATTACATTGAAGTGCTAAATTATATTATTCCAAATATTTTGGCAGTCATATTTTGGCAGATGAGTTACTTTCCTGAAATTACTCAACACCATCATTCATCCTGACAAAAGCCAGTGGTACAGATGCACCTTTGGGATTGAGGCCAAGGTGAAACCTGCATCTTCCAGGTCTGCCACTCAGGTTTGGAAGGACTCTTTGGGAAATCAGCCTCACACCCTGGGCATTGCCCCTCCCATCCTCAGCAACTACACTCTGGAATGTAGGGTCCTAGAATCTAGTACTTGGGACTCAAAACAAATGCGTAAAGTATCTTCCTTCACTCAAAAATCTCTTATGGAATCTGTACCATTTTAAGTTTCATTATTGAACAATGGATATAGTTCATTCTCAGTTTCAGGATTCCAGAAGCATGCGTACCAAGACTGACTGGAGAGGCATCACATCTTCCTTCAGCAAGCTTCAGGGGGAGATAGGATCCAGAGTGAGCCATGTGTACACTATTTGCAAGATGTTCTGAACTATATCCTTGCCTTTATTGACAGGTTGTCCCAAACAAAACAATCTGACTCAAACTTCTCTTGTTATCAGTGAAAAACAAAAATCATGTGGTGTAGGTATGCTTATGGGAAGAAAAAGTTGAGAGGAAAACTGGAGATAAAAATCATTGTTATCTTTAATTCCGTGATTCACAGCAGTGAAAAAGCATGGTTTAAATCCCATGTGCCCAACCATATCTGTATGGTTTCTGAAGATTGTATTCAATTATTTTAACTTGAGTTATTGAAAATAAAATGTTTACTAAATAGTTACATTTATTTACTATTCTAGATATGACCCGACTTGAAACTTTATAGTTGAAATTTCTATCCATCACAGAACAAGCTCTGAAGAGAAGAGCAGCTTCAACTTTTTCAAGTATTTTTAAAAAGAGATTTAAATAATAACTGATTGCTTTAATGACGTTTGGAATTTTGTTTAGCAGCAAATATAAAGAACCAAGTTGGAATAGCCCAGGAGATAGATGGTGATTAACTCTGCATTCTTTTTAGACTGTTTTATTAATTAGCTCTCTTAGACTCAAATAGGTTGCATCCTCTGAGCAGTAAATTGCATTCCATTTGCAAGCTCTGTGGATGAAATTTGCATGTGGCCTAAATGCTATTCACATTGTTGTGTTAAGTAGCATTTTATCTCTCTGGACCGGTGGCCTGCCTCCTCCTTCACCCCCAGTGGAAAGTTTTATCCACTCTTTTTGCTGGAAGGGAAGGCTGCTTGTAGTTTGGTCATTTGGCGCCATCTTCTTTTTTTATTGTTAAGTCCACTAAAGCCGGTCAGGCCTGGCGGTACCAGACAAGCTCCTTCCGTCCAGTGTTCTAGTTGGCTGAGCATTCAGAGTTCTTTGCTCTTTATTTACATGGAATGTTTTGAGCTTCTGTCTTTGCTTTAAGACCTGATTAAAAGAAACCTTAAAAAATGAGGAGGAGGAGGTAGTTTTTGGTGTAGGTTTTTCCTGTCTTGAATCTTCCCTGGTTTCTCTCCGCTATCTATCTCCAGCCCAGTTCCCCCATCCACAGCAGCTTGGGCTTTTTGTTTGTTTATTTTTTTTAACTTTCAAAGTATTTTAGGAAACACATTAATACTGCACAGCTTGGAGGGTAAGATAGAATTGGATGACTCCCTCACCAGCAATTGATGGACTCATCAGTGTTGCAGTTCTATTTATCATTATGATTGGAGAATGCTTCTGAACAGCTGCCCTTCCGAGGATGTTGGTATTTAGACAGACCTTCCTGTCATTTATCTGACTTGCAAGCACAACTGTTTTGAAAGAATTAATATCAAACTTACATATGAAAATCTACCATTTAATGGGATGGATTCCTTTTCAATACATACTTTTCAACTCAACCAGGGAGATCCCATCCATTTTAAAAAATCATTAATCACGTACTTCTGACATTTTCCCTTTCAATTTCCTCAGGGGAAAAAGTTATTTGAATAACAAACAAACAAACAAAAACCCCTCATCACAAATAGCTGTCAACCTCCTACTTGAACAAAAGCTTTCTCTCATTCTGAGACCTACAGTGTTTTGTTTAGGTAGAGGCAGCTGGGTGGTAGAGACACTATGCAGAAAGGCTTGGGTTAATGAGCACTTTCTGGATTTAGTGTCTCTCCTGATTAACTCTTGGGTTACTTGCTTTCAGTAGCTAACCCTCTCTCACTGCCCACTCCAGAATTTCCAACATGGTAGCCTCATCCAGAGATGTCCCTCCCTAGACACACTGGCAGCAGACAGTGTGAAAATTTGCGAGCACTGTGGTTTTCAAATGAGCGAAAAGCAAAAAGGCTTAAGCAGAGAGCTTACTTCTTGTTTCCTTGACCTAAGGAACATTTTTAGGGGTGGGGGGGGAACGTTTTCTTAATATCTAATTTGGCACGAGGGACCGTTTTCATGGAAGACAACTTTTCCATGGGCTGAGGTGGAGGCATGGTTTTGGGATGATTCAAGTGCATTACATTTATTGTGCACTTTATTTCTATTATTATTATATTGTAATATATAATGAAATAACTATACAACTCACCTGTAGGTTGGGGACCCCTGCACTACCTGATAAGAATAGAGAAATGGAGAAATGAGAAAGCTTGAGATTGGGACCATAAATTCCTCATATGAAATAATGACTCCCTCCGTCCCTCCCTTCTTTCCATTGTCACCTCGTGAGTCCTTTCTCTGTGCTGCAGGTGTAGGGATGTAGAGATAAAAGCCGCAGTCACTGCCCCCAAATTGCTCACAGTGTAAAGGGCGGATACAAGATGACCTACATGATGAACACAGAGCGAAAGTTTCTGGAATCCTGAAAGTGTGAAAACTGTGCTGCCCAGAGCTCCAAGTCCCTGAGTTTTTACAATGCTATTTCTATGGATTGTATCCAAATAATAATTTCAAAAAAGTAGCAACTTAGTATCCATCCTTCACAGACAGGAGGTATGGAAGGAAGCAACAAACCCAGTGACTTGTTTTCTTCCCTGGTTCCTTCTTTGCTTTTAAGAAAGCGCTTAGAATCCACATGTTTTCAATGCCAGCCCTGCCCCCGAGTCTCAATTGTTCCCACTCTAAGCTCCCATCCCATTTAAAAATCAAGGCCTTTTCTAGATATGGTTCAAATACCATAAAATTCACATTTTTAAAAACATACAATTCAGTGGTTTATAGTCTGTTCATAAAGTTGTGCAATGATCATCACTATCTAATTCCAGAACATTTTCCTTACCCCAAAAGAAACCCCATACCCATTGGCTATCATTCCCCATGCCCCCTCTTCCCCTCTCCTGACAACCACTGATCTGCTTTCTGAATCTGTAGGTTTGCCTATTCTGGACATTTCATATAAATGGTGCTATATAATTATGCCTTTGTGCCTGGCTTTCACTTGGTGTAATATTTTCAAGGCATGGCCAGGTGTGGTGGCTTATACCTGTAATCCTACCACTCTGGGAGGCCAAGGCAAGAGGATCGCTTGAGCTCAGGAGTTCGAGATAAGCCTGAGCAAGAGTGAGACCCTGTCTCTACTAAAAATAGTAAAAATTAGCCAGGTGTGGTGGTGCATGCCTTGTAGCCCCAGCTACTCAGGAGGCTGAGGCAAGAGGATCATGTGAGCCCAGGAGTTTGAGGTTGCTGTGAGCCAGGCTGACACCACAGCACTGTGGCCTGGGAGACAGAGTAAGACTCTGTCTTACTCTGTGTTATCCATGTTGTAGTATATGTCCTTTTTATGGCCAAGTAACATTCCATTGTAAGAGTATACCACATTTTGTTTATCCATTCATCCAATGATGGCTATTTAGTTGGTTTCCCCTTTTTAGTTATTGTGATTGAGCTACTGTGAACATTTGTATACAAGTTTTTGGTTGGACATGTTTTCATTTTTCTTGGGTATATACTTAAGGGTGGAATTGCCTGGTCATATGGTATTATAACTCTGTATTTAACATTTTGAGGAACTGGGGATACGTAGCATTTTGTGCCCATATTATGAAATTAATTATGAAGCAGCTTCTGTTCATCATTATTAGACCTGTCTCTTCCACCAGGTTTTAAGTTTCTTGAGACTGGGCTTGTCCTTGCTCATCTCTGTATCTTCACAGTCCCGCACCTAGTAGGTGCTCAGGAAACTGTCGAGAATGGAACCGACCAAGGCAATGTCTTCCTGCCCTTAAAATCACCAGCACACATGACACTCACTCTCTCTCCCCCCCCTTTCCTCCCCCTTTCTCCCCCCTCCCTCCCATCTGTGTAACAAGACACAGTTTATCAGGAACAGAAGCAGCTCAGTATTACCCATCAAGCCTTCCAGCTGAGAGCAGACCCTCCTTATCTGCTGTGGGGCCTTCTCCAGTATCCTGGGATTTCTCTAGGCTGCCTCATCCCCACAGCAGCAGTGATGCGACCCGCTATGGTTTATGCAGATACTTTGAGGGAGATTATTTTAAGTACCACTGAAACCGAAGCAGAGGCAGGGCTGGTGGGAACCCCAGTATTTGGGGGGCATACTCCCTGTTTGACATGGTTCAGTAATGACTCATACATCTACTTTAAGGGGGATTTGGACAAGGAGGCACTAAAATACCTATCCAGGCTTTGACTTGGAAGCATTGTGCAGGAGGTTTAAGGAAGATTATTTTAAGACTTTCTCAGAAGGCCAGAGCAGCATCTTTCTGATTTATTCTGCTACCTTTCAGTCAGAGCTTGTGATTTCTAACATGTATTTCAGGTTGGATTTAAGAGTCAGAGCTGGCCTCTACTGAATTGGCCACCTTTGATGTTACAGTACTGAGGAGGGGAGGGACAGATGGAACAAAAGTCGTAATTGCCCAAATTTACAATAGGTTCCCAGCGGCAGCCAGCACAAAAGAAATGTTAATGCAATAAACTGTAAATGGAAGGAAGCTAAGCAGGATTTATGGCTGGCACAAACTCCATCAAGGCACTGGAACCTCCTTCCTTCATCTGTGAGGCATTTCAATGGTCACAGTAGAATTGAGCTCATTTGAAAGAAAGTCAGTGGCCACTCTGTGTCCTCCCTGCCTTACATGTATAGCACTCCCTACACAAACCAATTCCTGTAAAAACCTGGGAATTCTGATAGAACAATTGAGGGAAAATATAAGTCATCGAGGGTGGAGCCTAATAACCTGGCAGAGCTAAGAGCAAAACACACGTCAGCTGTGAGCATGTATGTGTTACAGCTGCAACCAAAGCATGCATTTTCCTTCCATAGGTCTGCGTTGGGGACCTTGGCAAACACAGCAGATGGCCGTAGCGTTTCCATGTTTCAGCCTGGAAGCAAGAGGGCAGCATGTCATTCGCCAGCCAGGCACTTGCCCATCCGTCAGGGCCATTGCTATAAATGGCTGTTTTCACATTTGGTTCCTGTAGGTTCCATTTCCATTCATGCTCACATGTACCTTTACCTGCGTTGTAACATGGGGACTGTTCCTTGTCTCCTTGTCCAGATTGCTGGCCTGTTTGGTTTGCTAATTAGCTGAGGAGCACGGTCTAAATGGAAAATTGCTTTCTGAGATCTTCGAGCCCCAGTTCCATGCTGTGAGGGGCTCCCTGTAATTAAACACGTTTGAAGAGTTGCTCTCTTGCGGACATGCCGTGGACATTGGTGCCTCGCCCATTAGCTAGGGAGCTCTGTTTCAGGCCTTATACTCACATTTTTTTTTAAGCCTGTCAAATTTAGCAGTGGGGATTGTGTACCAACTTTAGTGACACTAATGTTAATAAGTTCTGATAACCCACTACCATTGGACCAGCCTTATACTCAAATATTAATAATGGGTCAAAATAAAAGGAAACTTGTATATCAATTGATTACGTGTGGGGGATTTTTTCCCCTTTGGAAGCTGGGGGAAAGAACTACTCAGTGGGAAAGTAATTTTTCCTCCTTTTAAGGATAGGAAAGTGGTTAAGCATTGTGGAGGCCTAAGAGGAGAGGCCATGGGGTGGGCAGTCAGGAGATCAGGAAACAGGGATTTCAGCAACTTCTCATGAAGCCCTCAGTCTCAAGTGTCTTACCCCTCCCATCAGGAAAGTGGTGTGGCTCTAGAATTATTCTGGAATTCTAACTTCAAAGATAAAGTATCCATATTTAAAAGTTCCTGCTGTAGTTTCAGATAGTACACAAGAAGCTCTTAGGAGTGAGGGCATGGACGGTTCCTTGTCATTGGGTCCCTTTTTCTGGGAAATCAGTTCATTTTATAAGTAAGAAAAGGTTTATTTTCTTTACTTTCTGCAAGGTTCATGGCTGACACCGATATAACAAAAGAAAGATTAACAAGAGAAAAGCATATAAACTTATTTAATGGAAGTTGGATTTTTTTTTTTGAGACAGAGTCTCAATCTGTGGCCCCAGCTTAAGTGCAGTGGCATCATCATAGCTCACTATAACCTAAAACTTCTAGGCTCAAGGCATTCTGCCTCAACCCCCCAAGTAGCTGGGACCACAAGCTGGGACCACGCTACCACACCTGGCTAATTTTTTTTTATCTTTATTAGAGACAGGGTCTCCCTCTTGCTCAGGATGGTCTCGAACTCCTGACCTCAAGCAGTCCTCCTGCCTTGGCCTCCCAGAGTGCTAGGGTTACAGGTATGAACCATTGTACCTGGCCATTATTTATTGTAAATTTTACATGACATGGGCACCTTGAGATATAAAGACCCAAGGAAAAGTGTATTTTTATGGACAGTCATGCAGAAGTATGATTAGAGGACAAAAAGTATGATCTATTGTTAATATACTGCTGAAACTTAGCAAGGCATGTTTTCTCAGATTCTTCTTGGTGTCCCCATGTGACATTTCTTCCCTCTGGGTACAGGGCAGGACAACTGTCACACAAGTGTCTTTAGGAGAGGACAGAGAAAGAAGGTGACCTTACTATTTCTGCAGTTTTCTTAATTTCTTTTACCTTACAAGATACTCAGTATGGGTTGCTGTGAGTTAGGCTGATGCCATGGCACTTTAGTACAGGCAACAGAGTGAGAGACTCTGTCTCAAAAAAAAAGGATACTCAGTATGACAGGGTGAATATTTGGGGCTATCGTGATCTGAGCCCTGACAGTAACAAATGATGAAGAAAGCCTTTATGAAATTTTTGCTGAGAGGCTTAAATAGAAATGTAGAGTAATGATCCCTAAGTCAGAGTGGCCACCAAAGAAACTTCGACTTTCTATGTAGAATGGCAAACTCACTTCTGGCAAATCTTTTCTGGAAAAGGCACTATCATTTGTTGTTAAAACATGTGTATAAACTTATGGGGCATACAGAAGTCTGACACCAAAACCATATATCAAAGATCATTAGTAAAAATTATGGAACTTTAAATCTACTATTCAGGTCCCAATACATAAGTAAGACACATGGCACACCATAAAAATCAATTTGATCACATCCTAGGAGGCTTAGCCTTGGGGAAGAAGGAAAAAGAAAAGGATGAAAAGAAGGATGAGAAAGGAAGGAAATATCTGTAGACAAAGAGCTTAAATCTCTATTTTTTACCACAAATGTACACACCTATATTTTATAACCTACTGCCTCTTTTGATCCTATGTTCTCTCCATTTCATAGTCGAGCTAATCTTTTTCTTTTTCTTTTCTTTTTGAGACAGAGTCTCGCTTTGTTGCCTAGGCTAGAGTGAGTGCCATGGTGTCAGCCTAGCTCACAGCAACCCCAAACTTCTGGGCTCAAGCAATCCTGCTGCCTCAGCCTCCCAAGTAGTTGGGACTACAGGCATGCACTACCATGCCTGGCTAATTTTTTCTATATATATTAGTTGGCCAATTAATTTCTTTGTATTTATAGCAGAGACGGGGTCTCGCTCTTGCTTAGGCTGGTTTTAAACCCCCGACCTCGAGCAATCCGCCCACCCTGGCCTCCCAGAGTGCCAGGATCACAGGCGTGAGCCACCGTGACTGGCCTGAGCTAATCTTTTTCTATATATTCTGCTGGTACTTTTCCAAATCATGGGCCATTGTACTCTAATGCCCTAACCCATTTGGCCAAGCTCTCTTAGCTTCTTTATTATTTCAAGGTCTTAGTTGATGTTTAGGGTGTGTAACAGTAGAAAACACATGGGATTTGGACTTGGAGAACCCCTGAGTTGCAGCACTCTGATTTCCTCATCTGTGAAATGGGTACAAAGTCTTGGAAGGGTATTTGTAAAGCAGTGTGCAGACAGCTCAGCCACGATTGTTTTCAACAACTTTAACGTTTAGTTTTATCTGCAAATGGCACCAGCTTTTGATTTAGTCTCATATGCATCCTCTTTGGCATGGATGTTGGCTCTGCTTTGCCCCACAGGCCTTTACAGCCACAGGGCAGTAGGGCACCAGGTCAGCAGGTGGATTTGGCAACATGCATTGGGTTTCATGTGTAATAGGAAAGAGATTAATTAAGGATGTTAATGTGGTCTAACACTAAAGTTCAGGAAATCTCACAGGACACATGAAACAAATTCTTACAACACATATGTATTCACATGCTTCTGAGCATTTTCAAGACATCTTACCATGCTTTTTTTTTTTTTTTAATCGTTAAATCAGATGGGCTCGGTACTGCTGGGCCTTGATGGAGTGTATAGTTGAGGGATCCGTGTGGCGTCTGGGCCCCCACCAGGATTGCGTTCAAGCTATAAGTAGTTATGCAAAGTCGTAGGTTAAATGATTTGGGAATAAAATGTCATTTGACGTGACAGAAATGAACCCTCTGAGGCCCACATTTCCTCTGGGACTTGCTCTCACTTCCAGTTCTTGTGTTAAGTAATTTTATTAACTGAGGAAAGGAGGGGCATGCGGTGACAAGGGAAATATTTTTTTGCTAACATTTTAATCCTAATCACAAAATTTATTGCGTGTGGCTTTATATGCATTTGTAGCTATAAAGCCCTGAAAGATGATGAAAGTAAAAATTAGAATGTGTTGTTTTTCTTCCCAGGTGTTATTTAAAGCATTGTATGAATTGTCAAAAAGATTAATTGTTGTTGCTTGCAGCTAAACAGATGATAAATTTTAAAATTATATTATTACTGTGTGTCAGCATAAAAGCTCCGTGTCCCAAGTGTGTCACCTTTTTCTGTTGCTGTTGACAAGGTTCACATTTTATAGCACACCGCCAGAAGGTGTTGACATATATTCAGATTACTGATTAAATGTTTTTAAAACGTGCCACTCAGAAACTAACCCTGATGTTCTATGAAAGAGTCACTTTTAGGAGTAAGATTTTTTTTTTTCTTCATCATTGACATAGAAGAAATTTTAAACATTGCCATTTAAAAAACAAGCTAATGTTAGTACATTTTCTTGTTTTAAACTGCAACATACAAAAGAAAACGGGCTTCAGCATTCTCATTTCTTCTCTTCTTCACAGGAAGGGCAACAACATGGTGTAAAAATATGGCCAAGGAAGGTGCTAAATGGCTACTTGTAAACACCCCTGGTTAGGCCCTGGACCCATGACATAGGGAGGTGAGGACCATCCTGAGGAGGTGGTATTTGCACTGAGAAGTCTGGTGCTTTGACTCCTTCAAGTTTCAAGGCTGACACAGACCTCATGCTACAAAGTCTAACAGCAAACAACTTGTACTCAGCAGCTGAGTGGCCCAGGAGCCTTGATATTCCTCTCACACTGTATGCCGAAAGGCCTCTCTGGTCATTTTGCATTTCGTGGATGGAATGAGCTGGCCTGGAGTCAGCCTCAAGAACCGACATTTGAATGCTTTCCTTTTTGGTATTAGGTATATGTGCGACTGTCAATATACTCTCTGTCTCTCTGAACACAGCATGAAAGGACTTTAAAACGAATGTTTCAGTATTCATTATGGAAAAGTTGTATTTTTTTTTTCCATCTCGTTGTCAAGATTCCTTTGTGGATGTCAGTTTTGGAGTGTGAATTTTTCCTCTCGGTACAGAGGAAGTCAGCACTGTCTCAGTGATGTTACAGAGGATGATGTAAGACAGCCAGGAGCCCCTGGCAGTTGTCACTTCACCCCAGTATAGTGCAAGGTTAGAGATGGTGCAGTGATGGCCTTGGGTGCCCTGGGAGGGGGGCACAAAATCTCCAAATAATCTCTGTGATGATAAGTGTGTAGATTTCAAATAGCCCACAGCTACAGTAATGATAACTGGCGTGTACAAGCACTTAACGCATATCTGGACCTCTAACCCTTTGATATATATTGTCTTATTTAAGTCCAACAAGAGTAACAAAAAACACTTGTACCCCCTGTATCAATTGAAATAAAAATATTTTTAAAGACAAGGTCTTAAGAACAGTGTCAGCAAAAATAACTCTCACAAGATAACAGCATTTGTGTGAGGATGTCGTTTTATCCCCATTTGACAAAGGAGTGGAGTGAGACTCACGTGTCCCTGCCCCTGCCCAAGTCAGTGGCAGAAGCATTTGAACCCAGGCATGTCAGGTGTTAGAGCCACACGCAAATTCATTCAGCAGCTATTTACTGATTATTCACTATGTGTTAGGCACTGTTTGCGTGGTTTTCATCACATCTGTCTTTTAAATCTGTTTTTTAACTTAATTTACTTACTTGGGGCTTTTAAACAAATTCACTCACCATCGAAACACCAAGCCTCATGCAGAATTCCTTGCAAGTACAGGATAGTTCAGGATAAAACTGTTCTGAGAGCCTGAGGCTTTTTGCCTTAAAGAAGGGATGAAGAGGGAAAAGATTAAGATGCTCCCTGGAAAATAACCGACCCTGGCTCCCTCTTCTTTACTGTGATGACCTGCAGATCCCCCTAGTACTTCTAGATATATGATATGAGCACTTGCTGTGTTACATAAGAAGCTGACAACATTAGTTGTCTTCCTTGTGGTAAACTGGGGATGCAGGGGTGGGTGGGTAAGAGGAAGACTTTTCACTGTGAACTCTTTGGCACCTTTCTGGAACCATGTGAATGTAGTGTCTTTTCAAAAGAAAAAGACACTATATTCATTGTCCTAAAATATTAGTGCTATTTTCTTAAAAAAAACACTTCGGGTAATCTAGTTGAAATGAAAATTTGACTGGACCCAGACTTTCAAGCAAATATGATTTGTTGTATATTCAGTCTTTTATTTTGCGGGTCGCTGTGCTACCTAGTTTGTGTTTCCATTTGTTCCTTCACCCTTTGCTTTCTGGGCCACCATCTCTACAGTGCCTTCATTTAATTGGCCATAGCCTTTACTATGGTATCAGAGTTGTTTTCTTGCCTCATTCTCTTTGGTGTTTTTGTTTGTTTTCCAGAGAGTTTTGCTCTCTCAGCTGGGATAGAGTGCAGTGGCATCATCATAGCTCACTGCAACCTCAAACTCCTGGGCTCAAGCAATCCTCCTGCCTCAGCCTCCTGAGTAGCTGGGGCAACGGGCATGTGCCACCACACTGGCTAATTTTTCTATTTTTTGTAGCGACAGGGTCTTGCTCTTGATCAGGCTGGTCATGAACTCCTGGCCTCAAGTGTTCCTCCTGCCTCAGCTCTCTTTATTTTTTAATGTGTGGGTGTCTTTGGAAGATGTTTGTTTTTAATATATGTTCTTTTCTCTACACAGATGCATTCAGAAAGATTATCTGTATTTTTTCTTTTATTATTTTGTTTTTTACTTTCTTGGTTTCTTTTTCAGATTGTCATATTTTGTACAAAACTTTTTTTTTTTTTTTAATTTCAAAGCTCATTTTGGGTTTAGAATAGAATGAAAAATTTGGCCTTAATCTTTTCTCATCCACAGGTTAGAAACTTTCCTACTTTTATGTCAACAGGCATAAAAAAACTTATATACAAATAATAATGTATAGCATGCATAAAGATATGTATAAGGCTTATGTTTCATAAATTTTACAGTGATATAACCTAAGCTTATGCATGGTGAAATAGTCCTGTGTTTGCACTTGTCAGTCACTTCTAGAGAAAGCAGTTGCTACAAGGAGAAAAGCACCTGTGGAGGTTATTTATGTAAAAGTTATTTATGTAAATGCTCAAACCCTCAATGAGAGAGTAAGGCTTCTTTATATTGTTAATGACATTCGGAGCTTTCTTCTGAATGGAGGTTGTCACTCTGAATGAGTGTTGTCATTCATTTCCTCCAAGCCTTCAGATGTCTTTTTCCTTTCTCTGACACATTTCAGGAAAGAGTAAGGGAAAGGTTTATTTATATTACTTTGATGGTTTCATTCTCTTTATGGAAGTCCAGTGACCCAGTTATAGAGATGTTCTCAGAATATGTTACTTTGATAGTTTCATTCTCTTTTTGGAAGTCCAATGACCCAGTTATAGGGATGTTCTGAGAACATTTAAAATCCAGTTCTGAATTATAAAATAGCCTGGTTTCCATAGGGTGATTTCCTTTAAACCTAAATAATGATGACAAACTAATGTGGATGTTAATTAGGACTCACATAATGATCATAATAATTTATTAAGCTGTTTGTCTAACAGCAATGCATTTCTTACTTTGATAGGTTACCGTTATGTATTCATTCACATTATGACCTGTGAACAGGGAAACTGACCATGTGTTGAGTACTTTCTATGAGCCAGGCAATCAACTGTGTACAAACTTAGAAGGGCCAGGTCCGCACCCCAGGATTGGGGGCTTTTTGACAGTCAGCACTCAATAAATGTCAGTTGTTTAAATTTATGAAGTTAATTTAAAGGAAGTAGCTTGAGATGGTAGTACATTTCATTGTCCTAGAATATTACAGGCTTTGTTGCCAATAGACTGGCTTCTTTCATATGCATAGGTCATCCTATGCAGGAATCCTAAGCATAGCCTTTAATCTTTCCTAGCATTGTACATATAGCCAAACTCAGAAAAAAACAAGGTGACTCTCAGTAATCTAAGGAAATGTGAAACCTCATCTACCTCCACTATACCCAGCACACTGCAAGCATGCATCTGTTTACAATGGTATGTTTATAACATGTACAATGTTTACAACATTATGCGTAAGCAAAACACAATGAAGGCATTAGACATAGGATTACCATGTAATCCAGCAATTTCATTTCCAGGTAGACACCCAAAAGAATTGAGAGCAGGGACTCAAACACATACTGGTACACCTTGTTCATAGCAGCATTATTCACGACAGCCAAAAGATGGAAGCAACGCAAATGTCCATTAACAGATGAATGGATAACTATAATGTGTTACATATAGTGGAATGTTATTCAGCCTTTAAAAAAAAGAATGAAATTCTGATTTTGCTATAACATGGATGAACCTTGAAGCTATTATACCAAGTGAAATAAGCCAGACACAAAAGGAGAACTTTTGCGTGATTCTACTTATGTGAGATACCTAGAGTAGTCAAATTCATAGCAACAGAAATTAGAATGGTGGTTAACAGGGCCTCGGGGAAGGAAGGGGGTGGGTGGGGTATGGAGACTTAGTGTTTCATGGGTAGGGAGTTTTAGTTTGGAATAACAAAAATGTTTTTGAGATAGATAGTGGTGACGGTTGTACAACATTATGAAAGTATAAAACTGTATACTTAAAAAAGGTTAAAACGGCAAATCTTATATGCATTTTACTACAATTAAAAAAATAGATAATAAAGGCAAAGCCACTGGGAAAAATATAATGTACCCCTGAGCCAAATATTTTATACCTGAAGGGACAAAAATGTAAAAACTATGTCAGATGTTTTTTGTAAATTCAGTCTCCTACCTTAGGGATACTCTTGCCTGGTTTGCCCGATGGAGCTCCAGGAATTGCAGGGTCAAAGGTAAGCATGGTGGCTGTGCCATGGTGGAGATGGCTTATAGATTCTTAGTAATTTTGGATTATCTGTGCCATGTTTTTCTGAAACCAAAGCTTATTGATAGGGTATTATTGTGTGGAAGGTGATGTGGAGGAATTGCTTTCTTGGGCCTTTGGTCTAAAGTCAGTAGTAACAGGAAAATCTTGCATAGTCAAGTTCGCATCTCTCATGATGTTATGTTAGATCCACATGTCGCTAAGTTGATCACATATAGTTCCCTCCCGCACTGGAGCAGATCTCCATTGGTTCAGCTGAGTGTCCGAAAGAGCAGATGGCTACATTTAGAGTCAAACTCAAGGAAGAAGAGTATTTTGAAATTTGATTTTAAACACAGGCATCACACTGAGCCCCCAAGACAGGTTAAAGGCTTCCAAAAGCTTGACTATCTGGAGGGAATTTCATAAACTGGTTATGTTTTTCTTCTTACCCTTAATGGGTGAAGTGGCAGGCTGATCCAGACATATTGTTCAAATTATTTCACTTTCTTTTTAGATTTTTTTCTTCTAAGCACCAGTAGTTGAATTTGAGCTAAAGTAGATGTGCAATATGATTTTTTAAAGAGGTTTGGCTTTGATTTTTGGATGAATGATTTTGAATTATTCATTTATAGTGATATGTTTTATAATAAAACACATTAAAAATTTGAAACACTAATTACTAAAAATAAGTTTCAGGCTGGGCACAGTGGCTCACACCTGTAATGCTAGCACTTTGGGAAGCTAAGGTAAGAGAATCACTTGAGGCCAGGAGTTCAAAACCAGCCTAAACAACATGGCAAGACCCCATCTGTATAGAAAAACAGAAAAATTAGCTAGGCATGGTGACATGTGCCTATAGACCCAGCTACTTGGGAGGCTGAGGCAGGAGGATCGCTTGAGCCAGGAGTTTAAGGTTGCAGTGAACTATGATGATGCCACCACACTCCAGCCTGGGCAGCGGAGTGAGACCTTGTCTCAAAAAAACCCAAAAAAAGCCCAAATAAACAAAAAAAAAGCAGGTTTCTCTGCAATGGCAGTTAATCATGCTGCGGCTGCAATGACACTTCACTTGGCATGAGGGTGTTGATAAAGCCTGGTGATTTGTATAGTTGCTCAAATCATGCTTTTCCCAGGCTCATCATTCACCTTATATGTGAAAGTCATTTCAGAACTGTGTCATTAGAATTGAGGCAAACACAAATGAATGCACGTGTCTACATGTTCTGTCAGACTCCAGAGCCTATATGCTTCCTGCTAGGTGCCATGAGCCTTCGCCCTGGACTTAAGGACTCTATAAGAAACGTGCTGGGTGTTTTGGACAATGGTCCTGCTTCACTGTGTAGAAATTCTCAATCATCCCCCAGGTTTGTTTATTCCCCATTCATATACTCCACTGATAGTGCCGCTGGTGTAGTGGTATCATGCACTATTCCCATATACTTCATTCATTTGTTCACTCACCTGGCCATTTATTTATTGATTTTTTTACAAAAATATCTGAGTTTGTAGAACACTGGGATTTTTACACTGTCTTATACAGAGTGAAGGACAGATAGTGGTTAGCTCTTTGGACCCATAAGGACTAGGTTTTGATATCCTAGCTCTGTTCATTGCCAGCTGTTTGATGTTGGGGAAATTACCTGGCTTCTCTGTGCCTCATTTTCCTCATTTATAAAATTGGATAATAGGCTAAGTCAGAGGATTACATGAAACATCCATTCATGGTACCTGGCACACAGTAAGAGCCCAGTACATACTAGCTGTTGTTATGGGCTGAGTTATGTCTCCCCTTACCCCCCACCTCCATTCATATGTTGAAGTCCTAACCACCAGTGTTCAGAATGTGACCATATTTGGAAATAGGGTCATTACAGATGGAATTAGTTAATATGAGCTGATTAGGATGGTCCATAATCCAATCCAAAAAGGGGAAATTTGGATACAGAGACAGATATGCATAGAGGGAAGATGATGTGAAGAGACACAGGGAGAGGAAGGGGACTGGAACAAGATCCTTCCCTTCCAGCCTTCAGAAGGACCCAACCCTGCTGACACCTCCATTTCAGACTTCCTGCCTCCAAAACTGTGAGACAATAAGTATCTGTTGGGTAAGCCACTCAGTTTGTGGAACTCTGTCACAGCTAATGAGCAAACTAACACAGCCAGCATTATCATCCTCAGCCTACTGTGTTTCTCATTGACCCGAGAACCTGCCTTTGTCCGTGTCCTGACCAATGGGAAATAAATTTGCTCCTTCTCAGCTTGTATTCCTGTCCTTTTTGTTTCTTTTTTGTAAAATACATGCAAAAAAGTTCCTAGCAAAAACAGGTGCTCAAGAAATTTCCTTGTCCTTTCACTCCTGTGTCTCTCCCTTAAAATACCTGTAGTTGAAAAGAGAGTTTGTTTTTTTTCTTACCAAATTCCTCTCACTTTCTCAGCTTGATTTTTCTTTCTTTGAAAGATCGAAAGCCTTTATAAATTATTGACTCCTAGAAATTGCTTCACCCCCCTCCCAAACTCTTAATGAGGAGTGAGAGTTTATTTTGCCGAATTTTATGTGTGAATTCTTTCAATAAAAAGGAAATGCAGATGAGCAGCTTTATGAAACAAAGCCAGAAGAAAGATCTTGTCAAGGAGAGAGCCCTGTCACTGCATTCAGTAGCTGACTTCACTCTTACCTATTTTTATATTGGTGGCTTGGGTTTTTGTTTGTCTGTTTTTAAAGAAACTTGAGATTGGACGCGCTTCTCCTTTCCCTCCCGCGGCCCAGAGCAACATAGCAGGGTTGCATTCTGGACTGGGCGGTCATGGCAGCAGCACATGGCATTTGTTCTTCCCTGGGACCGTCTGCTGTGTTTCTCTGCCCCAGTGGAGCTGGGGGAATAATAAAGCTGTTATTATTTATACTGCAGAGCATTTTTTTCAGTGTCATTGTCATTGAGACTTACAGAGACAATGTAGGACATGAGGGAACTTGTGAGTTTTTATGCAGGCAGGGAGAGAGGTGAAAGAGGAGGGTATTTTTCCAGCGATTGTTGCGTTCCCAAACCCCTTCGGTTCCCCCAGTCCTTTTCTTTGCCTGCCTTTCTCCAGTGAGAGGTGGCCTTCCTCCTGTCCATGTCAACCCCTCCTCTTTTCTTCCCTCTCCTCTGGGAATCTTGGTATACCATCTCGCCTCTCCCTCTCTCTTGGCTTTTGACTCCTTGGCCCTTTGTGGAATTCTTCCCCATAAAAGCCTACAAAAATATTTTACATACAGCTCTGTCAAAAATGAAGTAAAAAATAAACTTTCCTTTGTATGCACATCTTCTCCAAGCTATTGACATATATCCCAACTTCTCTTGGTGCCTAAGTTCTTAAAGAGAGGTCTCTGTCCACGCTCCCTACTTCCTGCTAAGTCCTATTGAATTCTCAGCCCATTAAGAATATATTCATCCCCTCTGACTCTGAAATGTTCCTGAAGGTCCCAGATGCCTTCATAATAGCCAAATCCAAGGCCCCATGTTTAGTCCTCAGACTAGCTGACTCTACCTCTTGGAGCTGGATCATCCTCTGTGTCTCAAAACTCCCTCCTCACTTTCCCCTTCACTTTAAGGATTCTAGGTAGGTTCCCTAGATTTTTATCCCTCTGATCAAGCCTTCTTAGTTTCCTAAAAGGGTTTTTCATTCTTTATTGGACCCTAATATCCTGATACTGCCCAGGGTTGCTTTTTTTTTCCTGGCAGATCATTTCCCTCGACAATTATACCTTTTTCATTTATGATGGTTCCGGAAGCTTATTTCAACCTGGATCTTTGAATACTGCTCAAATTTTGTATGTGCCAAAGTGAATTTATTAGCTTGCTTGACACCATCCTTCTCTTCTAATTTTGGGTCTAAACAATGGCTCGGTTTTAGCACTTACCATGTTGTGTTACCATTTGTAACACATCTGTCAATCCAATTAAAATTTGAGAATCAAGAAAGTAAGAATTATGTTGTTTTTTTTTCCACAAAAACCTGTGCTTGATTGTTGCTGGTATATGGGAATGTTGCTTTATTTTTAAAAATGCAAACTTAAATTTTTGTGAAATAATATAAGTTAACAGAGTTATAGATGTCAAATAATTCTATAAGACGTGCAAAACTCTAAGTCTGATTCCCCCAAGGCAACCACTTTGAACTCTTCACTGTTTCATCTGCATATAAGGGCATGCTTCTAAATAATGTACTGTTATTCTTGAATTTTAGGCATTGTCCATTTTTCTTAGTCTGTTTGAGCTGCCATAACAAAATACCATAAACTGGGTGGCTAATAAACAACAGGGGTTTATTTCTCACAGTTCTGGAGACTGAGAAGTCCAAGATCAAGGCACTGGCAGATTCAGGGTCTGGTGAGGTTGTGCTTGCTGGTTCACAGATATAGGGATTCTCACTGTGTCCTCAGTTGGAGAAGAGGGTGAGGGAGTCTCTTTCCGACCTTTTTTATAAGGGCACTGATCCCATAAATGAGAGCTCTGCCTTCATGATGTAATCACCTACAAAAGGCTGTATTTGTGACCAAATACCGTCACATTGGCGGTGAGGATTCCAGCATACTTTGGGGGGACAGAAACATTCAGTCTATAGTTCTGTTGCCTTCCTACTGTGAAAGATGAAGACATAGTTCTTTTTTGTCATATTGTACCCCTGATGGACACTTCGGTGTCCATAGTTTATACTATGCCAATGAAAATACTGTTCACAGCTGAGCCACATAGTATGCTATATTATTTAAGTCTCCTTTCTTGTCTAACTTTTTGTTCCCCTAGAGTTAATAATTGATTCTTTAGCTAAAACTTTTTTTTCCTTCAAACTCTCTGACAAAGTTGTCAATATTAAGCAATATATCTTTTCTACTTTTGAATTTTTTTTCTTTTTAAGGAATTCCTTCTGAAACCTTCTATCCTGAACTTTCTAGGCCAGATGCATTTCTGTGTTTCTAGGACATCCCTTAACCATAATCCTGGTGTTTGCCCCTTTCTACTCTGAATTTCCAGTATCTGAAAACCATGTCTTCTTCCTTGGTGTATTTCTTCATTTGGGGTTTGTATATCTTCTAGTAGTTATGTTTCCCTAAGAAGGTTAAAGGCATTGCTCCCTTATCTTTTTGCTTCTAATGACGTCATTGCTTTAAGATGGTGCCATTTTGAGTCTTGATCCTTTTTTATGTGAATTTTTTTCCTTCTTGAAAATTCTAAGATCTCTTTATCCCTAGTCCTCTCAAGCTTTGCATTGATGTACTTTGATGGGGTCATTTTTCCTTAATTATGTAAGTGCTCAATAGGCTTTTCAGTCTGGAAACTCAGTGTCTTTTAGTTCTAGGAGCTTTCTTTGTAATTTGTTAATAAATTACTTTTTTCTACTTCCTTGTAGTTCTTCTTTCTGGAACCCTCACTGCTTGAATTTTGAACCTGTTTTATTATCTGATTTTTAAAATCTTTTCTATTTTCTGTATTTTTATTCAACTCTCTGGAAGATTTCTTCATCTTTATCTTCCACTACTTTTTATTTTTTTATATTTTGAGACAGAGTCTCACTCTGTTCTCCTGGCTAGAGTTCTGTGGCATCAGCCTAGCTCACAGCAACCTCAGACTCCTGGGCTCAAGCAATCCTATGCCTCAGCCTCCCAAGTAGCTGGGACTACAGGCATACGCCACCATGCCTGGCTAATTTCTTCTATATATATTAGTTGGCCAATTAATTTCTTTTTTTTTTAATTTATAGTAGAGAGGGGGGGTCTCACTCTTGCTCAGGCTGGTTTCGAACTCCTGACCTTGAGCAATCTGCCCACCTCCGTCTCCCAGAGAGCTAGGATTACAGGAGTGAACCATCACGCCCGGCCTTCCACTACTTTTTCTAAAAAGCTATTTTGCTTTCATATTTTTATTTCCAATGGCTTTTCCATGTTCTCTAATGTTTCTTTAATAAATGATTCCTGTTTTTTGTACATAATGGTCTTATTTCTTGGAGTACTAAGTGTTTTATTTTGGTGGTTTTCTTCTCCTCTCTGCATTGTCTCTGTTCCTCTTGAGTGTTCTTCCTGATTGTTTGTTTTGGTGTTTGTCTTTCATGTTAGTAGCTTTCCTCAAATGTCTGGTAATCTTTAACTATCAAATCCATATTTAAGAATGTAGAACTTAAAAATCGATGAAGAGTTCTTTGTATGTGTAATTGATGAGCTTCACTGTAAGGTTATCAGACCCGGGGCAGGGGGCTGCCTGCTTCCCCAGGGGATGTAGGGTTGTTCTCTTGGCCCTTCTGTTTCTCCGGTGTCCTGTACTCTCAGCTTCAGGGATTAAGGCCTGGCTGCCAGTGTTCTGGGGAATTCGCACCCTTCCATATGCCAATTTCCACTTAGTCCCATTTCAGCTGTGTTTTGCATCTGCAAGTCAGAGACTGTTTTGGTTCTCCAGGAAGTTACTTCCTTTGCCCTGTTGGAATGGGGGAGATTTGTGGAGGGAGGGTCTAAGGGCTCTTTATACAGATTTTCAAACAATCCTTTTGTTCAAACCCACAGTCCTGCCTTCAGAGGTTCCAGGAACCTCCAGTTCCTAAGCTTTTCCAGAGTGCTGCTGCAGAAATCAGCTTGATTGTCTGGGGCCTGTCATCTCTCCCAGCCTCGTGCTGTGGGTTAGCTTTTTCCCTGGTTGATCTACTCTCCATTTTCCAATAGTTTGTTGACATGTCTTCTAAGGGGTTTCTTCTTCTATCGTTATCTGTTTCTGTGGACTTACACTCTTCCCCTCTTTAATGTGGGTTTTAGAAAGGAAGCGGAGACAAACATAGTAGTCTGCCATATTTCTGTCATGTTATCTAGCAAACTTTATGAGCTTTTTAATTCAATGTTTTAAAAATTATGAATGGGTATTAAATTTGATCAAATGCTCTTCTTGAATCTTTTGAGATGTTCAAAAGTCTTTTCTTCTCTATCTCTTAATGAAGTGAACAATGGTAATATACTTTATAGGCAGGCATGGTGGCATGCACCTGTAGTCCCAGCTACTTGGAAGGCTGAGGTAGGAGGATTGCTTAAGCTCAGAAGTTCAAGTCTGCCTGTACAACATAGCAAGATCCAAGATACAGGATTGTGTAAAGATTAAATGAGGTAAAACCGATGAAGTCCTTAGAGTAATGTGTAGCCCATAATAAATACGATGCTTTTGTTTTTATAGGAATTGTTTATCCTCCACTATCCAGGAGGTAAGAAAATTAAATCTGTCACACAAGTGGGCCAGACACAAGCGCGTAGATCTTTTTCTTTGCTTAGATGACATGTCCTTAAGTTGAGTTGCCTTTCTCCGCTACAGTTCCATATTCAGCAAGGACCTTCTGTTTAGAAATTCAATTTTAGAGTAACAAAAGCAAGTAATAATATCATTAGCTAAAATGGAAGGCTCCTGGTGTTTTAGGCAATGTTTAAAATTCTTCAATATAATTCTTATCAGGCCAGGTGTGGTGGCTCACGCCTGTAATCCTAGCACTCTGGGAGGCCGAGGCGGGCAGATTGCTCAAGGTCAGGAGTTCAAAGCCAGCCTGAGCAAGAGTGAGACCCCCCTCTCTACTATAAATTAAAAAAAAAGAAATTAATTGGCCAACTAATATATATAGAAAAAATTAGCCGGGCATGGTGGCGCGTGCCTGTAGTCCCAGCTACTCGGGAGGCTGAGGCAGTAGGATTGCTTGAGCCCAGGAGTTTGAGGTTGCTGTGAGCTAGACTGACACCGTGGCACTCACTCTGGTCTGGGCAACAAAGTGAGACTCTGTCTCAAAAAAGAAAAAATTAAAAAATAATTCTTATCAGAAAGTTTGAGAACAGGTATTCCTCCCTCTATATTTTAGAGTTGATTTTCTTTAGTATAAATTTTAAAGGGATTTCATGTGTGCTAAGTACAAACTACTGCCACCCCTCTCATGAAATGTGGAGTAACTTACCTAATCTTAACGGAAATAAAATCAGTATTTTTTATTCCCCTTCAATCTTGGCCAGAATTGCAAGAATAAAATTTTATTTGTCTCTAAATAATAATATACTTTGTAATGTTAAATCATCCTTGCATTATTGATGTAAGACATCTTTTTTTTTTCAAGAGCCAGGATCTCACTATGTTGCGCAGGCTGGCCTGGAACTTTTTGGCTCAAGCAATCATACCATCTCAGCTCCCAAAAAGCTGGGACTACATGTGCCACTGCACCCAGCTAAGGCATCATTTTTTTTTCCTTTTCTGGATTTTAGTTTGCTAAAATTCAGGTATTTTACATTTCTGCTTCTAAGTGAGACTGGCCTGTACTTTTCCTGTGTTCACCTTCTTGGTTTCTTTTATCTTCTCTTCAAAAATGAATTGGAAAAAATTATTTGGGGATCTTCCCTCTTACTCTAGTCTCTGAAACAGCTTGTATAGGATATGAATTATCTGTTTCTTAAAGGTTTGTTAGAACTTGTTAGAAATAGCTGTATAATAAATAATGTATGTGTCTTGACTACTAAGTCAATATATTTAATAACATGAAGTCTTCAGATTTCCTAGTTCTAATTGAATTATAGTACTTTTGGTTACTTATATTTATCTGGAAAACTATTCCCATTAAAAGTTGTTTTTAGCATTCTCTTATTATTTTTTAATCTCTTCTGTATTTTCTTTTTTTCCCTAATATTATTTGTGCTGTGGTTTTCTTGATCTTGCCAGAAGATTGTCTATTTTATGTCTTTTCAAAGTATCAGTTTTTAAATTTGATAATCTTCCTTATGCTTTGTTAACTTTTTCATTAATTTTCACTCTTATTCTTTCTTCTTTCTACATTTTTTTGGGGGTAAGTCTTTATTCTTTTTTTTTTAATGTCCTGAGTAGAAAACTTAGCTCTGCTCCTCTCCTCTCCTCTCCTCTCCTCTCCTCTCCTCTCCTCTCCTCTCCTCTCCTCTCCTCTCCTCTCCTCTCCTCTCCTCTCCTCTCCTCCCCTCTCCTCCCCTCTCCTCCCCTCTCCTCCCCTCTCCTCCCCTCTCCTCCCCTCCCCTCCCCTCCCCTCCCCTCCCCTCCCCTCCCCTCCCCTCCCCTCCCCTCCCCTCCCCTCCCCTCCCCTCCCCTCTCCTCTCCTCTCCTCTCCTCTCCTCTCCTTTTTTTCTTGAAAAAAAATCTCTCAGAATCTTGCTCTGTTGCTCAGGCTAGCATGCCTTGGCATCAGCCTGGTTCACAGCAACCTCAAACTCCTGGGCTCAAGCGATCCTCCTTCTTCAACCCCCCACCTTATGTTTTAGGTATATCCCTTATAAACAGTATTTAAGTGGATCGTTTTTGTTTTTGTTTAAATTTAATCTCTGCCTCTTAGCAGGGATATTTAATCTGCCTGTATTTGTTGTGATTATTAATGTAATCAAATTTCTTTTTACCACCTTATTTTACTATTTTATGTGCTATGCTTTTTATTTGCTATATTTTCCCCTCTTTTCCTGCTTTTCATTCTATTTGCTTGATTTTGTGTATTCCTTTATTCTTTCTATTTTAATTATTTCTTCATATTGATTTGGAAGTAATATATTCTATTTTTTTCTTTTGGTGATTACATTTATAATTTTAATATGCATATTTGATTTAACAAAGTCTAAAGTTAACTGATACATCTCTCTTCTCCTTCTAACCAAAATGTCTTAGAATTAGCCCTGATATCCAACCCCACTCTTTCATGTTGTCTGTCTAGTATGAGAGTCTAGCACTTAAATTTTTTTGTTTTTGTTTTTTTTAGTACTTTGTTTTAAATGAGACAACATAATTGTTACTGCTGTTGTCCTTTTTATAGTCAAGGCTCATATATATATATTATTTACATGTTTTCAGCCTCTCTGCTCACCATTGCACCTTGTATCCCATTCCTTTCTTCTGGATTTAGTTTGGTTTTTTTTTTTTTTTTTTTTTTGAGACAGAGTCTCACTCTGTTGCCGGGGCTAGAGTGCCATGGCGTCAGCCTAGCTCACAGCAACCTCAAACTTCTGGGCTCAAGCAATCCTCCTGTCTCAGCCTCCCAGAGTGCTAGGATTACAGGCGTGAGCCACCACGCCTGGCCTAGATTTAGTTTCTTTATCTTGAAATATACCCTTGGTCACTTCTCACAGTAAAGGTCTGACAGTAGTAACTTCTTTCAGCCTTTGTCTGGAAAATGTATTTATTTTGCCCCTTCTCTTGAGTGTTAACTTAGTTGAATTCAAGGCTAAAGGCTATTTTTTCTCAATACTTTGAAAATATTATTCTATTATTTTTGAGTTTATTTTGCTGCTAAGTAACATAGTACTGTGCAACAAAATTATTCTTTTTATATGGGTAATCTGTCTTTTCTCTCTGGTTACTTTTTTTGTTTGTTTTAATGATGTGTGTTCTATAGCTTCACTATTATATCTTTAGGTGTTGATTTGTGATTATGTATCCAGCTCATGACTGTGCTTCAATCTGAGAACTTAAATGTTTCTTTCAGTTCTGAAAAAGCCCCAGTCATCAATCCTCACTCTTCCTATTCTGCCCTTGGCTTTGTTGTATCATAACATCTCACGTTGGCCTTCTTGTTTATCTTCACATCTTCTGTCTCCTGCCCCTCTGTGCCATGTTCTGTGTGATTTCCCTCCATCCATCCTGTAGATCCCTAAGTCTTTTATTGGCCATGTCTAATCTGCTGGTTTACTTATTAATTTCAGTGACTTTGTGTTTTACTTCTAAAACTGCTCATTTGGTTCTCTTTCAAATGAAATTTTATTTTCAACAATGCAGTCATTCTATGGTTGCTAGTCCTTCTTCTATCACTTTAATAACTCTAAACATCTATATATTAGATTCTTTTTTAGGTTTTCACCTATTCCTAGTTCCTGGTACTCACTGGCCCGTAGGTTGTAGTCGCTGACATTTAGGCATGATGGTTTCTTTGCTCACGTGGTTGGAACTCTTCATTTTGAGCTCATCTTTAGCAGAGGTTGTTTTTGCCTCTGGGAGTCCATGTATCCTGGATTGTGGATACATTTTTGGAGCACTGCTTTGCAATTTTTTTCTGCTGATCAAGGCTTAGTTGTTTTAGGATCTTGAATGAGTTCTTAATTTTAATTTCTCTATTGGTAACTTCCAACCTATTCAGGTGGTATAAACAATCCCTGCTCTTGCTTTTTGCACAGGCTCATTGTTTTCATCACTCACACAAAAGGCTTTAGTTACTTTCACAGAGCCCATGCCAGACCTCAGGCTACCTTGCTGTTTCTTTGGTGAGCATAGTTCCTCCAGTCCCCTTTCCGTGGACTGGGCAGGGCAGCTTCTTACAGGGTCCAGTTTGGGTCACTTCCCTCCTCACTTTGCATAGGCCCAAGTGGTGTCTTCTGTCCCAGGTGGGTGTTGACACTTTGACCCCTAGTTATTATTTCAAGGGCTGACAGCCCTCAGTGAGCACATCAACTGGAGGTTTCTTCCCAGCCCTGAAGATTCTGCTTTGTTTCTGGCACTTGGGGGTTTCCCTTTCCTCTTTCTGTCAAGCTCAGCTATGCATGAAATCCTTTTCAAAAAATTTTTGCTTTAGATTATTCCACCTTTGTGCGTGTTGTAAACAGGAGCAGGTCCATATCAACTCAGCCTGCTACAACTTTTATTCATTCTGTACTCTCCAGCCGAGAACAGTAACTGGTCCATGCCAGATGCTGGATGGATGGATGGATGAATGAATGAATGAATGAATGAATGAATGTTTCACTTCCAGAAGCAGATGGGAGCCTCCTATCCCTTTGAGAGCAAGTAGAATTTACTTTTCTACGGGGACACACGTGAAGAGAGTTCCCAGTGAAAAAAACAGAGAATAAGACTTCTTATGTGCTTTTTCTTTAAGTCCTGGAACAATAGAAACAGTTAGCCGCCTTGCACTGCTTGATATATGAAAGTAGACTGACAACCGAGTTCCCATACTGTTTGCTGGTGGCTTCATGTAGCATCATTACCAAGAGGAAAGATTAAAGGATGGCAGAAAACAGGACACTAGGCCTGTTTACTTCCCCCTTTCTTCCCTGTTTTAAGAAAAGCAGCCTTTGATGAGATATAGCCGCAGGCTCTTGTTTTACATTTTACGTCAACTGCTGTTGTCAGAGGCTGGTTATTGATGCCATGCCCTGTTTTAATTCACACCTCTCTGCTAATCAATTACAGCGTGTATCCATTAATCAGGGCGTTCTGACAGGGTCAATAACTGGTTTTTGGCTCTCGTGCAGGGCTGCATGTTATCAAGCAAGGAGTAAGGCACAGGAGCTTACTTTAAAACACGGTGTGACTTTCCCAGGCTGGTGGACTTCCGGAGCAATAAACATCTAGTGGGGATTTCATATGGTGGGTTTTTAATATATTTGGTTGATGGGGTTTTCTCACTGAACACTTCATTAGCAGGGCTCAATGTTAGTGAAGTGTGGACAGGTGTGCCTCTGTTTAAGAAAAACAGAAACATCAAAAGGTAATTCTTCCCATCACATACCAACGACTGCATTTACCTAAAAGTAACATTAAGTCATGAGCTTCCTTCATTCCTATTAAATGTTTACAAATAATATCTTCTTGGCAATGTGGTTCAAGAACAAAGAAACTTAAAGCCAAAATGTTTGGAGCTGCTGATAGATGAAAATCTGAAATTTAGATTAAATATCTCTATAACGTGAGTCAAGAGGAAAATATTTTATAAGCAAAAGCTGAGTTTCTCTCTATAAATTTCTTTAGGCCCATCGTTGACATAGAGTGTTTTAATGCTTCGTGTTCATGTTCCCATACACACATATAATTGGTTACAACAGATGTTGTAAATTGTCACAGAAATGAAAACTTTTCATTTTAGAAAGGTAAGTGAGAAACAGAGGTGACAAGGTTTAATTGGAGAGTTACAGTTTGGGTAGTTAAGTTACCATACATAATGATGGTTACAGGTTTCAGTGATCTTTTTTTTTTTTTTATGACAGATGTACCAACATTTAATTGTTTTTCATCAAGGGTGGAGAGAAAAGACACTTGTGTAGATTTTTCAATTCTCCTACGTGTCACTTAGCTGTCCTCGCCATTGTCTGAGCTCCTTTCTCTTATCCTTTTCGCCGCAATGAGTTGTGTCATTCCCTCATGGTCAGCACTTTTGTTGTCTTTGTTTTTTGCTGTACCTCAGAAGTCCATCTTTTCTTTCATCTCCTTCCCATTCATGCATGAGGGAACAGTTGTGCCCTGTTGTGGGGATGTTCCGCTGGGTTTCAAACAGTAGGGTTTCTTTTTATTCTCTTCTAAGTAGTACAATGGGGCTGAATGTCTGTTGCAGAATGCACACACTAATATGCCAGGTTATTTGGTTTCTAAGAAGTCAATAAAAATACTACATTTAGGCTCAGTCCTTGGCTTGCTTTTTCTCTGCTTGCCTTTCAAGTCTTCGGTTATAAATCTGTTTGTTTGTTTCTGATTGTAAAATATAATCTTCCGTATTAGATCGAAGCATGGAATCAACAAACACTTCAAGAAAAAATATTGCTGGCAGTGGAGTATTTTCACACCAGGCAGGGTTGGCAGCGGCACCCTCCCTTGCTAGGAGTCTGGAAACAGCCCCCAGGGCTAATTAATGGCAGCTACTACTCGGAGAGGATGAACAAAAAGAATGGATCCCAAGCTGGTCTTGGCAAAACTTTCCAGTGTAAGAAACTAGCGCATCTCTGCATTTACAGGGGTGCAGCTGTGATTGTGTGCGTGCAGACCATCTCACCTGACTCCTGTTTTGGGGGAGAGGCAAATGTGAGTAGAGTATAACCGAGTTATAAACACAGACTCAAAGGCTGTTGCAGCAGCAAAAGGCTAAAGACATGAAAAGTTAGAGATGTCTTAGGACACTTTGTTCTCATATTCAGGAACAGTCTTCAAAATCCTCCTTAATGAGGTCATAAAAGAAAAAAAATGGAACAAGTGTTCCTTGTGTACTTTGCTGGGGCATGTCGTCAGGGTCACTTGCCACCAGTATCCTATTTAAAAAGGGATTGGGGTAGTTCAATCAAGCATTGCATTAAGAGAGAGACTTTGATTAATTCCTTCTCTTTTCTTTTGTGCTACCAATAATTTCAGTAAATTTGTGATACTTTCTTCTTAGCCATTGCCGATGCTTAAAGTTCTTGATGCGTCCTGCTGAGTATTAGCATTTATTGGGCCTAAGTGGTTATGGGGAAGAGGAGCTATGTTGCAGACAGCTCTGTAATCCTTGACAAGCCAGGCTGGTCTCTAAACATGACCGTCATCTGGGATCTTGCCTTGGAAACAACCTGCTCTCACGTTGCTGGCAGAAACAAAATCTTGATGTAAAAGAAGGAAAGACCCAAGAGTGAGAAAGATGGTGATTTACCACGGTTAACTTCTTTGAGATCCTGGACCTGCCTGTTACTCAGAAACTCAAAGCCTGGGCCAGTTTCAGGGATGGCTGTCAAGGGGAACAAAAGCAAGAAAAGGAAAAGTGAGGGCCAACAATGTGAGCTTCCCCTCAGGCTGTTGTGGGAAAGTTGAAGATCCTGGTCAGGATCAGGTAGGAAACCAGATTCCATTGTCATTTGTTTTCTTTTATTTACCAACTTTCTTGTTTGTGAGAGGCCTTCAGAGAGATGAAGGGACATTTTAGTACCACGCTGTAGAAACCCAGTGGGGAATGTTAATTCTTTTGGTTGTTTTGATATAGAGGTAGGTTAGGGTATATTTAAAGTGTGTAGCTTAAAAAGTCAGTCATATACCTGTTGTATTTTATAAGCTGATTTTAGAAATGTATGTAATATTTATTTTAAGTTCAGGTTGTATTTGGTATCTATACATGTCAGTGTCATCGAAAAGTTGGATTTGGGTTCTGATGGACTGGAACGGCTCCCAGGGAGGCATTGTGGTAGTTGTGTAAATCCTCCTTCATTTTTGGATTACTTAGTTGATACACTGGGTCAGTGCTTAGGGCTGTTGCTTTCTGTCCTGTTAATCCAGCCACTGCACATGCGCATGAAGGCAACAGGTTAATAATCCTGACTTAAGAACATAGTTTTGGGTATGGATAGGTAGAATCTCTTCTTTTCCAGTCGAAGCATCTGTTTTTTAGTTGAAAGTAGTATAGTTGGATTTCTTTTCATGAATTTACACATCAGCTATGTTTATGTAAACAAGGCAAGATTTCAGAATTAGTTTTAGAATATGTTTCATGATAATTACTACTAAAAGTTTAATAGCCAATCATAAGAGTTTTCTTAAATTATTGTTTTGAAGTTAATAAGATGTTATAATAGCTTTCTCGTTGGTTATTTTTGGTAGTGTTTCCAGATTAAGAACCCATTCATTCATTGACTATTATTTATTGAACTCCTACTTTATGCTAGCTCATATTATTATAACACCATTGTTATAATTATCAATGTAATTTGTTTTTAACTTAATTTGTAATGATTATTGTAAATAGTGGAAACCCTTAAGTATCCTAGCTTTTGATAATCAGGTTGAATTCTCCTTGGGCATAAACATGTTCTTTCTGATGCATATCTTTGAATGGATTACTCTGGGCCTTACCCTAGTTTTTGGAATGCTAACTGAAGTTGTGTAATTGATAGATTTCTCAAGATTTAAAACTGGAGAGGTCCTCAGAGGCGGAAGGGTGTCATGTACTTTTCCTCCCCTGAAAAGGGAAGAGCCAGCAGCTCAGGACTTGGTGTGAGAATTAAATTCGGAATATGGTAAAGCAGCAGCAGCAGCAGCAGCAGGAGGGCAGGCTTGATCCAGGTGTATTCTCCATGGATGCCCCTCCCCCACCCCAATTCCTAAGAAATTGGCATTGATAGGGCAGCAAGCATTTCTCATTTCCATTACACATGCTGAGGGGCAGGGAAGTTACTTGGTCCTTCCTTTCTCTGTGCCACAAAAAGAGTATATTCAGAACCTCATTCCTATAGAAAATACCTCAAAGACTTTTTAGGTCTGGGGATATACCTGCCTCATTTGCTTCTTTGCAGCCTAATTAATTGCAGATGTTTTTAATACTTCCTACAGTAGATTTCCCTCCTCTTGTGAATGCTGCTTTCCACAAAACCAGCATAGTAATTGCTGAGAAGAAAGAACTTCCTTAACAAAATCAAGCCCCCCTCCACATTTCTTCCAGGATTGCAGGTTCTTTTTCAAAGGTCTCAGAAGGCAGGCAGGATGGAAGTTCTCATAAAATCAGAGGATGGTGGTCCTCTGGGTACCTCATCTCCTGAAACCAAGTAGAAAAAAGGAATAAACACAAACACATCTCACTCTCCCTCAAACAAACCTCCTTTGGGTCATATCTAGGATATCCAGGAAGTGGCAAAAGAGGCTACCCAGCAAATGAGCTGTTTCCTTTGAAAGATAGGCAAGCAAGAGATCTGGGGTTGTCCTCTCCCATGGCCAACTTGTAATAAACATGAGCTAAAGAAAATTGTCCTTTTTATCCTAGGATAGATCTCACAGGGAATGATACCTTTCGTCTTCTCTACTTAAAGAGGACATTAGTATTAATATTACAGATCCCATTATACCATTATGCTTCTTTTAATGAGTTTTGTGATGGGTATTCCCCAAAGCCCAGTCAATATAAATTGGGTCCTTTGGAATATTTAATTTAAGCACACTAGTTTTTGAAATATTCAAGACAGTTGTTCTACTTTGGAATGCTGAGGACTTCTTTCTACGTAATTGTGTTCCGAAAGTTTGACAGGACCTTGCCATGAGAGCCAGCGAAAGCAGAATGTTAAGGGCCATCAAATTGTCGTCTTCCCGTAGATCTGGATGAAGGGCTGCATTAAAAGGCCTCTCTCATCTTAAGCTGGAAACAAATAGCACTGAAAAGAATGCTCTGGACTGTTTTCTCTTGTCTTTTAAGAGTGTGAACCCTCAAGGGGGGAGAGGGCTTCTTTGTATGCTGTGGTATGCCTGACACATTGTTGGTGACCAGCAAATGTACTCGGCCATTTATATGGAGATAATGTACATGTGATCTTAGCCAAAAGGCCCTCCGCTTATAGGTCAATTACTAAACCTTTCTTCAACAGCCTTTTAGATGGGGCTCCTTTGTCAGCCATCTGCTTGAGTATCAGTTATGCGTAAGGAAAAGACACAGGGAGTGGTGGTTGGTGGTGTTGGCAACAGGAGATAAATGCATCTCCGAGGTGTGGTTTCGCGCCTGCCAGTAAGATGTGTGCCTTTGGAACATGGATCTGTTTGGGGCTGAATATCTTCAGAGTTTGATGGGCTTTACAGATGCATGTAAGTGGGAAGAGGGGCAAGAGAGGCCAGAAGAAACATCCTCTGCCTCCCTTACCCTCGAGACTGGATGGCAGAGGCACTGACAGCCTTGGGCCCATTGGTCAGGCACTCAAGAGTCATTGAGAGGACTCTTTTCCTTTCTCTGTCAATTAGAGGAATGTGATTTTCTTCTGCCACTCAAGTTTAGGAAGAAGGGAGAAAAAAGAGCAGAGAATCCTGGACCACTTTAGCTGGTCCTTGAGTATTCCCCCCCTCCTGCCCCGTGTTCTTCCCCTGACTCCTGGTGCCACCACCCCAGCCACTGGCTGTTGTTACTGCATCAGCATGGTCAGTATCGATCACCCCCCACTGCTCATACCATGTCAGTGTGGTCAGTGTCCCTCCCCTCACTGGTTATATTGTGACGGTGTGGTCAGTGCACCTGAGACTGTACTCCTGGTGTGGTCACTGCAGTGGCCAGACTGTCCGTTCACTGGTAGCTGGAGCGCTGTTGAGTCCATCCTCCCAAAGGCTTGTCACTGTAGCTCTGAGTCTCCAGGAGCATCCCAAGGTGCTCAGGAAACCTGTCTCTTTGTCGCCCCGCTCAGGATTTACTTTCCTGGGTTGATGTATTCCATTTTCTACCTGGTCTCATTTTTAAAACTTGGCTTGCACTTGAGGTAGGACCTGTTTCCATCACAGCCTGCAAGTACACTGTGGACCTGGGGCAGCCCCAGCACCAGACAGGAGTCTGGGCAGGAAGCTCTTGGCTGCCTCTCTGACTGGATTCTGTTAGTGACAACTGGGAACTGCCATTGCAGCACTGTCCCCTTCCATCTTCCTTCAGATCGGGTCATGCTAAGCCAAGAGGAGGGGCGGGGTGTTCCCTCCCTGCATGGAGATGGCACAAGACTAGGGAACAGCAGAGCCTCGGAGCCGAGCATCTCAGAGGCGCAGGGAGCAGCAAAGCAGCACCAGATGATTCTGCACCAAAGCCAGCGGGAGTCTCAGTGGGGAGCCTGCATCCCAGGACTGCGGAGGGAGGCAGCCTGGGTTTTCCTAAAGAAGGGGGCTTTGGGGAGGAGGTGGGGGCGTCCTAGCTTTGTTACACTTTGTTAATACAGGTCAGATACTGGCAGGTTGCACTATACAAAGAAAAATAAACATGGACAGAAAAGTTATGTGGATTGGTGTAGTCAGAATAGAGCTAGCAAAGCCTTGTTTAAAAGTTAGGATGACTTTCATTTCTTTATGTAAACCAAATGCCTACCAGCAGAATAAATGACTATGTAGCCCACTTAAAAAAAAAAAAAAAAGCATAATGCCTGAAATCATTGAAGTAAAACTTGATGGTTTCACTGAAACACCAGAAGCACCGGCAACTGGTTAAACTGTGCTAGGTGATGAAGAAGGCCATAGACTAGTTTCAGGGGTGTGGGTACATGCAGGTGGAGGGTGAGGAGGTGGTAGCAGGATGGCTCTAATGGACAGGTTTAGGAAACACGGACAGCAGACTCCTGGATGCAGGGGGAGGCAGGGTGGGCCTCGAGATGTGAAGAAGGTCTGTGTTGCCATTTCTGTCCTCTTTGTTTCACTCCATACGCAAATGGTTTGACTTTGCTTTAGCATATCAGGACCTGGCACATCAGTTCTGCAGTGAAAACTGCCATGTAACTGCTTCTCCCCTGGAAGCTAATGTGATGACATATTTTGAAACACAGGACGTGTAGATGTCCTTGCACTAATAGTGCCAGAGGCTTTGGATTTTTGCAGCATATTCTGTTGGGGCTTTGTTTTTGTTAGGGGTATGCTTGTTTTTTCTTTTTCTTTTCTTTCTTCCTGTTTCCTTTTTTTTTTTTTCTGGTTGCAATATGCTCTGTAAAGACTTCTGCGTCTTCCACACCAAATTGTTTTAAGGATTTCAGCATTATATGGCAGAATTTAAAGGTGTTTTTTTTCTTTCTTTGTGTTCAGAGAGACACCGTGTTTTGTGTGTCTTAAACTATGGGGACAGGAGGATTAGGATAATGAGTCATTGTTTTGCAATTTTGCTATTTTAAATGAGTTTTAAAATTTGTAGCTTGTTTCTGTTCTCAGGGAACATATGCGTAAACTTAAGGTGTCATGAATATCTTGACAGCTTAAAAATAGAGCTAAGATATGAGAATATATAGTCCTGTAATATAAGAGGCATTCCTTACCTTTTCCCTACCCATCAGTCTCAACAGGATAACTTTATATTTGACCCAAAGATATTTAAAAATACATCAACATTCTTTAAAACTTCTGACAGTGTCACTGTTTTTCATTGGAATGATTAAAAGAAGCACATTGGTTAGTAGGTAAGTAGTGTAATTCTGCTTGCTCTTCTAACTTATTAAATGCTTTACAAATTATTAATATATGGTTAAGGAAAGGAAATTTGTATAAAGCTAATTTAATATATTTGGCTTTCATGTTCATTTATATGTTTAATTAGAATCTATTGTATGCCAATTATAGCATCAGGGTCAGCAAAAAAAAGTTCTTTCTAAAGTCCTGGCTCTTGAAATCAGTTATTTGTCTCTGTTTTTGCCCCCTCAAAGATTACCTACTGTTCTGCCTGGTTATAGTGATCAGAGATTTATATTAATTTTTAAGATCTCAATTTTCTGCTGATATAATATGCAGTAGGGATGGCTAGAGAAGAGAAATTCTTTAAGAAACTGCAATTACTCGGAAATTGACTACTAGGGAAATGAACAGACTTGTCCAAAATTGTTCCTGAAGTCACAGAGGACTGCTAAGGCTGGACTGAACCCCTATCGTAATTTGAGCGCTTAAAACTCTTTCCACTTTATTGTCAAAATTACTGCCTGAACTTCCTCTTTCTCCTCATTTGCCTATTTCCCTTGCTTTTTATCTTGTGCATGGCCAGTGAACAACATAGTGGTGTTTAACTACTTCCTGAAGGCATTATTAGTCATCAAGCGCACCAGTTCATTATCGATGTAGATAAATGGGCATTCAGCCCATCAACTACCAGTTGGACTAATTTGGAAAATATGGTTACTTCCCTCAGAAGAAACAGCTCATGCACCTTTGGACATTTATAAGATAGCCGTTCGAATTTCTCTATTCATTCGGAACTAGAATTGGTGTGCCCTGCTTGATGCTGGAACTGGAATTTAATTCACAAGGGCAAGGAAACTTTACCTAGAATATCTGTCCACGTAGAAAGTGGGGACAAGCTGCACAACTTCCGTCTCCCTTTCTGTTTTTGGTGGGCCTTTGCCTTTTCTTCCCTGTGATTGTTGTTGACTGGAACGCAACCCTGAATCTTTCACCAGATGTTGTCGCACCATCTTAAACAGAAGAAGAAAGTTCTAATGGATGTTTTGAATGTGCTCAACTTTTATTTTGTTGAGACCCGAACTGAATGAGGCAAAGAGGTTAAAATCTTTTCTTGTTCCATCTGAGTAAGCATGAAAACCTACGATCCTTAATCTGTTAAAGGAAAAATAACCCTCCTCTGTTTGTAGGATTTCTGATTCATTTCTTCCACCCTGCTTCCCGGCTCTGCATTTTTTTTTAGTCAAATACTGTCTGGACTTTTGTGAGGCAGTAACCTCCCTCCTCACCTCTTCCCCTCTCCTCTCCCTCCCCTCCCCTGGGATCACACAAAGAGCAGGGAGCCCACAAAAGACTGAGTTCCTGGGTTTTGTGTTTTAAAAGGAAGACGAAATGCTTGCTGGACTTCAAAACTGATCTGTTAAAAGTTTCCCCAAAAAGAAATGTGTTGGCGTCAGGATAGGGGGAATAAAGAAAGTGAAGGAAATTGAGATTTTCAAAAATGCAACAAAACAGAGGAGACTGTAACTGTTGGCTTTTGTGATTTGCACTAAACTGACTTCCCTTTGGTGCAGTGCAAAATAGTAGGTGTGGCAGCCACTTCAAACCTCCCAAGTTAACAAGTGAGAGCCAGGGAGCCCTGAAAGCTTTCTACTCGCTGATGTCTCTGAATAATAACCAGGACTATGGGATTGAAAGCAGAGGCCTTCAGTCCCAACCATTCTGCTCTGTGACTTACATGGTCTGTGTGGAACTCTGGGTCTCCACGATGCACATTTTTGTCCGTGGCTAAACCCCTAGACAAATAGTTGAAACCAGGGTCCACGGGCCAAATCCAGTTCTGCAACCTGTTTTTGTACAGCCATCTACCTAAGAATGGTTTTTGGAGATGAATGATTTGATAATAGCAAACATTACCTCTGAACCCCAATTATGCAAAATGTTATTCTCCCACAAAGGAATTCCATTCTTCTCATGAGTAGAACTATATAACCAAAAAATTATACTCAATTTTATTTTGAATTTCATTAGTAAAAAATCTGCAGAAATTTGCATTCTCTCTTGCTATGCCAGTACCAATATCCTCACGTCTGTCTCAGCCTACAAAATCTGAAATATTAGCTATCTGGCCTTTTTGGACAAAAGTTGCTGAGCCCTGTTCTACTTATTATTTTTTTTTAATTATTATGAGTACATAATAGTTATATATCTTTCTAGGGTACATGTGATGTTTCGATATACACATACAATGTGAATTAATCAAATCAGGGTAAATGATGTGTCCATCACCTCAGGCATTTATCATTTCTTTCCGTTAGGAATATTCTAATTCTACTCCTTTAGTTATTTTAAAGTATATCCTAACTTATTGATTATAGTCACTTTGTTGTGCTGTCAAATATTGTTTATTCTATCTACAGTAACTATATTTGTGCACCCATCAACCATCCACCCTTTAACCATCATTCTACTCATGAGATCAATTGTTTTTAATATTTAGCTCCCACATATGAGTGAGAAGATGTGAGAATGAGCCCTATTCTAAACTATCACAAATAGACACAATTTTGAAGGGAGAAAAAAGACATTCTCACTGTCATTCTTGGTCTGAATCTCTATTTTGACTTTTTTTTTTTAAGAGTGAAGTTTTTCTGGTCAATGTGAATGTGAGTGAGTTGCTTTGGCTTGTGCAGTACCCTGAGAAAACTGCTATCAGTTGTGAAATATGGCATGATATTGTCAGCAGCTGCCTGTTTGAAAATTTAAATTAGAAAATAAAATAGACCTGTGTTTCCATATATGCTACAGGCAGCAATAATAGGACCTACTTCATAGGACTGTTGAAAGAATTAGGTGAGATAATGCAAATAAGGGACTCAATAAATGTAAAAAAGAAAAAAAATCTACCATTGAGAATTTAGGTTTGTTTGTTTTTTTTTTTTTTGAGACAGAGTCTCGCTTTGTTGCACAGGCTAGAGTGAGTGCCGTGGCGTCAGCCTAGCTCACAGCAACCTCAAACTCCTGGGCTCAAGCAATCCTGCTGCCTCAGCCTCCCGAGTAGCTGGGACTACAGGCATGCGCCACCACGCCCGGCTAATTTTTATATATATATATATTAGTTGGCCAATTAATTTCTTTCTATTTATAGTAGAGACGGGGTCTTGCTCTTGCTCAGGCTGGTTTCGAACTCCTGACCTCGAGCAATCCGCCCGCCTCGGCCTCCCAGAGTGCTAGGATTACAGGCTTGAGCCACCGCGCCCGGCCGAGAATTTAGGTTTGTTTGTCTTAGTACAAGTCCTGGTACCTTTTATCTTAACATATAATATCTGTGTACAGATACAATGTCCCTAGGAAACTGTAGGTACCTAAATATGCTTCCTAGAAGCTTCAGTTAATACAAAGTATAATCTGGTTGTATCTCTTTTAAATTCTGATTTTGAAGAAGAGAAGACCCTATCTGTTTGAAACAGAATTATTAAGTCCTATACATTTCTAAGACAATTTTTAAAGCATAAATCTCATCAGAGAACAAAAAATAGAGCGTTTTTTTTCAGAAAACTTTAAGATATCGGGGGTCACTGTTTTGCTAGCCATCTGTCATGGGCTACAGCATCAGAAAAAAACACTGTCTTAGTATTTTATTGTGTTTCCTATTGTGGCAATGGTGTTTATGCCAGGAAATCAGCAAATAAGAAGTATACATATGCAGGGGGGAAAAAAATCTATGGTGCTAATTGTAGAGATGAAACATGGGCCCACCTGTGTTCCTCACACTGTTGCTCCCACAAGGTACTTTTTGACTCTGGAGTTTGTCCTTCCCCCTCCAAGGCCTGATTCATTGTCACCTCCTCTGAGAAGCCATCTCTGAGTCACCTCTCCCCCATCACCCTCTCCTACCCTTGGACTTAAGGCCACTGTTTTCCACCCCACGTTAGCATTTTGAGTGTGTCTCCCCAGCTGGACCGCAACTTCCTCAAAGGCCGAATTCTCTCCTTATTTTGATAGCCTCAGAGCCTGGCTTAGGTGCCCAATATCTATTTGTTGAAAGAATGAAATACTGAGTAAAAATTGTACAACATTAAAATAAAATGAAAGGGAAAAACACCCTTCTGATTTTCCTCTCTTCTTTAGATGCACACTAATGTCTACATTTAGATAGTCATGAAACATTATTTTAGAGCTGATTAAAAATTCACAGATAAGCCCAAGTTTGTGTATGCCTCATCCAATGGTTAAGTTAAGAAGAATGTGTAGGGCATCAGAGAGTAGATATAAATCTGTCTTTATTTTCTTCAGGTCTCAGCATAGAAGCAGCTCCCTGGTCTCCTTGCAGATGTGTTTCCTAGATGTGGCACAGTGCCTGCACCATCTCTCTCTGTCCTAGGCAACACGATGTCCCAGGCCCAAGTGTTCTAGCTCATGGAGGTCAGAGAGGGGAAAGGAGAGTGTCTTCTCAATAATAGTTGCTGTTATCGATCAGGCTTCATATGCACGTGGTGCATCATTTTATTGACCTCTGACAACAACCCTATTATTATATCCAACTCATAATATGCATCTGAGATTTAGTGAGGTTAAGTAACGTGCAAAACTGAACTCTCAGAGTTCAGAATTGAATCCTGGTCACCAAGTCCCTTGTTCTTCCTGTGACCCATAGTAGAGTCATCACAACTCGGTGTGGTAAGGCTCTAAGCTGAAGGTGACATGGTAGGCAAATTGCAGCACGGTTAACTCCTCCAACTTTTAGAAAGGGCTGGCTTACGTGTGCTTCAGTTCTTTCTAACCTTTTTTGGTAGCTTATATGGAATTACGTATGAGTTAAATCCATTGAGTACCATGTGCTGGAAGTTCCAGGCAATGAGAAATGAGCTTCATGGTAATTGAGAATGAAGTTAAGGAAGAAAATTTTATTGTTAATCAAGGGCTTAATTGCCTCTGGGACATTTTAAATAAATGCCATGCAGTACTTAAGGAGCGATGTTCTGTAAGTGAGATGCAAAAATTCTTTAATTAAACCATCATGGGTATTCCCTGATTGAAATCTCTGCCTTTATCTTAATATTTAAACCTTTGTAATTCATGTAACAACTCAATCAGGGATGGAGTAAATTAAAGACTCCTTGAAAGAACAAATCAATTGTATAAAATTGATTAAAATTATTTCTGGGATAGTCTTCCTTATTGTATAGATGAGAGCATAATTTTGGTGCATTTTACATTTAGCTCTCTTGTAGAGTAAGCCTTGTTTCTGCCTGTAGGGGACAGATTGTGGCTATGGCATTGTATAGGGTAGACAGTTATTAGAAAAATTTGTCTGAGAAATGGAACAAATGGAAAGGTTTCATGGCCATTGAAAAAGCAGACATTTTTTCCCAGATGATGACTTAGATGGTCCCTACAGTAAACTCGGTTGGTTGGTCAGTCAGTCAGTCAATAAACCTGAGTGCAGCCTTGTGTAAAGCCTTGTGCTAGCTGCTAAGAAGCTTGTGTCATGGTCAAACAAGCTAAACTGACCTGGAGGTTCAAGGGGACTTGCCAGCCTGTCATTGTACATGGAAAACAACAAAACCCAAAACCCAAAACTTCAGTATTCAAAAGTTTTGACTTACTATTTTTAAGTCTCACTTTGTTGCCTGGGCTAGAGTGCCATGGCGTCAGCATAGCTCACAGCAACCTCAAACTCCTGGGCTCATGCGATCCTCCTGCCTCAGCCTCCCAAGTAGCTGTGACTACAGGCATGTGCCACCATGCCCGGCTAATTTTTTCTATATATATTTTAGTTGGCCAATTAATTTCTTTCTATTTATAGTAGAGATGGGGTCTCGCTTCTGCTCAGGCTGGTCTCAAACTCCTGACTTTGAGTGATCCTCCAGTGTTGGCCTCCCAGAGTGCTAGGATTACAGGCTTGAGCCACCGTGCCTGGGCTTGACTTACTATTATAGCTCACTCAATTTATGAGTGGCAGAGGTGCCTGGCATGGAGCTTGGTAAATTCTTGTGAAAAGAAGGAAGGAAAAGAGCAGAGTGGAGGCAGCGTGTGTGGGGAGGGGGCAACAGATTGTACATCTGTCACTACACTGCAGGACATTCTCTGACTAGTTAGATACTCACCTGTGACTCTCGTGCCATTAACAGAAGTTGTCATGAGAAATCAAAAAATACATCAGTGGCATTTTTCAAGTTCATTCATGGTTTATTTTGCTAAACTAGCATTGTGACTAATTCTTTTTTTTTTTTTTTTTTTTTTTTTTGAGTCAGATTATCACTCTGTTGCCTGGACTAGAGTGCCGTGGCATCAGCCGAGCTCACAGCAACTTCAAACTCCTGGGCTCAAGTGATCCTCCTGCCTCAGCCTCCCAAGTAGCTGGGACTACAGGCATGTGCTACATGCCCAGCTAATTTTTTTGTATATATATTTTTAGTTGGTCAATTAATTTCTTTCTATTTTTAGTCTCGCTCTTGCTCGGGCTGGTTTCAAACTCCTGACCTTGAGCTATCCACCCACCTCGGCCTCCCAGAGTGCTAGGATTACAGGCTGAGCTACTTCCCCCAGCCTGTGATTAATTCTTAAAAAGAGAAAACTTGTTCTCTGAAGTTAGCGAAACCTTAAGACATGGAATCACTTCTGTTTTTAAAATTTTATTTAGGTCAAATAGCACTCTATAATGAGCTGCGATGGTCATCAGATCATGGTGTTTTGTAAAATGAGTTCATACTGAAGTTTTTACCCTCTACTTTCAGTGTTCACGACGTAAAACAAGTCAAGCCCTTTAAAAGGGGTTGCATTTTCTTTTCCTTTTTTTTTGAGACAGGGTCTAGCTTTGTTGCCCAGGCTAGACTGAGTGCCGTGGCGTCAGCCTACCTCACAACAACCTCAAACTCCTGGACTCAAGCAATCCTTCTGCCTCAGCTTCCCAAGTAGCTGGGACTACAGGCATGCGCCACCATGCCCAGCTAATTTTTTCTATATATATGTTAGTTGGCCAATTAATTTATTTGTATTTATAGTAGAGATGGGGTCTTGCTCTTGCTCAGGCTGGTTTCGAACTCCTGACCTCAAGCCTGGGCCTCCCAGAGTGCTAGGATCACAGGCGTGAGCCACCGCTCCTGGTGGTGCATTTTCAAATACACACCCTTAGATACACCTTGTGAACTGAGTACTTGAAAAAAGGAAATGAGACAGGAAAGGAAAATATGAAGTCATATTTTCACGCAGGGTTCTGTGGTGTTCAACACGTGTTGGCAGACTTGGGCCAGGCTCAGAAATGCCGGATTGGATTCTGCCTCCTCTCTTAGGACCACACTGGCCAGTGTGTCCCCTGAAGAGCCTTTCTTCTTCCAGAGTCCCTGTGATGGGCACACAGAAAGCCCTGGTGATGCCTGTCAGCTACTAAAGGGTCTTTGTGATGGTTTAGATGCTAAATCACACTCAGTTCCTTGGCCACATTCTGGAAACCTCGTACTATTACGTCATCGAAAGTAAAGAAATCCTTTTAGAATTCTATGTGGTGATTCAGAGTGTTTAATTCCATTCTAATTTTCATGCCCTGGAAGAATTATATTTGTATAAACCTGGACAAGGACAAGTTTATCTGAAGAAACGAAAAAGAGCCCTGTGTACTCCAGAACAAAACTAGATGCTTTCTCAGTCACTAGAAACATGTCTTGCTCCTCAACCTCTTTCCAAGTGATTCAAACTTATTTAAAAAATTTTAACATGCCAGGAAAATAAAACTCACTTAGTATTCTCTAGCATCAATTTTTTAAGATTCTTTAATGTCATGTAAGATATATTTATGAAATCATTTTCTGTGACTCTAGTGAATCTGTCCTTGAGAGCTAAGTGGCAAATACACAATTAGCATGTGTATTTAGAGCCTTAAGATTCTCATGACAAATTCTCCCCTGTACTTTGCAGAGCAGTGAGGTCTATAAGAATCTTTCCTAAGTCACTGGCTTGGATGCAGAGGGTCTCAAGACATCTCAAGAAAATCCCCGTCTGAGCATCATGTTGCAGGGCTCTGGTGTTAGACGTTTTTGCAGCTACATGGGTTCTATTTGATCATTTCCCCTTCCATCTGCCTTGTCCATGCTATGTGCTGGTGTTGCCTTAAATCATATACATTGGGGAGAAGGTATCATTAGCAACTTGACACCCATATTATGACTTAACGAGCTGGAAAGTGGGCATGTATAGATTCTGCATCTCTCAAACTAAGATTTTTTATTTCTAAACAGGTCACCCAGAGACACTTCCCTGAGGTTTTGGCTGCTTGGGACACAGATTGTAATCACAGTAATTAGCACTGAATTTTCAAGTCTTGCTCTCCAGTTTGACCTGGCAGCATTTAACCAGCATGCACACAGCTGGATCAATGGCAGGAATCGAAGGGCGCAGTTGTGGGGCTGCTTCTGGCAGCCTGTGGTTGGCACCATCCCTGGGGAATTCCCCAGGGAGAGCATCAGGGACAAGGGACAGGGCAGAGACCTGGGCGCTAGAGGAAAGAAATACGGTATCGATAAAGCACCTGTTGTCGATGGGAATGACATTAAAGATTGTTACTGGAGACAGATTGAAGTGCAGACTTCTGCCTGAAATTTATCATCAATGAATTCAGTTTTTTCTCCGTTGTTTAATTGAGTTTGGGGTATTCCTAAAATGTCATGTGTTAAAAGTTTACACTTCCTTTCCCTAAGAGAAAGTATCTACAGATTAATCCTAATGCTAGTGAACAAACTATAGAACACAAAACAAGATAGTTTGATGGCACAATTGAGGCAAAGAGAAGCACCAATACCTGTTTGTGAAATGAATTACCTGGGAAGTTTGGTGGTGTTGGAGAGACAGGGAATCCAACTCAGCTAAGCCACAAGCCACTCCTCTGCCATCCATTTGTCGTTTACAGTCCCAGGCTGTGTGTCAGCTCGCCAGACTGCTAGGAAGGGTGATAAGAGCATGGCAGTCAGGGAATGTTGGACCCTCACCCCGCGACCCAGCAAAGGCCAGTGATTTTGTGGGAATACTTCAAGCCTGGCTGCTGAATTATAAATAGGTTTAAACTTATAGGAAATACTTGCCTACTTCTCAACACAGAACCGTTTGAGCATATATAGTATTGCTAACAATATGGTCAATCTGGTTGAAAAAGCATGGTAGGCTTATAAAAAAAAAATGAGAGAGTTTTTTTCTTTTTAAGTTTGGTTCTCCTAGAGCTAGAAACATCGTTGGTTCCATTCTATCATTTTGTATCAGTAGTTCATGTAAAGTTAAACTTTTGAGGGAGAACTTTTGTATTTTTCAATTGTCAGCATCTGCACTGACTTAAGTTGCTAGAATATTTATGTGCAAAATGAGGGCAATTTAAAATGAACTGTTGTTGGATATCTTACTTGACAACCATTTTATGATTTGAATGTTCCCTTGAAATTGGACCCTCACTTTTCACACATTTGCCACTAATTTGTAGCTTGGAACGTATTTTATGGATGCTGCTACAAAGTACTCTGTTCCAGTGATATGCAGTAGAGCCTGTGCACCACTCTTCATCTGTTTCCAGATGCAACTTGGTGTCCTGGAAAAGTTCCTTACTATCTGACAGCTCATTCAGGCATGTGATTACCATTTTTTTCCTGAAATTCTTTTGTAAATCAACAGGAAGCCTTCTTTCCCATTTTTTATTATAAAAGGAGAAATGAGGGTAAAACTTACACACACATACTGTTATTTTAACATCTAGTCTTACATCTGTTGAAGAGTTGTGTTTTTCCTTAAAAATATTCTACCTAGCATCAAACCAGAAAATGATGCCTGTTACCAACCTCTGTCAAAACGAAGGCTCTTCATTGTTTTAAAAGCACACAGCAGCAAGCACTATGTTAAACAACTCTTGGTTTTAAAAGCCAAATAAGACAACTAAAAGTCTCAGCACTTTAATTTCTATTAAAAAAATGACTTACGTAAATCGCTTTAGAAATCTATGTTAAAAAGTACTTCTCACATCTTGCCTTAAACTGTGGGATTAGACACACGGTAATTTACTCTGTATTTTCTTAATAAATTCAAATTTTCAGAAAGCCTCTATTTTTATGTTATGGATTCTACAGGGCTGTTTCTTGTTGAAGAGACCCAGCCAACATTATCACACATGTTTTTCTTAAGTGCCAAAAATTGTGACAGGGACTGTTTGATTTAGAAAACATCATTTGTTTTCCTTTTCTCCTTCCTTTCCTTCTGTGTTTATTTCATTCTGTGGCTGGGAGTTGTGGGGCTTTTTTCACTTAAGACTTTTGCTCTCCCTCCTCTTTTCTTTCACTTTACAATTTGCGCTAGAAGAGGGTAGTGGGCTTTTTGTTTTGGTTTGGTTTTTTCTTTTTTTTTTTTTTCCTTTGCATATTCCTTCCTTTCCATGGAGAGATTGTCCCTGACCAAATTTAAAACACTACAGTATTTAGGATCCCTGCAGGGCCATTTTAAGTATTTGGACCCGTTAAGGGCCCCAAGCAATAACTACCTGAATTGCTTTTAATTACACAATATAGCTGCATCATTTTACTTTAGATTCTTTTTGATTGATGCTGCAAGGCAATTGTAACCACGGATGATGGGATTAAGTGCCTCTTGAAGTGACTTTAGCTTCTTGTGGGAACAAAGGGAAAGAGGAGAACACTTAGTCCCTTTTTGCCTGAGCTGCCTTTTTCTTCACTTGCTATAAAGAAATACAATTAACAAACATTATCCCCAGAGGTAAATTGAAATGTACATGCAGACAAGAACTGCTCTTGACTGCAATTAGACATATATGATCCAAGGTATTCTGGCCATTCATTAGTGCTAATTGTTTGAGAAACAAGCCCAGAACAAATGATTAAAATGTAGGCACCATAACTGGGATTATTAGCATGTGTGATAAAATGCATACTCTGTGGCTGTGCCCAAGAAACGCTTTGCAAAGGAGCTCTAATTCGATGAATGCTTGGTTCAGCTCTGTGGTGAGCTCTTGGTGTTTGCTCAAGACTTGGTGATGTTTATAACAAACAACTTATATCTTTCTTTCTTAATTGGAGGGAATTATAATGCAAATGTTGGTTTTTGTAATTTAATATCCTATGGCTTTCCTGTGCATTTGGGTGGTTGCTGCAGTCTACTGGGATTGCTGGGAATCAGGGTAAACTGTGTTCTTTGGTTTTGCTTCTTTGCACCACTTTAAAATGTTGGATGCCAGGGAAAACCACTTGCTCCTTTATTTGGTTTTTGCATAGTCACTTGTCACATCTACACCACAGTTAGGAAATTCTGCTAGATCTTCTGGCATTCAGAACTTGGATTACAGTCACAGAATCTGGCAAGGGTCATCTGGTCAGACGGAAACTAACTGGGAGTTGGTAGGCGCTTGTGAGTGGTCAGCACTCTGCAGGGTTCTTAAGGCTGAAAGGACTTGGGTTTGGGATCTGTCAGTACCAACAGGAACTAAGCCTGCCAGGACCTGTATGAATGGAGAATGCCTAACACAAGTTAGTTAAAAAGACTAAGGACCAATTCAGAGAGGTAGATGACAAATAAATTCCCTCTGGAAATGCATATAGGAGCTTGGGGTTAGCAAGTAAGCCAGAGACATGGGAGGCACAAAGGGGAAAGGAAAGAGAAGATGAGGTAGAAGAGTGCAACAAGGGAACTAAAGAGGACTCATAGGGAGTGTGTTGGGAAGGCGAGGCTGACACCCAAGGTAGTCTGTCTAATAATGGATGTTTCGGACCTCCCCATCCTCTGCTTGCATTTCTGCAACCAGGGTCACAAGAGGGACCATTTGGAGATTGTCCATTTGGTGCCACAAAAACCTGCAACAACTTTTCAGTCTCAAGTGGTATTTTTTTGTCACCTGGCATAATTCTGAACCACCTACCTCTTAGCATATCATGAGCACATTCCAAAGGAAGACAAATAAATATCAGTGTTAGTCTAGATAGAATGTAAAATTAAATTAGCTTTTAGTTATCACATTCCAAAGATAAACACAAAAGATTTTCAGGTTATCTAGATCTCTGAATGACCTTTTCCATCTTTCTTACCATTATCACAGAAAACTGAATTAAGTCACAAATAAGCCACGACATATATTATTATAGACAGTGTGTGTAGAAAAGATTAACCTCTTAATTTTTTATTTTATTCCCTATATATTTGCAATAAAAGTGTTACTTTCTGAATTTGACCGGTTCATTCCACTGAAAACTAAGTAACAATATATATTCAGTAAGAGTAGATTTTTTTTTAAAACTAAAAATAAAGGGGAAAGAAACTGTTTTGCACTTTGAGCTGGTGCATTATTAAGTGTGGCACTGAATTAAGAAAAAAATCCTAACCTCCCCTAAAATTAGAGCAAGTTCTAGGAATTCTTGCCTTAAATAGATATTTAAAGGAATTAGTGCTTATAGCACATTAAACATACTTAAAAAAACTATGTTAGAAAAACCTTCATGATCACATCCATATGTTTAGTTTTAATTTTCATCACACTTAGCTCTGAATAATTAAGAAGGAAAAAACAATCTTAATCTTATTGTGGGTCCCACACAATCAAAGCCGCATACACGTGATGCATGATCACAGCTTGTATTCACAGCTTTCGTGTGTGTGGTATGGGCCTGGCAATTAGACTCAGACTGTGTTTTTTCTAAAAATTATTCAGCGCGAGAGAATGATCAATATTAAACCCTCCCAAAATCTACAAATCAGAATAATTAAGGGACTGTGGCTAAAAAAATCAAAGTTCTAAGCTGTGTAACATTTTGGCCTCATTTTATTGAGATTGACACTTGAAAGAAATATTTTAGAGAATCTAGGAAGAAAATGGAGATTCCATTAACCCAGATGATTTTCATGACAGTTACCAAAAAAGAAAAAAATTTAAGATATGGGAAGAAATATTTTCTCAAAATTGCAGAGCCATTTTCTGGAGGAAAAAAAAAAAATCCTCCCATGATTACTTTTATATCAGAGAACCCAGTCATGGGGAGATGCATTAATGTGACACATTTAGCAGCCTTTGGCTTTTGGAAAAATGCTGTAAAAGAATCCGTAGTTACATCTGTCAGATTGACAGTTTTCTTTTGTGACCTTTAAAAAATAGTTAAGGAGAAATTGATCTTTCTAGTTCACATTTGCTCAGTTACCTCTAAAGCTCTGAACAAGCCAGAAAATAATCATCTCACCTTTAAATATTGTTTTTGACATAGAGCCACTCAGGATTAATGGAATCTCCAAATGGAAAAGTTTGGTGGATGTTTCTGGTGGTCATCTGGAAATAATACGTCTTAAACTCTCCACTGGCTGTTTTAATACATTAGCTACTAAGTATTGTCTTTTCTGCAACTGGTTTTAGAATCAGATCTTCATAGTCAGGTACAATAAGGAGTGATCTAACCTCTGTTCTGCATGTTCACCAACAGGTTTTCTCTTTATTCCTTACACACACAGTTTCAAGATCCCAAATTATAAATCTCTATAGAGGCAAAGAGAAGTCCAGCTGGCACATCCTTAAGGTTTTAGTTACAGTTTACCAAACACTCCCACATCATGTGCTTGAAGGCGCTGTGCCTCATAGTTCCCAATCCTGGGATTTTGCTTGGAAATCCATCTATCACCGCTCCCTGGGTCCAGTCCTGAGCATTCGTTCCTGGACCAAGTTTTCAGTGGCATTAACAGTTAACTATTAATGACCAACATCTTTGGCTCCTTTGTGTTTCCAGGAGCCCAGGCTAGCAGCAGCCCAGAAACAGAAGAGATGCTAATCGCATTGTGTACCTAAACGTGTTCAGTGAATGAGTGCAGGTTTCCCTCTTGACCTCGGAGTCAGGAAAAAAAGTCTCTCTGGGTTTTCCCTTCAGATAAAACTCTGCTCATCCTTCTCTCACCAAAAGTAGAGTGAGAGGGTGGGATTAAGGTGAATACCCACTACCAGGCACATGCTCTATTGTCATTCCCTCTTCAACACAAAACAAGGAGCTTTGCAGGAAAACAAAAAGCCCTTCTCCTCCCTCCCTCTCCTCCCCTCCTTCCCCACCCTACCCCCACACTCCTTTCTTTTATCTCACCCCCCCCCAGCTTTCCCTCCCTGACCCATCTCTTACCCTCCCTCCTATCCTTTGCCTAGTTCTCTCCCTCTCCTACTCTCAAACACCCTCCCCCCACCCCCCTTCTCCTCACCCTCTGCTGATCCGATCTGACTTAGGCTTAGTTCCTGTCAAACCGTTTCCTTATCCTCATCCTCCTTTCAGAAAAATGTCAGAAGTGCTACCAGGTGCCCAAGTGCCACGAGGTAGAGCCACTCTGAAAGCGGCCACTGCTACATTTATTAATAAGATGGACCCATATGGGCTAGAAACATGGGTTGGTTTTTGCAGAAAACTTGCCTTCTTCTTTGGGATCCATAAATGGTCATCACAGTTGTATGGGGTTTCTGTGTTCCTGGGACTTACCCCACACAAGTCACGCTCCTACATGGAGGAATAGAGTTCTGCAGCCATACCAGATGGATTCCATGAGTAGCCACGAGTGGATACGGGACAATTAGCTTCTTGCCCATGTTTGTACAGCCCATGGCCTGCCCCCAGCAAGGGCAGCTTGTGGTGGATTCAATATTTATTGAATGCATGTTCAATCCTGAATTTGAACAGTACATTTTTGTAGCATAGATGTGTCAAGGCAAACAGATTGGGTAACTGGAATTTTTTTATTATGATAAAATATACATAATATAAAATTTACTGTTTTAACCATTTTCAAATATACAGTTCAATGGCATTAAGTACATTCCCATTGTTTTGTAGCTGCTACCACCATCCATCTCCAGAACTTTTTCATCTTCACAAACTGAAACTCTGTACCCTTAAGACAATAACTCCTGTTCTCCCCTCCCCCAGCCCCTGGCAACCCCCATCCTACTATTTGTATGAATTTGATGAATCTAGGTTCCTCATATAAGTGGGAATCATATAATATTTGTCTTTTGTGTCTGGCTTATTTCAGCAAAATGGGTAATTTCACTCTTCAAAATGGATGTTTGTTTGTTTTCTCATTCTACGTGAAGAAAGATTTCTGTCATTGGGGTCACTTGTGGGAACTTGCTTTGCCCCCTAGTACCATGACTGTCTCAGGAGCAGTGCTCTGCATTGACGCAGCATGACACAAACTTCACCAAACCAGACAAAAATAAGGATTCTGCTCTTTGCTCGCCTCCTGCCAAGTCTGTCCTTTAGCTGCTGTCCACCCTTTTCTTGGAGTTTCTGTGGCCGACGGAGTGGCAGGAGTAGACCAGGAGGCAAGTTCTTCCCCCAGCACCCCTGCTTTGTACATGGAACCCCAAAAGGGCGCCCCAAGGCCTGTGGGTGTTGCCCCCATCTTGTGCCTGGGTCCTTCCTTCGGAGTGAACCCGCTGCAGACCGCAAACTGCTATCCTACGTGTGTCTGCTTTGGGCACAAAAGACCATTTCTTCATTTCAGCACAAAATGGAGCACTTGATTGAGGTGTGATATAATTGCTTCATGAGTGAGTTTGCCCTGAAAATGTCTTCTCAGCTTTCTTGAAACAGGCTGCACGCTTATTTGTATTTGCACCACATGCTAATCTCACGAATGGCCCTGTTCCGCCAGTGGGAGGACAAATAGCTGTTCTTTTGCTCTCGTGTCCATGGAAAGCTCCCCCTTCTCTGTGCACTGTTGCCATAGTAACCAAAAAATAGTTCTTCAAAAGAGGGAAGGAATCTCTCAGGGTACTTGGGAACTTAGCAAAGTGAGAACATAAGTAGGCCTCAATTATTATAGACGCTGGTGTAAATACCTAGTTATTAATAGTCAAAGCGTGGTGAAATTCGTAGGTGAATTTTGCTGTCACTTGGAGGGTAGAGAAAAAAATGGGTGGATCGTCTCTTCCTCAGTGTTATAGATTTTTCTGTAATCATTGGCATTGCCAGGTGAGGTCAGAACCGGGGGTCCCACAACACAGACCTTGGGTTTTCCTAGTATATAACCAAGGAAGAGGCAGTGACAGAGGACAGTTATACTCCTTCAGCCCCCTCAAGGGGTTGAAAGTACAGCCCTGAACAGAGGAATCCATTGGGAGTCTGTTGTATTACCGTAGATGTGTACAAACTTTTCTCTATGACATTTTTATTTTCAAACTTTATTAGCTCTTCAAGTCAAACTCTCTTTAAAGGAGTTTAAAGAGACAGCATTTCTGTGTTGTATCCTAAATGGGACTTTGTTAACATATTATTATTATGATTTTCTTTTTTTTTTTTTTGAGACAGATTCTCACTCTGTTGCCGCAGGTAGAATGTAGTGGTGTCATCATAGTTCATTCACTGCAGCCTCAAACTCCTGGGCTCAAGCAATCCTCCTGCCTCGGCCTCCTGAGTAGCTGGGACTACAGGCACATGCCACCACTCCAGACTAACTTTTCTATTTTTAGTAGAGACAGGGTCTCGCTCTTGCTCAGGCTGGTCTCAAACCCATGAGCTCAAGTAATCTTCCTGTCTTCTAGAGTGTTAGGATTACAGGCGTGAGCCACCACACCAGACTGGAAAGGTTATTATTGATTTGCTTAGAAGATCAAAATAAGAATAACATTTCTTTTTTTTTTTTTTTTTTTTTGAGACAGAGTCTCACTTTGTTGCCCAGGCTAGAGTGAGTGCCGTGGCGTCAGCCTAGCTCACAGCAACCTCAAACTCCTGGGCTCAAGCGATCCTTCTGCCTCAGCCTCCCGAGTAGCTGGGACTACAGGCATGCACCACCACGCCCGGCTAATTTTTTTGTATATATATTAGTTGGCCAATTAATTTGTTTCTATTTATAGTAGAGACGGGGTCTCGCTCTTGCTCAGGTTGGTTTCGAACTCCTGAACTCAAAGGATCCGCCCGCCTCGGCCTCCCAGAGAGCTAGGATTACAGGCGTGAGCCACCGCGCCCGGCCAGAATAACATTTCTATTAGCCTAGCGTTGATGCACCATTTGGTGAATGTTAACCTTTATTATTCTTTTTTGAAATTTCTCCTATCTAAACTTTTTTATGAATTTATTTTTACATTCCGTGTTTGAATTAAAAGATAGAGTACAATAGTTTCTGTAACTTATTATTAAAGTACAGTGGTATTATTATTACAGTATTACACCATCTTGTTATTACTGCATAGCTGTTCTAGTATTGTTATTATTACCGTATGTGCGCTGTTCACTAGGGATCTGAGTTACATACACATCTGACCTAAAGACGTTCTCTGGAATGTATCTTGTTCATAACATAGGGACCACCTGTATAATATTAAAACTCAACAGCTATTTTTTAAAAATCCAATTGTGTAGCAAGACCCTGTCTCTGCAAAAAGTAGAAAAATTAGCTGGGCATAGTGGTGCATGGCTATAGTCCCAGCTACTTGGGAGGCTGAGGCAGGAGGATCGCTTGAACCCAGGAGTTTGAGGTTGCAGTGAGCTGTGATGATGCCCCTGCACTCTAAGCCTGGCAACAAGAACGAGAGCGAGACTGTCTCAAAAAAAAAAAAAAATCCCAATTGCTAGATAAACATTTCACCTAAATAAAAATTCATTAGTTAATTGGCCAATAGTGAGTTGGCACAGTACATGTGAAAAGTGTCTGAGCCCAAGAAGGGTTCGTTTTGGCTAGGAGTTTATGGGAACTCTAAAAGCAAAACATCATGAGGTTGGCTCTTTGCTGGAGCATTGGTGAGCTCTCAGCAAAGGAAAGGCCAGATTGGTAGTCGTTAACTTGGGATTCTGTCTGTACCGTCTTTAGTCCTTAAGATTTCAAAGTTTCCCTTCAAATCTAGTTTGTTGAGTGTTTTTATCATAAAACATTTTGCCAAATGCTCTTTTTTCATTGAGATGACCATGTAATATTTGGGAAAATTATAAATTTGAGTTAAATTAGCTCCAACTAAGGGAAATGTGACTTTTTAGAAAATACATAGTTGATAAAATTGAGCACTGTCCCCAAATTGGAGGCACCAGCCTTGGCAGGAGCAAAATTTAGCTGATGCAATTATTTGGGGACCTCAGAGCTCATGGGGTCACGAGAAGGTACTAAGTCAGAGTAAATTTACAGTCTTTCTCTCCTTGGAGCTCTATTCCTCACTGCATTGAACTGAAGCCAAATAGAAAGTTCTTAGAATAAAGAGTTGGAGAGAAGAAAGGAGGAAGGAGCAGACAGAGGCTGGGAAAGTTGTGGCAGAAGTGGGCTCTGTTGGGGAGACAGGGAGCCTGCTTTAGACCACTGCTGAGCTAGATTTCAAGAGTTAAGTAGTGGGGTCTACACAGATACATCCTTCATATGCTGGGTTGCAAATGTACACAGTATAATTTTCTGTAATCTCGTTTTGGTCTGAAATTCCCGTTCCTATTTATTGGTAAGAAAAAAAATACCAATAAATTTGCCTATTCGAGATGACTCTGTTTCTTCTGGTTTGAGGTGTTTTGTTATAAATAATCTCCTTTTCTTTCTTTCTTTCCTTTTTTTTTTTAAAGGTGAGGTCTCAACTATGTTGCCCAGGCTGGCCTCAAATTCCTGGACTTCAGCAATCTTCCAGCCTCAGAACTCCCAAGTAGGTGGGAGTTCTATAGGCGTGTGCCACGACACCTGGCTTTTCTAAACAAGATCTCTTTTAAGTAAATATTCAGTCTTAGGGTTTCCGCCCTCCTCTTCTTTCTGGGTAGCAGGAGGCCCAGGTGGAAGCCTATATAGCCATGTCATGGCAGCCCTCTTTGCTCATGTCTCTTGGCCCTTGGCCACTGGTTTCTGATGCAGTGCTAATGGCCAGGGGACTCGTGGTCTGTCCTTTGGGTACAGGAGATGCATGGGGCATGTCCCCATGAGATATGACCACGGCCCTCCTGACTGGGTGGGCTCCAGGCTTATGCATTCCCCAGTGTCGCTCATCCAGCACCAGCCCTGCTTTCGCCCCACTGCCTCAGATATGGGTGCTCTCACACCTGTCCTTTGAGGACTGCCTTGCAGGCACACTCCAGGAAGATCAGGCAGAAACTTCTGGATTCTTGCTCACTTGGGGAATTAGTAGCATGCTGCTCTAGCCCCTTTTCTGCCTGAGCAATCCATATTGTGTCTGCCCTCCTCCATTGCCCATGTTGATGCAGAACTCCCATGTAGTATTCTTCCAGAGTTTGAATGGGAAGTGGGCACAATCCTTTCCAGCCTCAGCTTATCTTGGACATTTCCATCACCCCACTAGCCACCTTCACTACCCCTCTGGTTCCTGGGGTAGGGAGTAAACCAGGCAGAATCTTCACCCCATCTCATCACTTGGACTCTCCTCTCCCCCTCTGAACCATGTTCAGTATCTCAAAGGCTTTGGTGCTGACAGTGATAAGGACTTTCTTCTAATCCCTCATTCCTTTCTCACTCTGCCTCCTAGGAGCTCCAGTTCAGCCCCTTAAGCTGTTGCAAATCAAAAGACTTCCTTCTCCATTAACAAAGGCAAGTTTATTATCTCATTGTGGACTTGAGATAAGAATCTAGTTTGAAGCTCTTAGCAAGGACTCTTAGTATTCACCCCCACCACCTCCAGGCCTCTGCAGTGAGGGCCACTGATTGAGTGGTTGGGGAATATAGAGCAATGTGATTTGCAAACAAGGAAAACTACCACTTATCTCATTATCATTCCCATCACTTGATGAGTGGAAAGTTGTGTAATTGATACCCAACACCCCTGCCTAAATATAATAGGATTGAATTGATGGTAACTGTTTTTTTTTTTTTTTAATTTCAGAATATTACAGGGGGTCTAGTAACTGTTAATATCCATCAACTCCAAGTCCTTCCTAGGATCAGTAAGACACTGGTTGTGCTTACAGCCTCTGATGCAGAGATTCTCATGTTTGGCTGCACTTGGGAGTCTATGGGAAGGCTTTGAAAATTTACTAATGCCTGGGACTCACCATGAGACTGATTTAATTGATTGAGTATATAGCCTGGATTTTCCTTCTTCCAAAGCTTCCCAAATGATTGTAATGTGTACCCAAAGTAGAGACCTCTAACTAGCTATCAGCTAAGTAAAGAAACCATTAACTTGGGTTTGGAAGTAATAGACTAAATTGCTGACCCTCAAAGGGACATTAGCTTATTTGATTATTACTGCTATTTTGTTGTGGTTTTTTTTTTTTTTTTTTTTTTTTTGAGACAGAGTCTCGTTTTGTTGCCTGAGCTAGGGTGAGTGCCATGGCACCAGCCCTAGCACACAGCAACCTTAAACTCCTGGGCTTAAGCGATCCTCCTGCCTCAGCCTCCCGAATAGCTGGGACTACAGGTGTGAGCTACCACGCCCTGCTAATTTTTTTTGTTGTTGTTTCATTTTTAGTTGACTGGCTAATTTTTTCTATTTTTAGTAGAGACGGGGGTCTCACTCTTGCTCAGGCTGGTCTCGAACTCCTGAGCTCAAGCGATCCTCCCAGAGTGCTAGGATTATAGGTGAGCCACTGCGCCGGCCTATTACTGCTATTTTGAATATAGTTAGCAGTTTGCGTGTTAATTTTTTTTATCAGAAAGACTTTTATTTAAATGATTGTTTTCAACTTTGCTGAAACTTGATTTTCATTACTTTCATAGCATACACTTGTACATAATAGTAGCATACAACTCATTACGAGAAATTCTTATTAAAACAACATTTCTTGCATAGGCATTGACTACATTGGAATCATCTAGTGGAGTGGCCATCCAACTAGGCTGCACATTAGAATCACATAGCCAACTTTTAAAAGTCCCAAAGCCTAGGTCTTACCCCAGACCAATTACATCAAACTTTCTGCAGCTGGGGCTCTGGCAGCAGCAGCTTTGAAAACTCTCCAGGTGATTCCAATATGTGCCAAGTTTGAGAACTGATAGCCTAGCATATCTCATCTCAAACTCCTGATACTTATCACCTAGGTATCTTGTTAATATGCAGATTCTGATTAGGAAGGACTGGAATGGGACCCAGATTCTGCATTTCTAACAAGATCCCACAGGATAATAGATTGTCCCTCAAAAGATAGGATTCTTTTGTGCAAACAGATGAGAGATCAATGGCGCTTGTCTGCAGAATCACCTCACTTAAGTGGCAAGGACCTAGAGAGCTTAAAAAAAATACGGAAGCCTGGGCCCTATTACCAGTGCATTTAATTTAATTGCACTGGGTAGGGTCCAGAATTTGGCAATTTTTAAAAGCTCCCCTTTTATAATATAGCTTCAATTGCTATATTGAATCTTAGGCTGAGAACCCTTGTTGTGCTAGGGACTAGTTATGCCTCTAGTTATAGAAATGGTTAATTAATGGCATCAGGTGAAGGAGGAAAGGGAGGAGACAAAAACTAGCAGAAGTGGGCTCCCCTCTGGGATGGCATAGCTAAAAAAGTTCCCTCTGTAGAGAAAACTCACCATAAGGCTGCCAGATTTTTTTCAACTCATCTTAAGCCCCCGCTTTGCATATTGTTTGAATACATTTACATGTTGACTATCGAGAGCCTCTAACTACAAATATGTAAGATAAAATAAGTTCGATCTTGTCACCTATTGCAATTGTATTCATACACGGTAGTTAGTGCTGAACACAGCTCAAGTGCAGAACAGATTTTGGAACAGCCGGGTCAAGGGAAGGAGAGGACTTCCCAGCAGGAAGGGAGGAGGAAGTGGGCTCCCGCCACCTGCCCGGTGACAGTCCCCTCCAGACCTTGGAGTCTGCAACAGTACCAGAAACCTGAATTCCCCCTACACCTTCCTTCTTTTTATTATTTCAGTTTGTAGCCTTTAATGTTTTTCCCTCAAGCTTCCTTCGTGCTGGCCTTGAGCCTTCCTGCCTCCAGTTAACAGGCCATTCTTCTGGGTGTCCCTCCCTGGACCTTCATGGGCATTTGTTCTGTTCCACCCCCTCACAGTGCTTAGTGCAGTGCAGCTCAGGGCCACTGCATACAGTTGTGTAGGGTGTGCCCTAAGAGGGCGCCTAGTGAAGGGCATGGCAGGGGCTGGGCCTCAGCCTGTCTCCTCGCCCTGAGGCTTGCTGCCACAGGAGAAGGGGTGCCTTTCTGCTCTTCGAACCCCAAGAAGGCACCAACAGGCACCTTTTCCAGTTTGTACATAGGTGCTGTCATGTGTGCTAGTGGGGGCCTGGAGCAGGTCACCCATTGGGTGCTAAGTGCTCACTGAATGAACCAAAGAACAAAGTGGAGGCAATGCAGATAAATAAGAGGCTTTAACGGTCATTTAGGTAAAGGTTAAGGAGGCCCTAAACTAGGGTGTAATATGTTATGGAAAGGAGGGGATGAACAGAGGAAAGAAGCCACAGGCCATGGATTGGATTAAAGGTTCAAGGATGGCAACAAGAGAAGGAATAAAAATTACCTCCTACCTGTTGTCACCACTAACGGTTGACTGTAGTTGGGTTGCAGATGAGTCCTACACACCCACTTCTGGAGAGCCGGCTTTGGTGAGGTAACAAGTGAACAGGAATGGCAACCTCTGCTGTATAGGCCCTGTGCTAAGCAGCACGGGGGACATGTGAGACCACCGCCTCCCCCAGAGGGCTTATGATCTAGTTGAGGATACTAGACACAGAATTCCTGGTGCTGGGCTTTGTCGACCAGCAGCACACCTGGGTTACAAGTGAAAGATAATAATATTAATAGAAGCTATATCTGCAAGCTACTTTTTTTTTTACTGTTTATGATGAGCTCTCTATGAGATAGCTATTATTATGTTGCTTCTCATTGAGGAAACTGTTGCTTGCTTCTTCTCATCCCATCTTCTGACTGCCAGTTAAAACATCAGGTTGACCATCTAACTGGAGGAACTTCCTCCTCCCTTCCTGCTGGGAAGTCCTCTCCTTCCCTTGACCTGGCTGTTCCAAAATCTGTTCTGCACTTGAGCTGTGTTCAGCACTAACTACCGTGTATGAATACAATTGCAATAGGTGACAAGATCGAACTTATTTTATCTTACATATTTGTAGTTAGAGGCTCTCGATAGTCAACATGTAAATGTATTCAAACAGTATGCAAAGCGAGGGCTTAAGATGAGTTGAAAAAAATCTGGTAGCCTTATGGTGAGTTTTCTCTACAGAGGGACCTTTTTTAGCTATGCCATCCCAGAGGGGAGCCCACTTCTGCTAGTTTTTGTCTCCGCCCTTTCCTCCTTCACCTGATGCCATTAATTAATTTAGTTTTAGATCAAAAATGGTCAAATATCAGCAATTTCATACAGTTCAGCCTAATACTTTCCCCTATATTATGCTGCTATTTGAGACCTTTTAAGTGCTTTTATTGGTTTGTTTTCAGCCAATTAAAGATTTTTGATTGCTGATTCAGTCTCTCAGTAGTTATAGGTCTACTCATATTTTTGTATTCTTTTTAAATTTTAATTTAATTTAATTTTTTTGAGACAGAGTCTTACTCTGTTGCCCTAGGTGCAGGTATCATCATAGCTCACTGTGACTTCAAACTTCTGGACTCAAGGGATCTTCCTGTCTTAGCCTTCCAAGGAGCTGGGACTACAGGCATGCACCACCACACCTGGCTAATTTTTTCTATTTTTTGTAAAGATGGGGTCTTGCTCAGGCTGGCTTTGAACTCCTGACCTGAGTGATCCTCCTGCCTTGGCCTCCCAGAGTGCTAGTATTAAAGGTGTGAGCCACCATGCCTGGCCAGATTTTTTATTTTTTAATTAAAAAAATTTTTAACAGATAAGGTATTGCTCTGTCACCCTGGCTAGAGTGCGGTGGGACAATCATAGCTCCTGCAGCCTTGAGTTCTGGGCTCAAGTGATCCTCCCACCTCAGCCTCCTAAGTAGCTGGGACTTTAGACGTACACCACTACCTCTAGCTAATTTTTTTTTTTTTAATTTTATTTTCTTAGAGATGGGGGGTCTCACTCTGTTGCCCTGGCTGATCTCAAACTCATGGCCTCAAGCAATCCTCCCACATCAGCCTTCTAAGTAGCTGGAATTATAGGCTTGAGCCATTGTGCCTAGCCCTACATTTTTTATTTTTGTGATTTAATCTTGGTAGGTTTGGGGTTTCTAGGGATGTGTCCATTTCATCTAGGTTATTCAATTTGTTGGCATATAATTGTTAATAGTAGTGTCGTGATCTTTTTTATTTCTGTAGAATCAGTAGTAATGTCCCCATTTTCGTGTCTGATTTTAGTAATTTGAGTCTTCTCTCTTTTTTTCTTAGCTCATCTAGCTAAAAGTTTGTCAATTGTATTGAACTTTTCAAAGAACCAACTTTTGGTTTTATTAATTTTCTCAATTTTTTTACTTCTCTATTTCATTTCTCTCTGCTATTATCTTTATTATTTCTTTGTGCTAGCTTCAGGTTTAGTTCTTTTTCTAGTTCCTTAATTTGTAAAGTCAGGTTGTTGATTTGAGATTTTTCTTGTTTTTTAATGTAAGCATTTATAGCTATAAATTTCCCTGTTAGCACTGCTTTCCCTGCATCCTATAAGTTTTGGTATGTTGTATTTTCATTTGTTTCTGAGTATTTTTTAATTTCCTTTGTGATTTATTCTTTGATCCATTTGTTGTTTAAGAGTGTGTTGTTTAATTTCCACAAATTTGTTAATTTTTCAGTTTCACTTCTGCTATTGATTTCTAGCTTCATCCCATTGTGCACAGAGAAAAGATTTTGTATGATACCTATCTTTTCTTTTTCTTTTTTTTTTTTTTGAGACAGAGTCTCGCTTGTTGCCCAGGCTAGAGTGAGTGCCGTGGCGTCAGCCTAGCTCACAGCAACCTCAAACTCCTGGGCTCAAGCAATCCTCTGCCTCAGCCTCCCGAGTAGCTGGGACTACAGGCATGCGCCACCATGCCCGGCTAATTTGTTCTATATATATTAGTTGGCCAATTAATCTATTTATAGTAGAGACGGGGTCTTGCTCTTGCTCAGGCTGGTTTCGAACTCCTGACCTCGAGCAATCCGCCCGCCTCAGCCTCCCAGAGTGCTAGGATTACAGAAGGGAGCCACCGCGCCCGGCTTGATACCTATCTTTTAAAATCTACCAAAGGCCAGGTGCAGTGGCATGCATCTGTAGTCCCAACTAATTGGGAGACCAAGGCAGGAGGATCACTTGAGGTTGGGAGTTCAAGGCCAACCTGGGTAATAGCAAAACCCTGTCATTAAAAAAAAATCTGTTGGCCGGGCGCTGTGGCTCACGCCTGTAATCCTAGCTCTTGGGAGGCCGAGGCGGGCGGATTGCTCAAGGTCAGGAGTTCAAAACCAGCCTGAGCAAGAGTGAGACCCCGTCTCTACTATAAATAGAAAGAAATTAATTGGCCAACTGATATATATATAAAAAATTAGCCGGGCATGGTGGCGCATGCCTGTAGTCCCAGCTACTCGGGAGGCTGAGGCAGGAGGATCGCTTGAGCCCAGGAGTTTGAGGTTGCTGTGAGCTAGGCTGACGCCACGGCACTCACTCTAACCTGGACAACAAAGTGAGACTCTGTCTCAAAAAAAAAAAAAAAAAAAATCTGTTGAGACTTAATTTGTGGACTAACATATGATCTATCCTGGAATATGTCCCATGTGCACTTTGGAAGAGTTTGTATGCTTTTGTTGTTGAGTAGAGTGTTCTGGGTATGTTAGATCTAGTTGTTTTATTTTAAGTCCTCTATTTCCTTATCTTCTGTCTGGTTGTTCTACCCATAATTGAGAGTGGGTTATTGTAGTTTCCAACTATATTATTGTAGAACTATCTATTTCTCCCTTAAATTCTGTCAGTTTTTGCTTCATACATTTTGATGGTCTGTCATTAGGTGCATAAATGTTTATAATTGTTATATCTTCTTGCTGTATTGAGCCTTTTATTAATATACAATGCCCATCTTTGTCTCTTGGGACCTTTTTTGATTTAAAGTCTGTTTTCTCTGATATTAGCATAGTCAATCACCCTTGCTCTCTTTTGATTACTATTTGCATTGAATATCTTTCTCCATTCTTCCATCTCAGTCTATTTGTGTCTTTGGGTCTAAAGTGAGCCTTATGTAGATGCATATAGTTGGATTGTGTGTTTCTATCCTTTCTGACAATTCCTCTCTTTTGATTGGGGGAGTTTAATCCATTATATTTAAAGTGATTACTGATAAAGAGGGACTTATTTCTGTCATTTTGCTATTTATTTGTTTTCTATATGCCTGATAGCTTTTTTTGTCTTTCATTTCCGGCATTACTGTCTTTTGTATTTAGTTGATTTTTTTGTAGCAAAATGTTTTAATTTTATTTTCACTTCCTTTTGTGTATATTCTATAGCTATTTTCTTTGAGGTTACCATGGTGATAACATTTAATATCCTAAAGTTATAACACTTTAATTTGAATTTGTGTCATCTTAACTTTAATAGTATACAAAAATTCTATGCCTTTCCAGCTCTGTCCCTCCCCCTTTTGGTTGTTAATGTCACAGAATTACATCTGTATATATTGTGTCCCAAAACATAAATTAATAATTCTTTTAAATGCATTAGTATCTCAAATTATGTAGAAAATAAAATGTGGGGTTATAAACCAAAACTACATTAATATATTAACTAGCTTTTAGACTAATAATTTTTAAAAGTATAATAATCTCTTACATCAATAGCAAACAAAAAGTGTAATTATATGCCATTGTTATAATAATAATAGCTTTTATAATTGCACATGATTTTATCTTAGAGCTTTATTTATTTATTTATTTTGAGACAGAGTCTCATTCTGTTGCCTGGGCTAGAGTGCCATGGCGTCAGCCTAGCTCACAGCAACCTCAAACTCCTGGGCTCAAGCAATCCTGCCTCAGCTTCTCAAGTAGCTGGGACTACAGGCATATCCCACCATTCGTGGCTAATTTTTTCTATCTTTGTAGTTGGCCAACTAATTTCTTTCTATTTTTAGTAGAGACAGGGTCTCGCTCTTGCTCAGGCTGGTTTCGAACTCCTGACCTGAGTGATCTGCCTGCCTTGGCCTCCCAGAATGCTAGGATTACAGGTATGAGCCACCATGCCTGGCTGAGCTTTATTTCTTTATATGGATTCAAGTCACTATCCAATGTCCTTTAATTTTACCTTGCAGATTACCTTGAACATTTCTTGCAGGACAGATCTAGTGGTAACAAACTCCTTCAGCTTTTTTAAAAGATACCTGGGGATTTCTTATTTTCTTCCTCACTTTTGAAGGACAGTTTTGCTGGATATAGGATTCTTGGTTGGCAGGGTTTTTTGTTTGTTTGTTTGTTTCATTTTAGTACTTTGAATATATTGGCCTATTACCTTTTGGCCTCCAAAGTTTCAGAAATCTGTTGATAATCTTATTGAAGATAACTTGTATGTGATGATTTGCTTCTCTCTTGCTGTTTTCAAGATCCTCTCTTTGTCTTTCACTTTTGCAAGTTTGATTTTAATGTATTTCAGTGTGGGCCTCTTTGAGTTCATTTTCCTTGGAGTTCATTAAACTTCTTGCATGTTTATATTCATGTCTTTCATCAAATTTGGATAGTATTCAGCTATTATTTTTTCAAATACTCTGTCCTTTTCTCTCTTTCTCCTTCTGGAACTTCCACAGTGCATATGTGGGTGTGCTCGATGGGATCCCACAGTTCCTTTAGGCTCTGTTCACTTTTCTTCACTCTTTTTTCTGTTTCTGAGACTTGATAATTCCCACTGTCCTATCTTCATGTTTGCTGATTTTCTTCTGCTGCTCAAATCTGCCTTTTAATCCCTCTAGTGAAAGTTTTCATTGCAGTTAATCGTCTTTCTCAGCTTTGGAATTTCTTTTTTTTTTTTTTTTTTAGGTTTTTCTCTTTATTTATATTTCCATTTTATTCATAACTTGTTATCTTGACATTCTTAACATCTTCCTTTAGTTATTTTAGCATCTTTAAGGTAGCTGTTTAAAGTCTTTGCCATCAGATCTTTTTCAGGAACAGTATCGTTTTATTTTTTCCCTTTGAGGAAAAAAATGGCCATATTTTCCCATTTCTTTGTATGCTTTGGGATTTTTTTTATTGTTGTTGAAAAGTAGACATTTGTATCTAAAACTGTAGTAACTCTGGAAATCAGATTCTCCCCCTTCCTTAGGGTTTGCTGGGTTTGTTTTATTGCTTTTGTTTTTGTTTTTGATGGTTATGGGCTGTCTTTGTGCTGAGGATCAGCCTGAGGTATAAATATAAGGTTTTCTCAGGTCTTTTCTGATCCTTTCTCTGGGCATGCATGGTCAT